>NW_012267272.1:8136055-8179746 GCF_000151885.1 Dipodomys ordii | reverse complement strand
CTACCACTTGAGCCACAGCGCCACTTCCGGCTTTTTTCTTTTTGCTTATGTGGTGCTGAGGAATCGAACCCAGGGCCTCAGGCATGCAAGGCACACGCTCTACCACTGAGCCATCTTCCCAGCCCCTTTTTTCAAGTTTTATGCATCTATCTTTCTATGTTCTTCTGTAGTTTAAAAAGAACAGTAAAAGTTTCAAGTAGAAATTAACCATATTAGGTTCCAAAAAGATTCTGGATAAATCTACCTAAATTTCTAGTGGCACTCACATAATATGTCTTGGCACATATTTAAGCCATGTTCTTAAAAAAATTAAAAAAAAAAAAAAAGATGAAAGCCAAGAGACAGTGGCTATACCTACAATCCTAGCTACTTGGCTAGGCTAATATGTGAGGATCACAGTTCAAAGCCAGTCTGTGAAAGAAAATCTGCAAGACTTTTATCTCCAATTAACCATTAAAAAGGAAATTCCAGAAGTGGAGTTGTGGTTCAAGTGGTAGTATCAGCCTCAAGCAGGAAAGGTAAGAAACAGCACCCAGAGGTTCTGAGTTCAAGCCTCAGTATTGGCACAAAAAAAGCAAAAAAAAAAGTGAGATTAAGACTTTCTAATGCTCAACAATAAATACTTCCATGAACAATTCATGCTATACTTCACCAGGAAGTTACTTTTGAATCACAACTGTGAATACAGAGACAACTTCCAAAAGGTATAGATAAAGGCAGAAAGTATCAGCAGAAAAAAAGCTGAAAGACTTTCTGGTGAGCTGCCAAAATCTTGTAATCATAAGGAAAGGAGGAAGGGATGAAGGGAGGGAAGGAGGGAGGAAGGAAGGAAACATTGTCACGAGCTTCTTACCAGCAATGATTGTTGTTGCTTGTCGTCTCACATTATTTTTATCCATGTATTCACCATAGTCTACTTTCCCTTCCACATAAATTCGAGACCTGATATAAATAAAGTTTTTAGTCTGGCAATTCTAACATGCTTTGCAAGAGTCGGATCAGGGTGATGATGAGAATACTCTATGGATGAAATACAATTATACTTGAATCTTTTATGTTATCATTTCTCTGATGAAATACTATTATACTTTAATCTTTTATGTTATCATTTCTCCAAGTTCAAAGTTATGAATACTGAAACACAATGTGAAAACAGATTTGATACATCTAGTTAACAAAGCATGGTGGTACATGTCTGTAATCCCAATGACTGAGGCTGAGCAGGAGGATCACAGTCAAGACTGGCTTGGACAACTTAAGAGACCCTGTGTCAAAAGTTACATTTCAAAAAAAGGACTGGAGCTATAGTGCAATAGAAGAGTATTTGCCAAGCATTCAGCAGGCCTCAGGTTTCTGGACTTGGTCCTCAGTATCCCCCTCTTTCCCCTTCCCACCCCACTACATACACAAACCTATTACCCTTCAGCAAAAAAATTTTTAAGATGATCTACGACTATCACAGAATATCAAACAGCAGCACCTTTGCAATTCTATTTCCAATGTGTCATTTTCCTAAAACTTTGCTTGAACTCCCTTACAGATAAATAGTACGGTCTGTAACCTTATTCTCCAGGGGCTAATTCATATCCACACAGCGTTTTCTGCTTATAATAGACTCAGTTAATGAGGCAGAACTAAATGACATTTACACTTTTTATTTTTTTATTTTTTGATGGTACTGGAGTTTTGAACTCAGGGAGGGGCTTGTGCTTGCTGGGCAGATGCTCCACTCCAAACCATACCACCAGCCTTCTTTGCTTTAGTTACTTGGGGGATAGGGTCTTGTCTTTATGCCTGGACAGGCCTACACTGTGATCCTATTTACACTTAACATATGGCTGGGACGGTGGGCATGTCCCACTATGCCTAGCTCTTTGTTGGCTAACATAGGATCTCCTAAATTTTTACCCCGGTTGGCCTCATACTGTGACTGTCCTGGTCTCAGCCTGAAGTAGCTAGAACTACAGGTGTGAGGCACTACATCTGGCTATGATTTAGAAGGGTGGAAAATGACAACAGAAAGACAACACACTAATGAATTAATGAGATACAAAAGGAAACACAGATTCCTCAGGAAGGCGGAATTGTATGCTGAGCTTTTCCTTGAAAGGCCCTACGTGTGTGTATGTATATACATACCACATACACACATACGTAAAGGACAGTGGAGACAAACGGAGAGAAGAACTACAGCTACTGAAATAGAAATTTTAATCATGGCTGAAATTATTTTTCACAAAGTATATTTGTCTTATAGAAAACTTTATTTCTAAGCACATTAACTTGTAAGGCTGCTATTAAACACACCCTTTTGTTCTTCTAAGAGCCTGGAAAGAATACTACATAATCCAATAGTTACAAAAGGAAAATACTAAGCCTATAGAAAATTCTCAACTATCAAATAATTGCTGAGAATATTCTCATACGTTGGAGTGCAAACTTCAGATTCTCTACCATGGGCATCATGTGTACACCAAGTGACCAGATGCTACCCTTAGAATCCCAGGTCACATAGGCTTAGAAGGTCCTAAAAGCAGGTGTTAACAGAGGCCCTTAATACACATCAGCTTCTCTCCTGCCTAATCTACTTCTGATTATATATATACCTTGTGGGCTCTAAATTTTAAAGTCATGATTTAAACTTTCAGTTTGATATAGTCACAGCGATATTCCATGTACTTGGTATTAAGGTATCAATAAGTACTTCTTTTATTGTTTTATTTTGTGCTTCGTATGAGGGAAGCAGGGGACTATGATCTCACAATGTCGTAGCAGCCCAGACAGGCCTTGAACACACAATCCTCCAGCCTCAGTCTTCCGAGTGCTGGGAATACAGGTATGTGCTATTATACCTAACAGGTACCTCTAAATATAATTAATCAGGGGCAAAGGAGGAGTAACATGTTTCTTGCCATGAAAACACTGTATACATTTAATCCAAAAGACCCTTCCTTCTTTAACTTACCCCTTTTTCACATACTGATATGCCACATCTCTAAGGCCAGGTCGGAACACTGATATTCTGTGCCATGTTGTCTTTTGATTGACATCGCCTAAATCATGGGTATAGGAAATGTGATTATAAACGCCAGTAGACAAAATGAATACCCAATGGACAAAACATTCAGCAAAACCAAACTCATAGGTTCCATAAAAAATTACAAAATGAAATAAGACAAACTCTATCTAAAAGTAGCTTATCTCTACTGAGGTAATTGACAATATATCATGGAAGGCTTTTATACTCACCCATTTGGTATGCTTCACTTTCCCCTGATCGCCACATTTCATTTGTTGCTAGAGAAAATATTGTGACTGGATTTTTTCCTTCCACCTGTCTCAGGACAGGGTCCTGACCCACTCGCCCAAGTAACTGCACACGATTCAGAGCTGAAATGTAATATGGAGATAAAACAAAATTGTGTACTTACTACAGACCAAATGTTTATGTCCCTCTCAAAATTTGCTTCTTGAATATCTTACCCAAATCTGACATCATGGGAGGTAGACCATAGATAGATAATTAGGTTTAGATGAAGTTTTGAGGGTGAAGCCTCTATGATGAGATTAGTTTCCATATTTGAAGAGGAAGGGACCAGAGCTTTCTCTCTCCGGCAAGTGAAAACAGAGAAGGCAATATGTACCAGACAGGAAGAATCTTCACCAAGAGCCCACCATGCTGGCACCCTAATCTTGGAAGTCTAGTTTTCAGAACTGAGAAATCAAAGTCAGCTGATTTATTCACTATGGAAATTCCCTATAGCTGCCAAAGCTGACTATTAAATCTACAAACTTGAGATAGAAATATACAGAAAAGAAGCTGCTACAAATATTGCTTCAATTCTATTCTCATATAAGCAAAACAAGTTACAGAAGATCAGCAAATAAGTTAAAGGAGCAAATAAAAGAAGCCTGAGAGGGGGAAAAATAGGTTAATATGGAGAAAACAGAGAACACCACCCCACAAAACAAATTCTTTATCTTAAATTCTTCTTCAAGGTAACTTTTTAAAGCAACTGTGGAGCTAAAAGCACAAATCTGAGACTTAAATCTTTACTACAGAAAAGTGTATTTCTGTCCAACATAACCATACAAGATACAGATAACCAAATATCACTTGAGGAAATTCATTCACAACAGTGAGCAAGTAATCTCTGGCTGAACATGAAGCTGACATTAGGTGACCACAGTCTAATGGGCAATATCTGAGGAGTAAATGCATGGGCTAGAGGCATGATGGGTAACAGTTAAATTCAGCACATCTCTTCTCTATTTTTAAGAATATTAGCACAGTATTATAAATAACACTGTAAACTTAGAAAATAGAAAAATTAGAAACTTAGAAAATAGGTACTTACATCTTTCCAGAACTAAACTGGTAGCTATTTCAGACTCATGTCTCACAAACTGACGAAGCACCTGGAAAGAGGAAAAAAGGCTATATAAGTCACATAGACATCAGTAAAAGGTATTTACTGCCAAATAACTGCAGCAAGTAAAATTAAATACATAAATAACATATATATATATATATATATTTAGTGGTACTGCCATTTGAACCCAGGGCCTTGTACTTGCTAGGTAGGTACTCTACTGCTTGAGCTTGAACCACATCCACAGCCCAATCCCTACTTTGGACCTAAGAGAGACTCAGAGAGAGTAACTTGCTCAAGATCCTATAGGAAATAAGTAATAAGTCATGACTTGTGAATTTATGATGATCCTGAGACTTGAGCTACTCTCCACAGTGTAGGAAGATGCAAGGGGAACATTTAGTAACAAAGAAAGATAGATGGTCAATAAAGGAACTACAATACCTTATTTTTAAAGTGATAAACACTTTGAGGGTGGAGGGTGGGTGGGAGATGGGAAGGGATGGGAAGGGGAAACAAAGGAGGAGGCAACAATGCTTGATAAGAAATGTACTCATTATCTTGCCCATGTAATTGTAACCCCACTGTACGGTATTTTCACAACAAACATATAAATAAAGTGATAAACAATGATTCAAAGTCCTCAAATCATCAAATGCATTAAATACACACTAGCTCATATAAATGCAAGTTTCACAAGTTTTCAACTGTAGAGATTCCCACTATAAATGTGAACATTGTGTTTGTGTTTGTGTGTGTGTGTGTGTACACACTGGTACTGGGGCTGGTTTTTTCCCTTCTCAAGTCTGGTATTCTACTACTTGAACCACATAAGAGTCTCCACATACCTTGCTGCCTGAGCTGTATTCAAAAAGCTATCCTCAGATCTCAAGCCTCCTAAATAGTTAAGATTACAGGCATGAGCCTCCAGCATCCCGACTTGTAAACGTATTTTAAACTATTTGCTTTAGCAAGCCCCTCAAATAAGTACCCACAAAACAATGAGTAAGTAGGCTCAAAGGCCTTTTGCGCCTGCAGCCAAATGCTGCCTAAGAAAATCTGATCACTATAGCTGATAATGAAGCTCAGCATAAACATAGAAAAGTAACTAACCTGTAGCACAGGTCTTCGAAACATGGTTTCTATTTTCTTTTCTTACAATCTGATAGTTAGGACTTGCCTGAAGGGAAGGGAGAGGGATAAATTAAAAACTACAATTTACAGCAACCTCACAAGACAACTAGTCCTAAATACCTAACTACACTGAGATTTTCTGCACGCCCAACTGGCATCAAACTCATCAATATCCTTGGCTCGTTTCATCTGGATCCCCTTCCTGGCCTCCTCCCCCAACATTTTGTGTCTTTCGGGTCCCATTTAACTCTTTCTCCCCCTCTTCCGACGCCCTGTCCTCCCCCATTTCAATGGAACGCAAGCTCCTTGAAAGGATTTTTGTACAACTTGCTCATTACTGTCACGTCCTAAACTCCTGCATTCGTTCCCAACACACAGATAAGGACTCGATAAATATTACTGTCAGTAAGGCTCTTAAAGCTGAAACCCGGTGCTCCCACAGCAATCCAGCTGTGAAGGCTGAGGCAGCGGGCTCCCGACCCCCGCCTCGGGCCCCTCCCCATACAGTAACTTCCCGCCCAGCCACGAAGAGGAGGGTGGGAGGGCCTGGGCCCGCGCAGGTGGGAAGGCCGAGCGGCCACGCGCCAGCACCTGCGAGCCTCGCACAGAGGTACGCGAGGCCGACAAACCTCCTCCAAGTACGCCAGACAGGACCGGCCCCGGTTATGCGTCACTTCCGGCGCACAGAGCCGATTAAAAAGAGGCGCACGGGAAGAGGCGAAACAGGAAGTGCTGCGTGCGTGCGCAGCAAAAAGGCTGCCGGCCGGCAGGGCGGAGCTAAAGCCCCCAACTTGAGAGTTCCGGATACTGCATTCCGGGCGCAGTGGGTGGATCACCGCCGCCTGGTGGTGAGTCCGGCCGATTTCAGGATCGCAGAGGGACAAGGTGAAACGTAGGAAAAAAGTTCCATTGCTGGGGGATGGGAGGGTGGGGAAAACCACACTTCCAGGCCACCTAAAACCATTAAAAATAAAAAATCTGAAGGATAATGTGCTCAGGCCACAAAACTTAAAGCGCGCCCAAAAACAGGCAATCAAGATAATGTTTCAATGTACTGTTTCAAATGTCCAAATTAATGCAAAAATCGTGAAGAACACAATATTCAACCTTCAATTAAATACGCGACCCAACCATCCTGGGGCCTGAGGTATGAGTAGGAGTGTGAATCTTTGTGTACATGGTTTTATGGGAGGGGGGCCTCAGAAACCTTATTAATAGTTGAATAAATTTTACAAATTTCCAAAATAGACATATGAAGACACAATATTGTCCTAAGTTTGTTTGATTCAAACCACCAAAATAGGATTATAATTTTACCTTTCTGCCCTTGATGGAAGTGAACTAATATTTTCGAAGTCTAATCTTTTTATTTTTTGGCATGTTTCATTTTAAGTCTGACAGTTTTTTTTTTGACCAAGTGATAATTTTAAATAATTTTGTTTAACTTCAGTTTGATTTTGTCATTAATAAATTTTGATATTTTGATTATCATAAGTCTCTCTCATTTAAGGGACTTATGCTTGCTAGGTAAGCACTCTACCACTTGAGCCATGCCTCCAGCTCTCTTACTATTTTAAAAATAGTTCATTAACTATTATTTTGATTGTTGAATTTTGTTTTGTCTTTGTCGGTCGTGGGACTTGAACTCTGGGTCTGGGCGCTGTCCCTGCGCTCTTCAGCTCAAAGCGAGCACTCTACCTCTTGAGCCACCACCACTTCTGGTTTTCTAGTGGTTTTATTGGAGATCAGAGTCTCATGGATTTTTCTGCCCAGGCTGGCTTTGAACCGTGATCCTCAGATCTCAGCCTCCCGAGTAGCTAGGATTACAGGCATGAGCCACCAGAGCCCAACTTGATTGCTGAAATTTTAAATTTACTTTTCCCTAATCCTGGACCTGGTGGGAAATATATATGGAGTCCCACAGATTGCAGGATTGAATCCTGCAGAGTTAGGCTGAGGCTCTCTATTCTTCAGCTCCTGGTCCACCGGCTGACATCGTATAGATAATGAAGGGACCCTCTCTATCACATTACACAGAAAATTGTCTCCTTGAGTTCATTCATGTCATTTAAAAAAATCTGAACTATTTAACCTGGCTCCCTACTTAGACCATCACCTGATTGTGAAGATCTGGCTCACTAGTTTATATATTTGTAAATGTTTACCTCCATATATATCCACCTTTACAAAACTGAGTTTCTGAAAACAGTAGTTTACTACCTTCAGCCCACACATCAGTATGAATTAATAATTCTACATTCCACCATGTTACAACTTGCAATGCCCTCTTCCTGCTTTAAAAGTCCTACTTCCACTTGTCTAATTGAGTCAAAAGAAAAAAATTCACCTTTCCTCTAAAGATAATTTACCCACTTCAGCTTGTGTAAAACACTGACAATCCTGAACTTTGGGATAACCTTAAAATAGTCTTACAAATTACCTACAACCACATCCATATATGTTCTTCCTTTATTATCCCAGTAATGTCTCCCTTTTTCTATTTGCAGAATGTGGAAGAGGGTGGTTTTTCTAAGTGGCAAAAATACCACACAAATTGAAAGCACAATCTTGAACAAACATATAGCCTTATAAATAACATCTGACTGGAAAATATTGATTTATCTTTGCTTTTTCTTTGACAGAAATGTATACTTTTGGCTGAGGAAGGTTTAAAGAGTTACTACCTCCTCTTCTTTTACAAAAAAAACCATGTTAAAACTTGAATTTTTTTTAATATGCATGTAATGTCTGTCATGAAAGAACTGGTTCTTCCAGTGAATACCATCATTTTGGAATTGATCCTTCCCAATGTAACAATGTTAGTCATGTAACAGACACTTCAGGCTTGATTTGTTCTAATGCTCTTTGGGATTTGAAATATCCTGCTCACACTTTCAAATTATCCCTTTCTCTTTTCTCCCCTTTCATTGTCTTTGCACTCAGTCTGTCTTTGTAATACAACAGTAAAGGTCCTATAGATGCCTTTCTCCAATTGACTCCAGGTTCCTAAGTACACAGAACCTATTGTGAATATCTAGTTCACAGTGGGTTTAAAAACAAGAACAGGCTTTAGAAAGACCCAAGTCACAGGCTAGAGCACAACAACGGGAAGAAAAATCGGAAAAGTCTTGGAGGATACTCAAATAGACCTAAAATTTGAAAAATCAAAAATGTCACTAAACTGGAAGGGTGGCTCCAGTGTTTTTTTTTTGTATTAGAAATACTTCATTCTCTTCCTTGGTGCTGCCTGCCAAGAGGACCGCCATCTCCTGCTGGGCACCATGGATGCCCTCAGACCTCTGTTGAAGTCCAGCATCATAAAAAAGAGGACGAAGGTGTTCATCCGCACCAGTCAGTATGTAAAGGTCAAGCATTATGGAAAGCCAGGGGCAACAGCATGCAGAGAAGATTCAAAGGCCAGATCGTGATGCCTAACACTGATTATGGGAGCAACAGGGAAACAAAGCACATGTTGCCCAGTGGCTTCTGGAAAGCCCTGGCCCCCCACGTCCAAGAACTGCAAGTGCCACTCATGTGTAACAGGTGTTACTGTGCTGAGATGCTCAGTCTTTCCTCCAAGAAACAGAAAGCCATTGTGGAAAGAGCAGCCCAGCTGTCCAGCAGAGTCACCATTCCCAATGCCAGGTTGTGCAGTGAAGACAACAAGTAGGTGGTTCACATACATCTTTCATTTGCTCTTAAATAAACCACAAAAACTGCTAAGAACAAAGATACAGCTTTAAATCTACCATTTACATTTTGATGGGGAATCCCACAAACCTTTTCATACCATATATACATATATATGTTCATACACATGAGAGCTGACGTAACTAGACTTTCTGTAGTTCATTTCTGGTCCCAGAAAAGGATTTCAAAATGGTGTGTGGTGAGAACATTGTGGCCTTAATCAGTGTTACTCTCTATACTGATAGGTGAATTCAGAACTTTAATCATGTGCATAGTTCAGTGCGAAAGACAAGTATGTATTGTATATACTCAGAAATGCAAAGTTACCCTGGGCCCTGCCTTTATTTCCTCCTAAATCAAAAGTTTCAGGTATGGACATCCAGTGGCAGAGTCTGGTGGTAGCAATGCTTTATCATAAAGAGCTTTGGACAATTTTGTTACTGTAAAAGCATTTTGGAAATTTTAATCAAGTACTCACTTTGCTTTTGAATCAGTTTTCCTAAAGTCTCATAATAACTTGAGAAATTACAGTACTTTTCCCTAAACTGGTGTATTTTAAGGTGGTTCAAAAGCAATTTTAGCAATACTTTGTAGTTATGATGGCTATTTTCTTAAACGTATCAGCCTGACAATTTTTATGTTATTCGGGTTGAAATTACAGTTCTTCTAGAGATTAAAAGGGCCTGTTCAGACTAGAAAGTTGATATTTGCCTTTCAGCACTTATCTTTATATGGCTTGAGATAAATGTGCCCTTGAGTGCATTCACGTATTAGAACTTAGACCAACCAAACACAATAATATTTCTCACTATTATGTCTTGGCAATTGAGGGTCAAGGTCCAGGTTTGTGTTTAGGAAGCACAAGAAAAATTTTAATCAAGTTCTCACTTTGCTTTTAAATCAATTTTCCTTAAGTCTTATAACAGCTGTTGGAAAATTACAGCACTTCTACCTAAACTTATTACTAGAACATATTTTAAGGTGGTTCAAAATATGTTTAGCAATACTTTATAATCATGAGGACATCTATAGAAAAACAACATATTTACTTCACAAAGTACTTAAATTCAGTTCTTGTAACGTCACCAGCCTGATGATCTAATTGTGGTTGTTGAGTTACAAAAGCAGAACTTATTCAATGGAGGGGAAATGTCCAAGTGAAACAGAAGTGATAAATCAATCCCAATGAGACTCAGTTTCTCTCATACTCCATACTATCTGTGCAACTATAGGTTATTTGGACGATGCACTGCTACCATGTCACCAAGTGGAGAGAGGGGAGAGGCGCCAGGAATCTGACACCAGTCCATTCAGCTATGAACCTGGTCTCTGAGCAACACAATGGAGAAAGGGATATACCCCCTCTAGTGTTGTACAACTGAGAAGACACATTTAACCAAAAACTTTCTGGCCTGTATATGGCATACACGTAATAACGTGCCTGCTTCTAAACCATAAGGCAGGGTGAAGCTTTCCCTGTATAGTGTAAAAGATATGGGGATGATGTTAACAGGAGAGTGACAAAAGATCAACCAATCCCATTGTGAAACCCCGAATAATCAGGCATCAGCAGCTCATGACTGTAAAGCTAGCTACTCATGAGGCTGAGATCTGAGGATAGAAGTTCAAAGCCAGCCAGGGCAGGAATGTCTATGAGTGTCTTATCTTCAGTTAACTACCAAAAAGCCAGAAGTGGAGCTATGGCTCACATGATGGAGTTCCAGCCTTGAGTGTAAAAGCTAAAGGACAGTACCCAAGCCCTAAATTCAAGACTCAGTATGAGCGCCCACAAAACAAAACAAAAAACAACAACAACAAATAAAAGAATGGTAAATTAGAATGACAGTTGCATACAGAAAGAACTGAATGCATTTAATTGTATGGGAAATATTGTTATTCCAAGGTCAACAGAAAATGGAATGAGAATTATTAATTAAACAAAAAACTTAGCTTCTAGAAAAGAAGAAAATCAGGCAGCAGAAAAGCCATTAATCATTACCAGGTTACCATCATTAGAATTACTCAAAGAGAAGTTACCAAATACCTTTATGGCCAATATCATTTTGTAGTTACACCTGACCATTACTAGCTTTTGTTACCTGTGAACTTGGGTATTACCACTAAGACCTATCACAAATAACCTACTGAATTCTCTTACCCACTCCGAGAACATTTTCCAACATAAATTTCTCATGTTTTGTTGAATATTAGAGGAGTGTTTTACCCACAACTGACTTTGGAGGAGATTTAAAAAAACTTTATTTATAAATATTCTGTTCCTTTTTAAATATAGATAGAAAACAGTTTGGATAAAATATGCTAACATCACAGGAAACAAGGCCAAATTCTGCTAAAACCAAGAAAAATTGGTGACATCCAGAAAATCAAAGGCAAGCCGATCCAGACACAAGTGGGTTAAGACAAATGAAGCCAAAGATTCCAACTTCCCTCCAACCCTCTACCTCAGAGCTCTCATTTTACACATTAGTAGTCATCTTAGGAATGCCTAGGCTGCTGCAGTCTTTTTGCTAACTACCGCACAATAATGGAGCTATTTATTTAATAATTACAGTATCGAATTTAAAAAGCTTTTATCTCTCCAGAAAGTACATTTGGAAAACCACTTGCTCATGGGGTAATTCTTTTAGGAATAGCATTATATCACCTAGGAAACACTGTTGAAATCCAGGCACCGTTTCTTGGAAGCTGTGATTCAACTCAAAACCAAATTTTATTCCTTTCTTCTATTAATAGAGCTCCTGGGCTATTTGGGGGAGAAATAAACAATAGCCCCTAACTAGACTGTAAACCATGCCAAAGGTTCTTTCATTCTTTTAATCATGTTTGCTCATCAGTTAAACCTGAGACTCTAATTGTCAGCAGGTGGCATTACAACAATATGGAAGAGAAATGGCTACCTGGGACAAGCCGCTTTGGTAACTTTATGACCTGTAGGTGATAAATTAGGATGGCTTTTGAAATCTTAGCTCATTCCAGTTGGTTCATTTTCCCATTTGGTAAGAGATCAGTATCTTTGTGAATGCTGTATAGCAAAAGGCTGAATGATAACAAGTGAGTTCTATGGGGAAGATTCCCCACAGGTAAAGCTTGAAGACTTCCTACTCTTTCCTCCGACCAGATGCTTTGTGGTCCTTGGTCCTGGGTGGGCCTCAGAATCACTGGGGTGGCCCTGGGGGATGTCTCCTTGGGAGGACTGGGCTTGCTGGGCTTCTCTCAGTTCCCTGCAATGAAAGAGGGAAAGCACACATTGCTCTTTCCCCAGTTAGAAATAACGCTTATGATCACAACTAGTAGTGATTTATCTTTTGAATCTTATAGATACAAGCCTGAACTATATACAAAAGACACAATTCAGTCATTAAGAAAGAGTATCATAATGGGGTACATTTGACCCAAGTACATTTTATACAGGTTGGTTGTAGACATCACAATAAACTTATGCAATTGATGCTAATAAATTTTACTTTTTAGAAAAGGTTGACACCCACCGCATATGGTAGATTCTGTTTTCCAGATCCTACTTACAGGTGCACACAATCTTCATAATTAAAAGTGAACAAGTCTTCAGGGTGTACATCAAAACTATGTACATCAAAAGCTATAGCTTCTGGGTAGAATCTGGCCCACTCCCTGATTTGTTTTGGGTGGTGCTGGGGTTTGAACTAAGAGGCCTGAGCTCACTTGTCTTATTCTCCTCCATTTGAGCTACATCACTAGCCCTACTCTTGGCTGGTTATTTTGGAGTTAGTCTAGCAGGCTTCTCTGCCCCAGCTGGCCTCTTATTTCTTCCTCCAGATCTCAGCCTCCTAAGTAGCTAGGATTACAGGCATAAGCAGCCATCCCCTAGCTTAACCTGTTTTTTAAATAAAGTCTTGCTGAACCACTTATTGAATATGTTATATGTATTGTCATATATATACAAATATAAAACTACTGGTTGTTTTGCCAATGGCAGAGTTCAGTCATTACAGAAAGATTATAGGCCTCCAAAACATAGAATATTTATAACCATTTTCAAGATAAATTTACCAACCCCTGGTTTAAATGGTTTTAAGATACCATCTGTTTTGTCCCTAAAGGTGTCCATTACTGGTTGATGATGGTTACTTATTCCTCCAGAGCTAGCTTCATGTATCATACACATCACACTTAAAGTACTTTGTACTTTATTATCTGGAGCAATGTAATTTAAATAGTTTACTAGAGGTTGAGAGTCTACATAACTGATAATTTTAAAAAACAGTTTGGAACTTTTCTTTTTGCTCTCTGTTGTTCTTTCCTTCTGTCTTCCTTTCTTTCTTTTCTTTTCTTTCTTCCTTTTTCTTGGCCCGTACTAGGGCTTGAACTCAGGGTCTGAGCCTTTGTGCTCAAAGCTAGTGCTCTACCATATGAGCCAAAGCTCCCACTTCCAACTTTTTATTTAGCTAATGTAAGAATCTCATGGGCTTTCCTGCCCAGTCTGACTTTGAACCTCAATCTTCATATCTCAATCTCCTGAGCAGTAAGATTACAGGCATGACAACCAGCACCTGCCAGCTTGGGATTTTACAAACTTTCAAAGTTTTACCTCTAGATGTCTTTTTTTTTATTCAAAAGAAGTTAGATTTCTAAGCTTCCTTCAGGAAACAGCCAGCTTTCATTTCCTTATTTGTAACTGTACACAGAGTAACCATTCCTGCAAAACACTATTGATCCAGCACTGTGTCAACTATACCTCAACTTTACCCCCACCTTACTAATTCTCACTTGTTCAATGAAGAAATGAATTAGTGAATGAATACATACAGGAATATAGGCCTACTTGAATAAGAGATCATATTTCTTGGATCTTTAGTTTGTAGTTTCTAAGTGCCTAAGTGTGGGCCCTGTGTTAGGCAACATGCTACATTTATGTTAGTTCACTTGTGCTCACAACAGGCCCAGAGGAGATTTTCCCCAGCAAAACATCTCTTCACTTAAGCCTGTATCAGGACAGGATGCCTTCCCACCTGCCCATGAAATTTACCCACGCTTTCTAAATGTAGGTCAGTCTCTGTTTATCTTACCTACGGTTCTCTTACAGGAAGGTTAACACTGGTGCTGTTGATGCCTGAGTTTTCTCTACCAGTGGTATTCCCTTGCATTCCATACCCCCTTGCTATCACTATCTTTATATTACTTGGAATTTTCTCTTAAACTCCCTAGTCCAAGAACTTCCCAGTCCCCTACTACAAAGAATCTCACACCGCTACCAGTGTCCTGTGGATAGGACTGTGTAGTATAATATAGAATACACAAAAATTTAAATCCATGGAGACACACCAGACCATCATAACATTGAGAAGGATTTGACATAGATTCTTCCTTGATTCCAACACCCCAAATCTACCTTTCCAGTGCGGCTATCTTGGACTTTTCCAAGTCCAGCTGCTGCTGGAGCTCCTCTGTGGTCCCCAGGGAGGGCCGGAGAACTTGACTCCTGGCCAGAGCTGCTGCAGAAGGTCTCTCCTCCGGGTCAGGGTGGATCATGTTCTAATGACACAGGACCAAAAGGAAGGAAACAGAAGCTTCCCTACTGGAAAAAGCTCCCCCACTGAAGTCATCTGCTTCTCCTTTGTGCAAACAGGAGAAGAAATGGAAGCTTGCTCCACTTCAGAGAGAAAGATATGCCATGTCTCATAACATCAGTTATTGGTACCTTTGACTTGTCTTTAAGCATCATATTTAAGAACTGGATGATTTAAAAACTAGTCAAATGCTTTTATTTTAAGGTATAAAAAGAGATACTCCTTAGGAACATGAGTGGGCACACAAATGGAGGGTGATGGGGTTGGAGGCATCCCTCAGATGGTAGAGTACCTGCCAGTGAGTGATAAGTATCAGATACCCAGTTTGAGTCCCGGTCTTGGACAAAAGAGAAATAAAAACTGGAGAGTAAGCAAATTCAGTCATTATATTCATAGGACACTATGTAACTTGAGGCGAGATATGGGGAGGGACATGGGGAAGAATGATAGGAGGGGTGACAGTGGTCAAGATGCATTGTACTCATAACCTGACTTATGGAATTGTAACTGTAAGTAACCATACATCACTTACAATCAACACTAAGTAGCTAGTTGTACAAGTAGTTGTACAACTAATGTTTTTTTAAGTAACTTGTCTTAGTGGAATCTCCAAAGCCAACACCCAAGTATTAGGTCATTTTATGTTCTTCTATATCATACTCCCTTGTTACTTAATAGAGGTCCACTATGAAATTAGGCATAATGGTTTCTAAAGGTATGTCAGTCTCTACTTACCTTACCTAAGGTTTTCTTACATGATGGTTACCACTGGTGATGTTGACACCTGAGCTTTCTTTACCAGTGGTATTCCCTTGTATTCCACCCCCTCCTTTACTATTATGGCTATGATCCCAGCTACTCAAAATTTAGAGACAGGAGGATCTCCAGGTTGAGGCTAGTCCCTGCGAAAAACTAGTGAGGAAGTCGCCTAAGCAAAATACAAAGAAGAGAGCTGGGAACCTAGCTTAAGTGGTAGAGTATTTGCCTAATACGCATGAAGCACCGAATTCAATCTCCAGAACTGCCCAAAAATCCATGATGGCATTATGACTAAAGCATTTTTCATGTGATAAATCTGCAACCTCTAACCTAAGATGATTTCAATATGGTAGAAATACCTAAGTGCATGTGTGTCAACTGTGTGTGTGTGTGTCACTTATCAATAAGTAGCTTACTACTTATCAAAATACATTTGGAATAATCTTCTATTAATATCAAGCAAGAGAGAAGTGGCCAGGTTTGGTTTTAGAGTTAACCAAATATTAACTGAATACAGTAGTCAAATAGCTACTCTGAATCCTCAGCTTCCCCTGCTTCCTCTCCTGGTTTCTTCTCCAAGAATGAGGTATCCAAAAAAAAAAAAAGAATGAGGTGTCGTTTTTGAACAAGATTATAAAGAAGAACAAGAGAAAATGTTGACCACAGAATCCTTGACAGTAAATATCACACCTGTTGCCTTATAAAGTTTTCAGCCTTCCCTGTATCTTTCCTGAACTTGGAAGATCCCTCTTTCTCTGTTAATGGCAATACCAAATTTTCCATTTTCCTGCCACCCACCACTTGCCATTACACTATAGAACAAAGACATTTCATCATGTCTTCCTCTCACGAGAGATGTCACCTGGAGCAACTGGTAGAAGTCTTCCGAGAGCTCCTGAGGGATGCTGGGAAGGTTGCCCCTGCGGATGTGGTGCCACTCTTCACCATTGGCAGGTAGTGACTGCGCTCCCGCAGCTACTGCCATGGTCAATCCCAAGGAAAATATGTCCGCTTTGGGGAGGTAGCGATAATTCTGCAAAACAGAAAATAGGAAGGCCAGTTAGTTAGACAGTGGAGAGAGTTAAGATTGAAATACACACTCTTAGTAGATACATGTTTGAGCACCTAAAAGCTCTAAGTGTTATAGTAAAATGACATTTCCCATAGTTGGTGGCTTATTTCTAAGACAGAAGGAAGATAACCCATATTATTACCACCACAGTGCCCCAAAGAGCCCCACAAACCCAGCACCATTTTGTTGTCACACGCAAGGAAGTTTGGCACATAAATTAACTGATTGTGGAAAGGAAAGGCTCATTTTTTTAGTGTTTTTTTTTCCTGATTATCACCCAGGGAGAAGTTGTGGCCTTTCTAGTTCAAATTCAACAGATATCTTAGAAAATAGTCAGTGATCCAAAGTCATTTTAGTGGAGAGCTGATAATGCTATGAGGATTATGGCATGATAAAGAAGTATTCTGCTGATACGAGAAAGGTAGGGACGCCCTTCTAATAGTCAGATCTGTGAGACTACAAATTCTCGAAGAACTAAAAACAGTATAGGTCTTCCAGAAACAACACTAGGAATACTGATTGGTCCTTGACCTAGTCAGCTTTGCCATTTCTTTTGGATGTTTCTTTCTCATCTTTGGTTTCCAATCCAAATGGAAAAGAAGATACTATATATTTAAATTATAATATATATTATTATTTTCTTTGTTGTTTCAAGCCTTCATTTGAGAGTCAATCAATTCAAAGGGTCTGTAGTCTCAGCTAGTTAGCAGTCTGGGGCCTCATATCAGTTCAAGGCCAACTTGGACAATACAGATCGTGTCTCAAAAAGTTCATTTAAAAAGGTAAAAGCATAGAATGTATAATATATATATATTATATATATATAATATATATATATTATATATATATATATAATAAGGCCAAGTGTGGTGACATATTTCTGTAAGCCTAACTACTTGAAAGGTAAAGATAGGAAGACTGCAGGTCCAAAGCTAGCCTGGGCAAAAATTAAGGAAATCTGTCTCAAAGAACAAGCCAGGGCAAGTACAAGACCTTATCAGGAAAATAAAGTAAGACAAAAGGAGCTGAAGACAAGGCTTAAATGGTAAGTCACTTGCTTCAAGCATGAGGCCCTGAGTTCATAATCCAAAACATAAACAACTAAAATCCAATGCTCTCCGTTTCTCCCATCTATACCTCTTGTAAAATCTCATTAGCCAGGAAGCAAATGTCTCCTTCTTCCACTTTTGGTTTACTTATGGATGTCACATGACCCAGATCACCTAAAAAAAACCAAAAAACAAAGAAAGAAAGAAAACAAAATAGAGCTCTTTACATGTTTCAGCCAGGCTCCTGTGGCTCACACTTGTAAACCTAGCTACTCAGGAGACTGAGATCTGAGGATCATAGTTCAATGCTTAGCTTGGGCAGGAAAGTCTGTGAGACTCTTATCTCCAATTTACCACCAAAAGAACAGAAGTGGAGCTGTGGCTCTGATAGAGTACTAGCCTTGAACAAAAGAGCTCAAGGTCAGTGTCCAAGCTCTGAGTTCAACCCCACAACCAAAAAAAGAAAGAAAGAAAAGAAAAGTATGCATTTTGGTAACTCCATATATATCTTCAAAATTAGAATGAAGAAACTTGTTAAATATTGCTTTTTAAAGGAAGGAGGGAAGAGAAATAGTAATAGAAGGGGTGAATTTAGTCAGAGTACATGATATGCATGTATATTACTATCACAAACTCCTATTTACCATTAATGTATACTAATGAAGAGGGGGTAATGTAATTCTACTGTTTGGGGGTAGAGATTGGAAGGACTATGGTTCTAAGCCAGCTCAGGCAAAAATGTTCATGGGACCCTCATCGAGATAGAAAATGCTGGGCCCAGTGGTATGCCCCTGTAATCCCAGATATATGGAAGCATAACTGGCAGGACTGGAATCTAAGCCAACCCAGGTAAAAGGCAAGACCCTATCTCAAAAATAACTCGAGTAAAAATTGGCTAGAAGCATGACTCAAGCAGTAGTGTACCTATCTAGCAAGTGTATAGGCCTCATTTCAAACTCTACTATGGGGGAAGAGAGAAATGTTGTTATTAAAACTGGACCAAATGGCATCCTCAGCATAGGTTTTATAGTATAATGGAATACATGTAGGGATAGAAGGCAGACTCACCAATTTTATATATCACACTGGCAGATAAAAACCAATCAGCTTCATTTTCAGCTTCTTCTGGGCCTTCAGGAGAGTCACTTTGCATATTATGACAAATGAAAATGTTGCCTAAAAAACAGAGAGTAGACAACTGTAATGATCCCTCAAAGATCTGATATGACGCTCTGGATTTGATATTTCAGGACGCTAAAATACCTCCCCCCCCCCCCGTGTCTGTCATCACAACCACTTAGGAGGCAGAGACAGGAGGACCATGAGCTCCCTCCTTTTGCCTGGGTGGTTGTTGCAAGACTCCAATCTTTACTTTTCCCATGAAATCTCTCTTCTCACACCAGACCGGCAGTGATTGTTAGCACCTGTTCAGGCGATGCTGACCTCATGAATCCCTCACCCTCAAAAGAGGCTGGTGGCAGGCTACTGTCTCAAACTCCACAAAACACTAACATTTTGTCCATACATTTCACATAAAAGAGTGATAGAGTCACTCTCACACTCCCTTGGATCAGTGAATTGAAATATATAGTACTGCTAGGCTGCTGATGGCTCATGCCTAGCTACTCAGGAGGCTGAGATCTAAGGATCGCAGTCGGAAGCCAGCCTGGGCAGGAAAGTCTGTGAAACTTCTCTCCAATTAACCACCCAAAAGAGGAAACAGAGCTGTGGCTCCAATGGTAGAGCAATAACCTTGAGCAAAAAAGGTTAAGGACAGTGCCCAGGCTCAGAGTTTAAGCCTCAGGATAGGTGCACATGCACACACATATACACGTACACCACACACACACACACACACACACACACACACACACACGAACCCTGTATACTAGTTGTAAATACAATGAGAAAATAAACAATATACTATCACATATCTATGTAGTAAATTAAGTATTTGGATACGTTATTCCTTGTATGGGAGTGTTTCTCCTTTCTGTCCACTGGACCCAAGTGGGAAATGGCTAAAGATATTTTAGGGAAGACAAAGGGGAGAAAGGGATTCTGCCAGCAAATACAATCTTTGATATTTGTTTTCATTCTGGTGCTAGGCAAGTTCTTTCCCATTTGGGCTAAACCCTCAACCCTTTAAAAAAAAATTTAACTGGTTTTCAAGTAGTTTCTCCTAATGGTGCCTGGGCCAGCCTGACTGCAGTCCTCTTACCAATGGCCTCCTACCATAGCTGCACGCGCAGGTACAGCATCACACCCTGCTGATTGATCAAGATGGCCATCTCACTAACATTTCCCCCCAGGCTGGCCTTGAAACGAGATCTCCCAAATTCTCCCAATCTCAGTCTCTTGAGTAGCTGGGATTACAAATATACATCACTACACCCAGCCTATCTTTGACACTTGATAGACACATGGGCACAGATGATGGTGTGAAAAAGACAATATATTGCAGGAAGAACAGGAGAGACCATACTGACTAGGTTTGATGTCCATGTGTACCATGCCAGCATTGTGGATGTACTTGAGCCCCAAGGTAATCTGAAGAAGCATGTCCTTGAGTTTGGGTTCTTGGAAATGATTGCCAGCCTTAGTGTTTTTAGATATAGCAGCTTGTAAGCTTCCACCTGGGGGGGGGAACAGAGAATAACCCCATAGAATGTGAAAGAAGGTTCTTCAACATTGAGATGGATTAATGATCATTAAGTTCATGATAATTCATGGAAACAATCACTTCATCTCTTCTTTTTGAAAATGTTGAAATGCTTATATTACCCTCAAATCAGGTTGAATATTGGTTTTGTTGATTTTTGTTATTTAATATTGTCTTTGTTAACAGCAAAAAGTCATGAAAATAAAACCATGCTTCCTTGGTAGAAAGGGGAAGCGGATAAGGAAAGGACAAGAAATCTTAGATTTCCATAAAAGGGAATTAGGAAGGAGACTAGGAAGAGTAAAATGCTCAATCATAAGCATAAGAAAAGGATCTATTCTTTACCCATACCGACTGTTAGAAAAAGGGATTCGTGATAAGCTTACAAGAGAGGAGCTCTACAAAGACCACAGCTAAGGTTGAGAGGAAATATGTCTATGAGGAGACATTGGAGAAATACCCAATCATTCTTTGGGCCATGTGTCCATGTTCTAGCATTTCAGTATTATTTACTTCTTACTTGTTCACTTACTCATTCATACAATAATAACTCTTTAACACAACTCACTGTTCTTAAATGTCAGGCTAGATTTATATATTCAGGGCCATCTGGTGGTTACTGAAATTACTGGAAGAAAGCTGCTCAGTTGAAGATGGGGGCTGATGGGGAAGAGAAATGTGGTGTTCAAATATTACTATGGCCAAAATATTACTTGCTACCCCGATAATAATTGATAGCTTTTATTCAATTTGCAGCACTTTTCTGCTTTACCACGGAACATTTTGATGAAAAGCCTTTCCAAAGCTAATGCCACACAATTGCTATCATGTCAACTGCTTAGCTATCAATTAGATATTAAATCCAAGGACTGCTCTTTATGATCGAAGACGCACACACAAACACACACACACACAGATACACACACACCTGTTCCTAGCTACTATGTATGTATGGTCCTGAAGGATGCAGGAGAATATCTCTGAAATCACCAAGTTTGGTCCCAGTGCCCATCCCATGTTCCTATGCTGATGAGAATGCTCATGCTGAAAGGTAAGAAAGGTAGGAGTAATCTACTTGAAAATTACTCAGCAATTTATATCACAAACCTCATCGGGATAAAGAAACTTCAGATGTGTGAGCGAAGAAAAGAAGGATGGGGAGAATACAACCAAAAATCTAATGTATATTTTACAAAATTAGGAAAAGTGAGGGAAGGGGTAGATTGGGAAGAATGGGTAAGAATGTTGACAAGGTTGGCACTGATCAAGACACATTCTATTCTATATGTATTGAATGGCAACTCCTTTGTACAACTACTTAAAGATAGGAAAATATAAAAAGCAATGTTGCCCCTCAATATCTCCCACAATGGTATGGCTTGTTTCTTTCACAATACCAAGTGAATAGTAAGAGTATTATTTACACATTCAACCTACTAGGGTAAAACATTTTTTTTAAATCTCAGTGTGAAGTGTAAAGGAAGTTGGCTTCTATGCTCTCATGACACAACACCTTTGAAAGAAATACAGGTGCCTGAAAATTGCTGTTCAACTCAACCATGCTCCCAGATATTCTGCTTCTGAGCAAGATTACGGCACAGATATGTTAACTACACTCCTGATACCGTTGGCATCAACCGTAAGGAAATAGAATTAATTTCTGGAGATTTATGCAGTTCAGTTCTCTCTGTATAGATATTAATTCACATGCTTACCATTGCAGTATTCATTCTGGATGATCACATGATCATCTTCTGTCCAGGAAGAATAGTAACGTACCACATGTGGGTGATGTCCAAGCACCGCATGAGCATACACTTCATGCAAATCCAAATTCCTAACAGATGCACATGCATTGATCAAGATAAGGTACATTAAAACATGTGATACATAGTTCTAGAACATTTATCAGGTACTAACTGCTGTATTTTATTCAATCATCATAGCTACATGAGACCATGGAAAGTATGAAGTCTTCAGAAATTATATGACTTGCCCAAAGTCAAAATTACGGTAAACCCAAAAGCAGAACCTTGATCAGCCTGGTACCAAACTCATTGAATTTAGGGTGCTTACTATCTCAACAGCTAACATGCTTCAGGTTTTAATTTCACTGTATTACACTATGTAAATTTTAATTGGCTTACTAAGAAGGCCATCAGACACTTGATTGTAATGTCATCGGCCTCTACTTTTCTATAAAAGCTAGTCATTGGAATCAATATAAAACTCAGAGAATTCAATATAGTCTCAGGGGCTGAGATATTTTTGGGAAAGAGATTCATTATACAGTAGGAAATTCCAATACAAGAAAAGCAAACTGTTGTCTGTGATGAGTTTCAGAGTAAAAATGGAAGCTTGTAATTTTAAATTTAACATAAGTATTCACAAAGTTCCTAGAAAGCATTGGCTGAATATAAAAATATTTGTTTTCTTAATAATCAAAGGGAGAAATTTTTAACAATTAGTTCTAGGGTTGAACTACACAATTTAATAATTTTTCCTTGCTTACAGTCTCTGAAACTTCACTATTGAATACACTATTCATGCAAGTTAGAGAGAAACCAATGAGTTAGCAGTAACTCCCTTCTTGGCAGTATTTCTGACAAACTAAAAAGATCAATGGAAGATCATTCCATAAATCTATTCATTCAGCAACAACAACAAAGCAAAAGCTAGTTGTCAGTGGCTCACTCCTGTAATCCTAGCTACTCAGGAGGCTGAGATCTGAGGATTACAGTTCAAAGCCAGCCCAGGCAGGAAAGGCCATGAGACTTTTTATCTCCAATAGACCACCAGAAAACCAGAAGTAGCACTGTGGCTCAAGTGGTAGAGCACTAGCCTTGAGCTAAAGAGCTGAGGGACAGTGCTCAAGCCCAGAGTTCAAGCCCCATCACTGACACAAAAAAAAAGAAAGAAAAGAAAAAGAAAACAGGAGTCCCAGTAGCAGGAAGTAAAAGCCAAGAGATCCATAACATGACCTGAAATGATCATTAACAAAACAAGTGGCATATTTTTAACGATAACAAACGCTACCATTTAAAATATTTGGATAAGAAACAGCTCTCTGAATCCACATTTGTGCTTCTAGTACATGTCAAAGGCACTCACTCATTTGATAGGCCTGAAAAGGTTCTTGTCGAGTACTTGATTGCATAAATACACCCATCTAGCCTCTTGATGCATTTGTAGACTGTACCAAATGCTCCAACCCCAAGTTTTTCTACCTCTAAGAATTCCTTTGCATATCGGGAAGCCATGTTAATTTCTTCTAGCAGACTTTTCTGAAATATTTTAATAAAAGAGAATTAGAATAATTCTTCTTAAACATCTTGTGAGCAATATAATGTAACCATATTACATTTATAAATTGCTCTTGGTTTTTCAAAAGTACTCCTGGGGTGAAGGCAATAGATTCTATTTGGGTTGAAATAAACAGTAGCAATTGCTCCCCAAGCATTGACCTCATCCTCTATGGTAATGTTCCATACAATTCTCACTGACCTTTCACATATCCTTAGATACTTTTTCTTTTATCTAGTCATATTATTCTTTTCTGTGTGTTTCAACAGGGAACATATCAAATCCAGTGCTCTATTATCTTTAACTGAAGGAATCCCAGGAAATAGGGTAGAGCATGTTTTTAAAGATGTCCTTTGACATCTTTCTTGACCTTTCACAAATTCCAGATGCTAATATTTTCATCTCAAATTCAACAAATTCTTGTTGTGATTTCTCCCCTCACCCTTACCCCCAAAAAGTCAATTTGAAAGCAAAACCATCCAAAGGATTAGTCCTGATTGTGCCTATCCTGTATAATGAGCACGCCCCCTACCGGCAAACTAGTTACATCGCTCATTTGCCAGCGAGGAAATAACCTCAAGCACTTTTCCCATCTGTAACATGAAAATGTTAATTCATGGTACTTTTGACTAGTAAATGAGAATATACAATATTGTTTTACGTATAACGTATGAAATATATCTCATAGTATAATGCCCAACAAAATGGGAAGATTTTAGTAAACTCTCCATAACTTTATGTGAATCTAAATCCAAGATAATTTATCTTCCAAAGTCATCTTTTCCCAATGTATTCCAGTTGGCAGGGATTTTTATCTTCTAATGTTATCAGGTTAAAAACTTCATTTTTACCAGCTCATTATTTTTTTCAGGCAGGAAAAGTTTTCTGAACTGCTGCCCCTGCCGTGCATGGTGGAGAGGTATGGCTGAAAAGGAAAAGAGGCGACCTACCCCTGGGCCAGGACTTATCTAGGCCAGGGACAGGAAGAGGTGTGACCAGGTGAGGGAAAGGTGTGGCCACACTGGATCCCGACATGACCTCAGGGCCTGGGACCTCCTAAAGTCAGATTTACCAGCTCATTTTAACATCTAAGTCTAATCTGTGTCCATCAACTACACCTAGCCAATATCAAGTGCATTCTCTCTCTCTCTCTCTCCCTCCTGCACTTGGATTTTTCTACAGCTATTAGCAGTAGTAGTAAGAATTAGTTATACAGGAGGAGACCACAGAATCTGACACCCAATTGTTCTTATGAGAAGAGACTGAAAGCCCACCTCCCTCTCCCAGGTGACCTGTTCTGCCTTCAAAGCACTGACAATCACATTCTTTTGCCTAGGATCATCTTCATCCACATCTCTCCTACCCAACTCACTTCCTACAAAAAATATTTTTGTTGACCCTCCATAGATATTTTACATATCTATATGTGTATAGATATATATGTATACATACACACAACCTACACAGGTACATACAAATACACACATCCTATAGATTTGTGTGTATGCATAGGTTGCTTTGAAATTTCAAAGATGTGAGTTCTTCTTGGGCGGTGATTTTCCCATAGATACTTTTCCGCTTATGAGATCCAAATGCCATGGGTGGCATATGTTAAATGTTTCATGAATATTTTTGGCATTTCTATCTGAAGCCAGGAGACAACATGCAAAGTGAGACAGTAATAAGTTACAGGGCTAAAGTTGCAAAGGCATGAATCAGATGCATTTGCATGAGAGTCTCTGTGCCCAGCACTTTTTTCTCTCCAATGGTTGAGAGTCAAGTGCTGATGTTTAAAAATACTAACTTGTTTACACAAGTAAGAGCAAGTTGCTTCAAAAGTTCAGGAATTATTGGGAAAACAACACATTAAGTTTCTATCATTCAAAGACATTGAAATGATGGCAGTTATTGCACATCTAATTTTATGACCAATATACAATACATTGTTGTAATCATTCAATATATAAAAATTTGCCTCTTTATATACTGCATATTGAACAGAGACATGTTTTCATACATTGTAGACATCTTAGTGACAATTTAATAATCTAATGACTTAAAACTATACTTAACCATGCCTCTATTATTGGTCATGTTGCAACATGCCTCATTGTTTTTGCTACCACAATTAAGATACAATAATACTGGGATCAATACTTACATTATTATTTTGTTAGGCTGGATTGACAGAGGAGGTTTACCAAATTAAAGACTGTGAGTATTATACAATGAATATATATATATGTATATATATATATATATATGTGTATATATATATATATATATATGGACATCCTTAGGGGCTAATTATTTGACATATAAATCTCTAGATCTATAACATTTTTCACCATTCAATTTCTCCATCTGGGAACCGAAAGTATCTTGATTTTCCCCCAAAATTTCTTTAGCCTATGAGTATAGCCATTTTCTCAGGTAAAAACAGAAGCAGAAACCTTTCATTCTAAAACAGCCAAAGATAATACTTGAGCAATATATAACAGGTATTGCCTGTCAAAAGAACAACTAAGAATATAGAGCCTGACTGGAGTCCAGATGAGTTTAGCTGCAATGCACTAAAAGTGTGTCTGTGGCTGGGCGCTGGTGGCTCACGCCTGTAATCCTAGCTACTCAGGGACGCTGAAATCTGAGGATTGTGGTTCAAAGCCAGCCCGGGCCGGAAAGTAGTCCGTGAAACTCTTATCTCAAATTAACCACCAGAAAACCAGAAGTAGAGCTGTGGCTCAAGTGGTGGAATGCTTGCCTTGAGCTGAAGAGCTGAGGGGCAGCACCCAGTCCCAGAGTTCAAGCCCCACGACCAACAACAACAACAACAAAAAGTGTATCTATGTAGTGAGGAGAATAGGAGGTAGACGAGAGATATGGGTAGGAGCACAGAGAGGCTGGGAAAAGTAAGAGAGAGAGGAGTATGTAAGTAGGAGAGGGAGGGGATGGACTGAGGGGAACTGAGAAGATGAGAGAGAATAGGATGAAATGGGTAAGTTGTGCTATTTGGTGAAAAGGCCGCACTCACCTTGGCAGGCCGTCCTTGTTCTGCTTTGCCTTCCTCTGCACTGGTTCCCTCACTAGAAAGTACATAAAAATCAAGTTTTGTCAGTATGTGATACACTTACATCTTGATACTGTGCTAGGTTCTGTGGTTTCAAGAATACCTAAAGCAATAGCCACCCCCACCCCCCTGCCTTGAATTTATCTTTAGGGGAAGAGATGGCCAGGAGATTTCAACACAAGAACCTAGGACAGGATAAGAACAAGGCATCACTTAATACCAAGGACAGCAGCCAGTTCTATAAGTAGAAAGCCTGTGAAAGCAAAGGTTCAGCGGGAGCTGACTGGGGGAAGAGTGGGGTTTCAGAATGTAGATCACCACATGCTAAGAACCAGGGCGAACACAGAACATACCTGAAACTGTAAATGAGCATTAACATCTCCAAGGCCCAAAATGACTAACTCACTCGAAGTTACACAATTAGTTAACAATTAGATTAATGAAGTAAGCCAGACCCAGAGAAACACATGTTGCATGGTTCCCCTCATTTGTGAGAGGTAGAATGTGCCTATAAATCTATAAGTGAACACACTGGGTGATATCCAAGTGGTTATAAATGAATCAAAGTATACAGACTCTATGGAGAGTGCAAATAGTATTCTTTAGAAAGTCAACACCCAACAAACTAAGTACCAGGAAATGAGTACTTGCAAGATGGTGGTAAGGGCACAAGGGGAAAGGGGTAGAAGAATGAATGGGAGAAGGGAGTAGAATGCAGGCAAGAATGCACCATACATTGAACAGAACTGAGAAAAAAAGGGAAGGGGTGAGTCAAGTGGGGGAAGATGGTTGAAGGGATGACACAGATTGAGATACATTGTATACATAAATTGTTAAGTGGACAAAAATGCAATGCATAACTTAAAAATGAAGAAAACTGGGGGAAGGAGTGGGTGGGGAAGAATGTTGGCAGGTGTGACATTGACCAAGAGGCACTGTATTCCTAAACTGCTTTGTTGCATGCCAACGCCTTTGTACCTTAAGAAAATAAAAAAAATTAAAAAAATAGAAATAAATAATAATAAATTTCTCAGGAAAGCTGAATTCTCTATTTCACAAAGGATAAAACTGAGTCTCAAAGAAATTACACTGGTTGTTCACATTCACCATTTTTTAAAAAAAATGATCAAACTAAAAGAAAATTTTAAAGAAATGACATCAGACGCCAAAGCACTGGCATATAACACTACCTTTCCAATACCTACATCCCCTAGAACCTGGCTTTCAACTCCAATCACAGGTAGACTATAGATGGAGCTGTCCTTAGTTTACAAGCAGAAGTTACTGATAAACATAATTTTTGCATGGGGGGGGTTGCAGTTCTGAGAGCAAGATTTCAAATTGATGAATGGCCAGCTCGAGTTCCCTTTTAGAAAAGTTTGGAGTGCAAATTACAAGTGGATGACACTTCATTCATGAAACAAATTGATTCCTATGTGTGGCTTACATTTAATACTACATGCTGATCCTTCAAAAACGGCAACACAATAAGGGAGAAAAGTATTCTCTAAAGTGATATTACTCAAGGACATAGTAGCACTTTGCCTGTTGGCTTCAGGGAGAGGGTACAGTCACTATCTTAAATAATAATTCATAAAGACTGTTGAAGGACTACAGTAAATGAGATTCTTGGAAGCCAAAGTAAACTAGATGTTCAGCCTATTCAACCTGTTCAGACTACCAGACTCAAAAACACATCAGCACTGACTCCTAAGAAACAACATGAGACATTAAATGTTTTTCAAAGTTTAGATTATTATTTTTGCATTTATTTCACTGAGTGCATAGCAACACAAATGGCTGCTCCATTTGGGGCATTCTGTAAAGAAAATTCCATTCTGTAAAAAAAAATGCAATAAGGAAACCTGGTAATGTCTCTGAGTAACACTCATGATCCTTAATTGAGCCATTTCCACCATGCTGTGGCTTTTATGCAATAGTGAAGTTTGGCGTTCCGTATTTTTTACAGCTCTTATGAAACTACCACTACCTTTCTTTTATCAATCTCCTGTCACCTATGTAGAAATTAAAGTACTTTCACTGTATTTCTCTTTGCCAGTCACAGAGCTCAACTTGAAGTAGCAATGGGCTGTTTGAAATATGAACTACACGTTACCTTCTGCTAGCTTCATATGAAGCAAAGGAGACCTTTGAATGTTATTCTTTAGCTCATCCACCTCCTAACTGAAGTGAGACATCTACTGCTTACTCAACTCTCTTATAAAGAAGCCATCTGAAGTACACATCAGAATAGGAAAAATGCCAAGATCCTTATAATCAGCTTTGACACTCAGTGAGGATGGCCACATAAATATTGTTTGTTTCATGCAAATAGAGTTCTTATTCCTATCCATATTTGAATGCTTTCTTCTTACCACTTAATCATAGGAGTTCTTAAAAATAAGAGACAATTGTGAGCTTACAGATCTCCTTGGGTTTTCCTCTTGCCTTTTGAATGATGGATTAGTTTTCTGTAAGACTCTGGGGTGAATGGATTTACATTGACCAGAGACAATGAGGTCCTCTCATCCATGAGTGGACCAGGTGAGCTCTTCAAATGCTTAGAGCTTCGAGAGGCAGACTTCCCCACTGAAGAAATCATTGGATTTTTCGACAGGCCCTGAAAGGTGAATAGGGTTAATTTTTTAAAGTTCCATGTTTATTAGATAAATGCAAAAGAAAGTTATTGCTGAAAAGGCCTTGAAAGGTTTTCTGGTTCATTGTGAAGTAGTTGTATTATACTGGATACTTTTATTTTTTTAATACAGCATCCCATTATCTCACTTCTAAATATTCTTTTTCTCATCTCTAAATATTCTGATTCCTGAGGTCAACACATGAATCCATTTGTTAAATTCCATCCTTACCCTTAGGCAAACTCTACTACCTAGCTATGAAAGCCACCAATTCTAGTCCTAACTTCAATTTTTAAAGATAAGGACATTAAAGTCTCCTATACAATGCTTACTTTAGGTTCTCATCGATCACACTGACACACCCTCCATTATTCATCCAAATATTTGTTTGGTGCTGAGAAGTAGATGTTGGGCTGGACACAAATGGGTACAGGTATGAATTCTACCTCTTAAGAAATATTCTGTGTAGGGGCTGGGAAGGTGGCTCAGTGGTAAAGCGCTTGCCTTGCATGCATGAGGCCCTGGGTTCGATTCCTCAGCACCACATAAGCAAAAAGAAAAAAGCTCGAAGTGGCGCTGTGGCTCAAGTGGTAGAGCGCTAGCCCTGAGCTGAAGAGCTGAGGGTCAGCGCCCAGGCCCAGAGTTCAGGCCCCATGACCGGACCCAAAAAAAACATATTCTGTATATTAATTTTCAATTAACCAATGTTAGAAGTAATCACATTATATGGGAAATATTTAACTAAACACAAAAAAGAAGTTCTCAGTTTTACTTAATTACTTAAAATAAAGTATTAAATGAGAAGCACTCTATGAAGTAGACTAAAGAGATTTAAAATAATACTCTAAAATAATCAAGATTTCAGAACTTTGCAATAGCTATAACCAACTACCAATAAATAGAAGAATGTGAAAGACTCCTCCAAGTTTAGCACAGTAAGGAGACATAGGCCTAGACCTAAGCAGAGCCAATAAGTAAGATCAAAAAGCAGAATTGCATTAGACCTAAGTGCTTGGGACCAGAGGAAGGCCTGGACTCTGGATTTGTAAGCATATAGCAGCCCACATGGGCCCTGATGGAATCTGATGTCCACTCTCTGCACTACTACAGCTTGATGGTCTTTGCCTATATTTTTTTCAGTGTAGAAGCAGAAGCCAAACTATCATATGACTCACTAAGGAATCTGACAATACAAAGAATGACTCCTGGACTTATCAATAAAAATCCAATAAATTATTTATATGATGAGAAATGAAGCAGCTGCAGATTGTGCAGATTGTGCAAATAACTTGTGTAAGTGAAGAAAAGTGTGTTGTTGCCACATTCAAAGATTTCTTGCAATACATCATAGAATTTGTAGGGGACTGTAGTCAAAGCCTTCACCAAGAAAACATGGTTTTCCAGTGAGTTTATCATGAGGACTGAATATTAGTTCAAGATAAACAAAACTGTATTACATAATGGTATTTCTCAGTTGAATTTATATTGAATACTAAATCATTCCCTGAGAAATAGTTCTTTGCAATGCTGGTTATCACAGGAAAATTAAAATGTTATCTATAACATATGGAGCAGTGATGATACACACTTGGAATAATTGTCTTGTCATATTTCAATCCAGATTTTAAATTTCAAAAAGCCCATATAATTTTGGGGGTCAGGAAATAAGGCAAGTTTCCATATCAGGGTAGACAACATTATTCTTCTAGTCTGGAAATAAGAAGGGCAATAGAATTCACGAACCCCACTTATGGTAGGAAGGAAAATATTGATAATCACCATTAGGAAAGGAAGAAGAGATCTGAAACTAAACTAGACTGAAAAGTTCTGGAAAGATAATAAATGAACTCTCCAGAGAGTATAGGCTGAATAGCTCTGTAGGGATGATTCTGGGAGAAGAGAAGCCAAGGGAAATCTCTCAGCCACTTCTAACATGGTTGAGAAAAGAGAGAGAACCTCCCAGAAGGACAGCACCTCCATCATAGTATCTTAGGACTGGGAAAGACTACCTGAGGCTTGAATCACATCTCTAGTGTTGCAATAGAACCCTGTTCAAGCTAGTGTTCAACATGTTTAGGGACCTTACTATCTTCTAAGGATGCTTTTATTTCTGAGCAATGCTGCTCGGAATTCCTTATGGAGCAGTGAAGTCATTCATGTAATGCTCTTGGGCCAAGAAGAACTCAGGCAACATTTCCTTCCTTTGCAGACTTGTCTTCAGCAAACCATCACCACTTACCACTCCTCTGATCCAAACTGAGTTTTCATAAAGTAATTGTTTCCCAATTGCATTCCCAGCTTCCTTCCTAAACTTATTCTCTGCCGGTCCTTCAAATCTTGGCATTATCTTACTCAGGCACTGCAGCTGTATGGCTTTATCCCCCCCCCCCCCACATGACTTCACCCATTTCCTAAATGCCATAGATATCCAAATGGATCTCTAACTCATTTATCCAACTATTTACATTAGCTGCTTTTCTCCAAACCCAGTGTCTTTCCCCATCCACTGTCTCCTATCTTGATTCAAGGTACTCACCACTCAGTCAAGTGACAAGGCTCACCGTAATGGTAGATCTTTCTTTTCCTCACAACTCCTCCATCATGACAGTCACTGCTTCCTGAACATCTTTCAGGCTGTCCCTGCCGTGCCTGTGGTAGGCCAGGCGCTCATCTGTTCTCAGCAGAACTGCTAACAATGCTCTCCTGATCCCATCCACCCTACACATGAATTCAGGGTTTGTTTTATAAGATCTCTACATAAAATCATTTAATGACAGTCTTAAACACTTCAATAAAAATCCTGATCTATCTCTTGCCTTCTTACTTTGACCTCATTTCCTGCCTCTTTGCTGGTCATACTACATAACATACAGTTTTCCAAGTGTGATATGCACTTCTATCTTGGAAACATGGTGGATGTTTTGATTTTTCCTTTCCTAGGGCTCTCATTTTCCTCTTTGCTTGGATAATTCCAATTCATCCTTTAAGGTTCTTCTCCAACACTACTTCCTTTGGAAGTCTTCCCTGATACTTTTAAATTTAATTCCTAATTTCTATTTTATCATTTTCTGCCATTCTTCCACCATGCATGATCTGAACTTTAATTATTGCTTCCGTTTTTCTCTTTATTCATCTTAAGGGCCTGTTGTTGAAAGCAGTAAAGGGATTGTGCCCACAGAGGGTCTGCTCACATAGCAAGATGTTCGGTTAAGTTGTGAACACTAAAATGAATGAAAGATGTAAACATATTGTGTTTTACGGCCTGTTGTTCTCTTATTTGAGCCACATTCTTGGCCTGTTCTCTACCAGCTATCAACACTGTACCAACTTCCATTGAGTTACAGTCTTTCTTCACCTTTCTTGATTCCCCCTCCCTCTCTTTTCCCCCTGAGAATCAGCCCAGAGAATTCCCAGCGTTCTTGAAGCATTTATCACAGAACATCTATTGGCACAACTCTTCCCATTCTCCCTCTGTCCCCCTCCCCGGTCTCTTCTGCAAGGTAAGGTCTTTATGGACAAAGATTGGGTCTTATGTGCCTTACACACATGGAATCTCAAAAAGGAAAAATCAAAAAGCATGATCACTCAGATGGTCTTTGAACCACTGAAAAATCCACCAATGGACCCCTGGACATATTAATTTGTATGCAGTTCAGACAAGAAGCTTAGCCACTCCTGTTAAACACAGTTTGCATACCCAGCAGGCCCTACAGGGGCCCGCTGGCAGACTATCCTGCACGCAGCATCACAGATGTTATTTGAATGTTCTTAAGGACCTCAAGCTGAGCAGCAGAGAGCAGAGCTAATACCATCTGAGCGCACCACAAACCATGGCACCAGAGTTCACTCAAGAGTTACCATGGTCCCAACCTTGGCTTGAATTACATCAGTCATCTACTCCACCAATCACGGCAAAGATAAAGGAGTAGGTAACTATTAGCAACCATTGCTTCCTTGCCATCTCAATTTTTAAAGAAGTACCAACAAGTTACCTATGTATAGAAATACCGAGAAGTTGCCTAGGGAGAGGCCGCACTTCACGAAGGCAGGAGAGGAGAGGAAGTCTAGGGAGCACAGCAGCTGAGACATATAAACATGTTCCGTGAACTTCCCAGTTTAGGAAACATTTGTAACTAATTACCCCCAAATACAGTCAGCTGTCAGAATGGAAAAGAGCAATAAAGGAAGCCCACAGATCACGTGGCTCATCTGGTCTGCCATTGGCTGAGCTTATCTCTTGGGACTTTGCTTTTCTCCTAAGAGCACAGGCTAGGTGTAGATCCCCATATTCCTTCCAGATCTAGGACTTTTTAACTAAGAACGTTTCTCCACCCAACACTTAACTGTGTCCAATACCAAGTCGTGGCTGGCATGGATAGGTTTTGAGAAGACAAAAGGGGCAAGACGTGCATTTCTATTGGTCGTTTTCACTGTGTTGTCATTTCCACTCACACATACGTCAGAGGTCACAGAGATCCGGGAGGCTGGTCTATCACACACCTGCAAATCCACCCAGAGCTGAAGGAGGCTTTACTTACTTTGACCTTGGGTGTAGCAGGGCAGACACTGAGCCACGGGTCGCTTCTTCTGCCAGGTCGTGCTGGGGTTGCTGGACATTTGGGGGATTCTGACCTTAGACTCCGAATCATGGAATCCGGACTTTCTTGGTCGCTCTCCCTAGAGCTGTCACGCGCATGTATGTCCTGGAGGGGAGTCCTGGGAGCCTCCAAATCCTGAGCCTCGCCTCTCTCTGGGGTTCGGCTTTGGGCCTCCTTCTGTGGTGTTATCATCTGGAAGGGAGTCCTGGGAGCCTCTAAATCCTGAGCCTCACCTCTCTCTGGGGTTCGACTTTGGGCCTCCTCACTCGGTGGTGGTATCGTCTGGAAGGGAGTCCTGGGAGCCTCTAAATCCTGAGCCTCGCCTCTCTCTGGGGTTCCGCTTTGGGCCTCCTCACTCGGTGGTGGTATCGTCTGCTCTTGGTTCTCGGTTTCTTCTTCACACAAGGAAAGGTCCAATCTCTGACTTGGCTCTTTATTAACCCATCTGTCATCCATTCCAATGAAACGGTTTCCAGCATAGGCAGAAAGGTCTCTCGGAAATCTACAGACATAAGAAGAAAAGTACTGAACTACAAGCTCTACGATATTAACCGGCCTTTCCTGCAACAAACTAACAGCTGTGCCACATCCTGTGAATTTTCTGCCTTAAGTACGGCAAATCCAGAAGACCTCAGCTTATCCTTATTCCCATTCTGATTTTAAAAAACTTCTTCCCAGCCCTGTGGTGTCTCACGCCTGGAATCTTAGCCTTTCAAGAGGCTAAGATCTGAAGTTCCAGGTCAAAGTCCGGACAGGAAAGTCTGGAAGTGGAGCTGTGGCTCAGATGGTAGAGCACCAGCCTTGAGCAAATAAACTCAGGAACATCTACAAAAACGTATAATAAGTGAAATAAGTCAGACCCAGAAAAACAAAGACTGAATGGTTTCCCTCATTTGTGGTAGCTAGAACGTATAATAAGTGAAATAAGTCAGACCCAGAAAAACAAAGACTGAATGGTTTCCCTCATTTGTGGTAGCTAGAATGAGCCTATACCCATAGAATAAACATGGGGTAGGGTGAAATGCACATGGTTACAAATGAACTAATCGGAGTAGAGTGGAATCTATGGAGATCCCAAATAGTGTAATTTTGTAGAAAGACAAAGTCAAAGTCCAACAAAATAAGTACTAGTTATGGGTACTTGCAAGGGTGGGTGGCAAATGAAGTGGAGAAAGAGGGAAAATGTGGTCAAGAACTCGTGGAAGATACCACAGAATAAGAAAAACAAGGGAAAGGGTGAATCAAAGGGAGGTGAGAATGGTAAAGGAATGACACCGATCAAGATGCATCGTATTCATAAACAAAAAAAAAAAACCGGTAAAAACAAAAATAAAGTAACTCAGGAACAGTGCCCAGGCCCTGAGTTCAAGCCCCAGGAATGAGACAACAACAACAACCTCAACAACCCGTTGATCAATAAATCCAATTCATATACAGAACTTCTGGTATGCCAGTAATTCTCTCTGAGGAAAGCCGGGTGCCCGTGGCTCACGCCTGTAATTCTAGGTACTCAGGAGGCTGAGATCTGAGAATCATGGTTCAAAGCCAGCCCAAGCAGGAAAGTCCAGGAGACTCTTATCTCCAATGAACCACCAGAAAACCGAAAGTGGCCCTGCGGCTCAAGTGGTAGAGCATTTGCCTTAAGCTGAAGAGCTGAAGAACAGCACCCAGGCCCAGAGTTCAAATCCCATGGCTGACACACATACACACACAAAAATACTAGGGAAGGTAGTTCATTTCCTTTTAGTTAGCCTGGCCTCAAATCCCTACTGACCAATTTGGGGACAAGCTCATTACTAGAAGGAAATCACTCATTTTTTTATACCTGCCATGTATAAACATCTCCCTCATGTCCCTTCCACTCCCCCCTCCCCACATCCAGTGACACAGCAGGTCATCAGAATCCACCACCACCTGGGTATCATAATGACCACTAAACAAGCCTTAACATATCTTGCCTGAAGTTCATATCCCTAGGGACAGGCCTTAGTTCTTTGCCAAACACACCTGTCCTGAAGTGCTCTTCCTCTCTGCCAAGTATTAGCAGTTAAAGCTTTTGGAGAACAAAGTTTCAAACTAACAAAAGAAAAGCAGTTCAAAGAAGCAGATGTTGAGGGCTTTGAAAGAACTCTTGCCACAATGAAGGTATGGCTTAAGTGGTAGAGGGTCAGACTTAAGCAATAAAAGCCAAGCGAGAGCTTGAGGCCCTGAGTTCAAGCCCCAGTACTGGCATAAAAAAAATTTTTTTTTAAAGCTGAGTTCCAGTGGCTCATGCCTGTAATACTAGCTACTCAGAAGGCTGAGATCTGAGGTGTGCAGTTCAAACCAGGGCAGAAAAGTCCCCATGAGACTCTTATCTCCAATTAATTGCTCAAAATCTGGAAGTGGTGCTGTGGCCCAAAGTGCTAGAGTACCAGCCTTGAGCAAAAGAGCTCAGAGATAGTGCCCAGGCCCTGAGTTCAAGGCCCACAACTGACAAAAAAATAAAATAAAATGGCTTTTACCAGGGTTTTTTTGGTTGGTTGTGGGACTTGAACCAGGGCCTGGGTGCTGTCCCTGAGCTCTTCAGCTCAAGGCAAGCACGCTACCACTTGAGCCACACCTCCACTTCCAGTCTTCTGGTGGTTCATTGGAGATAAGAGTTTCACAGACTTTCTTGACCAGGCTGATTTTTGTTGTGTTTTGTTTTTGCCAGTCCTGGGCCTTGCCCTCAGGGCCTGGGCACTGTCCCTGAGCAATTTTGCCCAAGGCTAGCATTCCACCATGTGAGCCACTGGGCCACTTCAGCTTTTTCTGTTTATGCGGTATTGAGGAATTGAACCCAGGACTTCTTCATGCATGCTAGGCAAGCACTCTACCACTAAGCCACCTTCCCAGCCTCTGGGCTGGTTTTGAACTGCAATCCAGATCTCAGCCTCCTGAGTAGCTAGGATTACAGGCATAAGCCACCAGTGCCCAGCAAAACAGGATTTTCTTAATGCTTTTTTTTCCCCCTGTCAGTTGTAGGACTTGAATTTAGGGCCTGGGCGCTGTCCCTGAGCCTCTTTGTGCTCAAGGCTAATGCTCTACTACTTGAGCCACAGCATCACTTTCAGTTTCTAAGTGGTTTTTGGATAAGAATCTCATGGGAACTTTTCTGCCCAGGCTGGCATCAAACTGTGATCCTCAGCTCTCAGCTTCCTGAGTAGCTAGAATTTACAGGCATCAGCCACCAATTCCCAGCAAATGCTTTTTGTTTGTTTCAATATACAGTTTAAACACATTATTTAATTTGTTTCAAAAGCTACCACAGAAAGGGTTAAAAACTTTTGGGGGAAAAAGCTATCAAGTTACCAACTCTGGGGCTGGGAAGGTGGCTCAGTGGTAGAGTGCTTGCCTTGCGTTCATGAGGCCTGAGTTCGATTCCTCAGTACCACATAAGCAGAAAAAGCTGAAATTGGCGCTGTGACTCAAATGGTAGAGCACTAGCCTTAAGCTGAAGAGCTGAGGGACAGCGCCCAGGCCCAGAGTTCAGGTCCCATGACAAAATAAAATAAGTTACCAACTCTCCTCAGAAGGCTGAGATCAGGAGTATAGTTTGAAGCCAAACTAGGCAGAAATGTTTACTAGACTCCATCTCCAAAATAACCAGCCAAGAACAGTGCTAGAGGCATGGCCAAGTGGTAGAGCACCAGCCTAGCAAGCATGAGAGTTCAAACCCCAATACTTCCTTCCTTCCCCACCAAAAATATATATGGAGTGAATTAAAGCTAAGATATGCTGTCTCTGATGGTACATGTCTATAACGCCAACACTCACTTAGAGCGTTAAAGCAGGAGGATTGAGAATTTGAGGTCAGTCTTGGCTACACAAATTCTAAGATTTCCTAAGATATATAGGAAGACCCTGTCTCAAAAGGCTGCCCCTCCCCCCAAAAAGAAACGAAGACTGGGGCATTCAGTAATTGAGATAATCTAATAGTGATGCTGTGTTATCATATATTTGATGGTTCTGCTCCAATTGAAAAACCACTGGAATGTCTGTTTTCTCATTACCACCCTTCTTTCTGTTGAACTTCTGCGAAAATGTTCTAACATACCCAAAAATAGTAATGACAGTATAGTGAGACCTGCTGTGCTATAGAATCTAGCTTCAGACATCATAGACAACTTTACTACTTTATTTCCTTTTGTATTTTTAAGTCTGTTGTAGGGGGATGGGGGAAGGTCCTGTGGTATGTTAAGGCAAGTTAGTAATAATATGTCTCATCATTCTTGAATACTTGGATACCCTTAGTAAAAATCTCTAAGTTAATCCATTAACCTGAAATCTAACTGGCACGCCAATCAATCAGACATTAATGCATTTTTTTTCTCTCACCACAGATTCCCTTGGTAGAACTGAAAGCTATTCATCAAAAGAGCTGTGGGTGGTAGACCTACTGCTTGTCAGCCCACAGACCTAGTATTAGAACAGGAACAGACTTCTGAACTGGTAGCCAACACTTTACACATTCATGGTATTCTTCCTATATTTTAAAGAAGTTATTTCTTTTAATTACAGTATTGACGCAGTAGCTGAACCTTTTCTCAGTTAGCTACAGTTGGGCTGTTGGTCATTTCCAGATGAGAGCAGGAAATGGGTTCCCCATGTAACCTCGTGACCTATTTCTAGGCCAGTCTTGCAGTCAAAAAATGAGATCGCTCTCGCCTCTCCTTCCTGTTGCATATATGAGTCTCTCTCTCTCTCTCTCTCTCTCTCTCTCTCTCTCTCTCTCTCTCGCATATACATACACAGGAATGCATTTACACACATACACTGTTTTACCCAGAAGAAACTCCTTTATGCTTCTTTGACTTTCTATGCCCCCCAAGGACCATTTCTTGATTTGGCCAAACATTCTCAGCCACTCATATTTCTGATCCAATTAAAAAGATCTCTACACTGAATCTTTATCTTTGCTTTTTTTTAAAAAAGGCAAACTTTCTTGGACACATCTTTCAGCCCACACTTGAAATCCTTGAAATGGACATCTGCATCCCAGACTTTTCTTTTAAATGTTAAAACCATCCACTGCTTTATCAGTTGTCTTTCTGCATGGCCCAAACTTCCCCCGTCACACCTGCTCCTGCAGTCTTTTCATGGCTCAGTAAACAGAAACATATGAGTACTCACTTCTTTCTCTGAAACCCCTTCCTGGAGTTTATGAGAAACACATTTATTTCTCTCCCCATACACTGAATTCATACATGCCCTGCTGAATTCTATTCTTCATCTAGCAGCTGATGGGGACCTTCCAAAAGATAAGTAGGATCATGACGTTCCTGTATTCAAATTCTTCAGTTCTTCTCATTCCACTCAGAATTTAGAGCTAGCCCCTGAATCAAGACCCATAGACCCATACAGTCCACCCCAAACCTGTCTTTCTTCTCCCTCATACATTCTTCTCTGGTCTTCCGAATGCTTCTACAAATGTCCCAGGACCTTTGCTTCTGCTAGAGCGTTCTTTCTCCATATGTCTCCACTTCCCCTTCGATTAAAGGTTACACATCCAAAAGATCTTCCTAAAATCCCTGATGATTGTGAATATCACTTCTCTTCATCTTGACTATGTGTGGCATTCTTTCAGGACATATCAATATTATATATAGTATATATATTATATTATATATTATATATATATGTATACACACACACACACACACACACACACACACACACATTGGGCTTGAACTCGGGGCCTGGATGCTGCCCCTGACCTTGCTTTATTTTTTCTTTTCTTCTTTTGCTCAAGGCTAGTGCTCTACCACTTTGAGCCACAGCTCCACTTCCTTTTTTTTTGTTTTTGTATTTTAATGGACATAAAAGTCTCCTGCACAGCTGGCTGTGAACCATGATCCTCAGATCTCAGCTTTCTGAACAGATATATGTGGCTAGAAAACAGGTGAGCCACTGGTGCCAGCTTTAATAGTTCATTTTTTACATTTCCTATCTTTCCACCACACCTCCAAGAGCATTCAAATCCCATGAGGACAGGATCTTAACTCTCATTTGATGTTCCATTTCCTTTTACTTAGAAACAGGGCTTGTGGAACACACGAGGTGCCCAATAAATATTAGCAAAGGGCTCTAAGATTATTATGTATTCTATCTATCCCCACCATGCACACCATTAAAGAACAGATGCCTTTTATATGGTTTAAAATGTTAAATTTTCAACCCTGATGCAAATTTAAGAGGACTGACTAAATGAAAGAGCGATGCTGATTGTAAATAATGTAGTATTTGCGAACATGCATTCCACTCCATTCCCTCAGTCCTTACACCATCCCTGGCCCGATGATATGTGATTTATTACACTTTAAACTTGGGCCGCATCAACAAGTGGCTGAGCACAGATGATTGTGGGGGTGGTGGGGAAGGAATGTTAGTGCAGACAGGGCTGCTGTCTTAGCTATTGAGGTCTGACTAAAACAGACATTGGGCAGTAGGGCTAGAACAACTTGGATCAGTTAGGAAGTCGAGGGACTTGGACTAGGCTAGAGCATATCACAATGTCTCTGGCTGCCCTGGACTTTCAGTCATCTCAAAATCAATCTCATGCCTTGTAATTCTAGTTACTCAGGGGCTCATATCTGAGGAACATGGTTCAAAGTCAGCCAGGGCAGAAAAGTTGTGAGAATCTTATCTCCAATTAACCACCAAAAAGCCGTAAGTGGCCCTGTGATTCAAGCGGTAGAGCACCAGCCTCGAGAGAGAAAGAAAAAATAAACAACTAAAGGACAGCATCCAGGGCCTGAGTTCAAGCCCCAGGATGAGTACACACACACACACACACACACACACACACACACACACACACACACACACACACACACACACACACATCAATCTGGCTGGGAAACTTCTTACAGGGAGATTAGTTTGTTCTTCTGATCTATTTATACTTTTAATTTCATTTGTGTTATGTTACATCTCAGCTTGCCCCACCTATCTCTGGACTCCTGTTTGGACCACCAGTATTGGCCTAGGCTCACTAATTGTGCAGACTGATCAAGATTTAGGGCTGCCTGTACTAAGCTGGGTGGAGCACTGTTCCTACAAGACAACAATGCAGAGATGATGCTTCTCCAGTAAATGTCTTGCTCATTCCACTTGAAGAAAAATGCTCACTTTTTCTTAAAGCTAGATGAAATTATTATAAAGATAGGATGAAAAATTAAATAGAGAATGGCCAGATGTGTTCTAAAAGAGAAGAGGAAAGGGTCAGGCATGATGGTGCATACCTATAATCCCAGCAACACAGCAGGAAGATTGCAATTTCAGACCAGTCCAGATAAAGTAAGCAGAAGATCCTATTTGAAAGCCAATCTAAAATCAAAAGGATGCTGGGCATGGCGTAAGTGTTAAAACAAGGCCCTGAGTTCAATTCTCTGTACTGAAAAATAGAGGAATAGAATTTAAAATACATCCAAAACCATGGGAAGCTGAGATCTGGATGCTGCAGTGTGAGGCCAATCCAGGCAGAAAAAAATTGCATGAGGTGTGGTCTCCACAAAGGGAAGCTGGACAGAGACACATGCCTGAGATCCCAGCAACAACGGGAATCTTAAAAATAGGTAGGTCTTGGCTTGGTTCTCACAGGAACAAAAGAAACAAAAACAGGGCTGCTGGCTTAAGGGAACTGCATCAGCCTCACAAGCATAAGGCCCTGAGTTCAAAGACCCAGGATCACCAAAGAAAACCAATATACATATAACAATTAAATTAGTGTGGGACTAGTGTAAAGATAGAAAAGCAGGAAAATGGCTAAGAATACACAGATTGGTGATGATAGCGGTAATTTAATATTGTACTTCAAAGAAGAATTACAAGTTAAAGGAATAAAAAGTAATTCCGTAAGAGATGTAGCAAATCTGAGTGATTCAATGAAAAATGGTAGCTTCACTGCCTAACACTTATCAATGTAAGTTAAGCATAGAGTAGATTAAGAAATTAAATGGACAGATGCACCAAAGAGAATCCATAAGTTGTTACCACATATTTTGAAAATATAATTAGATCCAATCAAAACACAAATCAAGAACCTAAGAAACAAGAATGCATTTTAACCAGGTTTGCCACCTCTAGCCATGATCATAAATCAACAGCCAGAATGTCTGATTGGAATTGCCCAGCCCATCTTCTCTCATTCCATATTTCATTTCTTGACTGATAGCTGCCCCCCCCACTAGGGTGATGAGATGTATGTCTCAGTGTTATTCTCAGAGATTACAGCCATAGAGCTAAGCAAGAATGAAATGTGGTCAAAACTTTAAAGTGTAGCAAAAAGGGAAAGACTTGACTATCCAACAGTGACAGATGGTGAAATACATTAGCAGGCATACATATAATGAGAACCATCAAAACAATGCACAGAAAATGTTTTCTATAAAATGTCAAAATGTTCCTATTCTCACATTAAGGGAAAAAGAATACAACCTTGATAGACAGCATAATTCCAACACATAAATAGAGAGATGAGAAAGGCATCCAACGAGTCATCAATTTAAAGATACAACATTAAATGACAGTCAGAATTTTTTTCTAAAATGTCCATGCTGAGGAGTTCGGTAGGCTTGCCTGTGGCAAACCAATCTCCCATACAGAGGGGGCTGGATATGGAAATATGCTTGTCCCCAGGGATGAACTGTTAAAAGATTTTCTATGAATTGCTATTTTATATTTAAAAATAAAAATTTGAGTGTCTCAACCTTGACAGCTTTGGTTGTGGCCTGGGCTTTGGAGTCTAGCCTGGACAGTTCAGGGATAACTCAGCCTGACATGATCTCAAATGGACCAGATTGTGCCCTGCCCTTGGCTGGAGGTGTCTCTCCATTTCAGTGATTGCGTGTATCAATGGTCACTTACCGGGGAACAAACAGGGCAGGTTGAATTAAATAAATGACCAATTCAATCCTTCCTTTTTAGGGTAAAATGCTTTCTTGTTATATCCTAGCGTTTGGACTGGAAGCAGCAGCTTTGGGCAGTCTCTTACTAGCTTCTTGGGAAGAGGATTAAGTTCTATTACCGTGACTTCTCCAGGGACCTGGACACCTGACAGACAACCCACCGAATCCTAGGCCAACCGAGGCCTTCCTGACCGCGGATGAATCTTGTGTCTGGACAATTCTCTCGCTGTCTTATTCTTTCTTACGAGTTACTTCAGTTGACCCTCCATGATTGCACCGTTTAAGATTTTAAATATAAAAAGTTTACTTGCACACACACACACACACACACACACACACACACACACACACACTCGTTCCTAAAGTCAAAAAGCTTTTAGGGCTTTCCCTTTTTACTTCCTTAAGCAACTTCATCTTCTTGATCTTTTGTGGGAACATCCCGCCCCAAGGCCCAGTACTTCTCAGTCTGATACCCCGTTGTGTGTGTGTGTGTGTGTGTGTGTATGACTTTTCCCTTCCCCGGTTTATTGAAACACCAGAAGAGTAGTTAACATCGCCAAAACCCAGCCCTGGAGCCCAGTCCAATCTCCACGTCGGAACCATTCGCCACACCTGGCTAACTCCATCTGCTCCGCCTCACCGCCCCGTCCGCAGGCGGCTTTGGCCACGCATTTGGGATTATGTAACACAGGTGTCCCGGTCTTTATGTCCACGGGACTCTAAAAATAACGGCGCAGTGTAAACAATCCCCAGGGCCACGGTTCTACTCCCGAGTCCTGGGTGGGAAGGCGCCCGGCCCGCGCGCAGGTGCACGCTCCTCCGCGATGCGCATCTGGCGCCCGCACGCGCAG
>NW_012267272.1:8135434-8135755 GCF_000151885.1 Dipodomys ordii | reverse complement strand
ACTACTACATTTGAAGCAGAGTTATCTTACAGTGTCCAGGGGAGATTCCTATGCTGTGTGTTTTATTGGTGTGACTTGGAGGGTGAGGGAGATGGCGGGGCCGCGAGCCCGCGGAGCCCGCTCCCCGCGAGGTGCTGCTGCAGCCCGGGCGCCTGGAGCTGGGCGACGTGGAGGAGGACCAGGTGGTGGCCGTGTTTGTGGTCACCTTCGATCCCCGCTCGGGTGAGGACCGCTGCGGGGCCGAGGGTGCGGGGAGCGGGTTGGGCGCCCTCCCCCCTCCCCCGGAGACGGGAGGGGGGGACCTGGGAAAGCGGGGGGGGG
>NW_012267272.1:8099803-8135169 GCF_000151885.1 Dipodomys ordii | reverse complement strand
CGCCCCGCTCCAGCCCGCCCGGCTTCGGGGCGGGGGATCCGGCGGGCGGCTGCTGCCGGCGCGGGGCTTTTGTTTTCCTTCTCTCCTCGGTGGCCGGAGGGCTTTTCTCGTGGGAAAGAGGGGAGCTCCACCCCCCACCCCCCGCCGAGAACGCCTTCGGAGACCCCCAGACCCCCGGGCCGACCTCGCAGGGCCCCGCGTGCCCGCCTTCCCTCCCACTAGACAACTTTCCTACGGCCAAGTTCACTTTCTCTATGGCTGGTTCTCTCTCTCCCTCCCCCCTCTCTCCTCCCTCCCTCTTCCCCTCCCCTGCCTTCCCCCGCCTCCCTCTCCCCTCTCTGTCCCCCTTTTTTTAGGAATTCCTGTCGGGAGCATTCAGGAACGGGGCGGAGGGGTTTCTGCAGAAGCTCGGTGAAAGGAGAGAGTTAATGTGGTAGCACAAGTTTTTCTGGCCCGCCCCCTCCCGTTGTGGGGGTGGCGACCACGGTGATGCAAAGTGAATGAGTGGATTTCCTTCTGCTAGACGCAGGGGTGCTTTGAGAGGCGCTGCAGTGGTTCTGGGCCTCTAGGGAGATGTGCCAAGTGTGTAGGGTGGCGGTCAGGACCCCAGGGCTTAAGAACACCCAAGTGGGTCTTGTCTGTCCCTTGTGTATTTGGCGATGGGATATTGGAAGATCTTCAACCATGAGGGCAGGGGTGGGGTGGGAGGAAAAGGGCTTAGGATTTGGAGAAGGGGATACAGATGTGATTTTTAAAAAACAAGGTGTTAGTTCCCAGATAAAGAGATGTAATTTTGGTCCAGGATGCTCGACAAGACACAGGCGCTGAAGCTGCTCTTCCCGGGCCAGGGTTTATGCCCAGAACCCTGGCCTTTCTGAATCCTCACACTTTTGCCCCATTGAATGCCAGGAGCTTTCAAACTTCAAACTTTGACCCACCATAAGAAATGAATTTTACATACCAACATCACAACTACTATGCTCACATATCCATATGTAAATGTGCCTGCATTGTGCAAATGAAGCCAAATTTTCAAGGTATAGTGCCAAACCCTTCTACAGGTAGCACCTCCAGAAATCTCCCTCCCACCCTCTGTCCCTTCCCCCATTCCTCCCTTCCTCCTTTTCTCCTTTCCTCCCTTCCTCTCTTTCTCTCTTGCCCTTCTTGCTTTTCTGCCCTTCCTCCCTCCCCCCCTCCTTGCTTTCTTTCTTAATTTTTTTCTTTCTTAACTCATGAAGGGTGTTGGTTGCTCTCCATATGATTGAGGACCCTTTTAAGGCAGATAATCCTCTTCATTTTTATTTGATATATGTCCACCGAGACTTCTTTTCCTTTCTTAGCCAGTAATACCCAAAGTAGTAAAGTGAACATTGCTTCTTTGTCAAAAGCAACAAATATTAAAGCTACCACCTAGGATGAGCTTTTCTACACTTTCTCTCTCCTAGCCACAGCCCTACCTGTGTCCTCAGTCTCTCTCCACTTTTAGGAGCTCCCACTTTCCAGTAACTTTCTGCCCAGCCCATGAGCATTTCATGAACATTCTTACCATTGTAGGTTATTGTGTGTCAACATGTGTCTAAATGAGAAATAGAGGTAGACACAGAGATAGAGAAAAGGAGGAATGGGGAGATGGGGTGGAGAGGAATGGGGGAGGAATTCATAGCTTGGCACTTGTATAAGAAAGTGGACGAAGGAGAAGTGAGTCCTCTGTGTGTGTGTGTGTGTGTGTGAGTGTGTGTAGGAATGTGCTCACTGATTCTTTTATTGATGAATAGGAATAAGAGTAATTATTTTGCATTTTTAAATACAAATTTTAGGAAGCTAGGCTGGATTAATTTTGTAGAGAAAGAAAGAAATTATTTTTATTGAATTCATGACATTAAGCTTATGGTTATTGGCTCTACATATGCTGTGAAGACTAGGGCTTCAAGTTCAAGGTGAGGTTCCTTGTACCTATGTTGACTCTTAGATTCTCCCCCTCCCCCAACCTCTTCCCCTCTGTCTCTCCCTTCCTGTCTTTCTCTCCTTCCTTTTCTCTTTCCCCTTCTCCCTCCCTCCTCTTTTCCCTCCCCCTCCCCCCAGCTAGGAACTATGGGATGATGGTGCTGGCCATCTGGGCCACAAAGCTGCTATTGAAGCCAGGCCCAGATGCTAACACTGCATGCTGGGTAGAAGAGGTTGGCAGAATATTGCTTAACTTATTTATTTATTTATTGTGTTCAGCCACACAATTTAGGAGCTGACTTTAATTTTATATTTGTTCTTAGTAAAAAGTTTCTTTCCTCTGCTCAACTAAGTGATAAGGAATCATAGTGTAGGCTCTGGCTCTCCAGTGTAATTGAGGACTGAGCGTGGAGCTTGGGCCAATGAAGCCTTGTACCTGCAGTGTCTGGTCACCTCTGAACCTACCCCTTTGTGCCATTTCTTTGTGTGTGTGTGTTCACTCTACACTACTACATTTGAAGCAGAGTTATCTTACAGTGTCCAGGGGAGATTCCTATGCTGTGTGTTTTATTGGTGTGACTTGGAGGGTGAGGGAGATGGTTGCGGGGCATATCATCATGTGAGTTTTTCAATGTGCTTCTTTGTTCACTCTTCCTGACTAGAAATGAACCCTGACCTGTTCTCCCTTGGCCAGTAGCCCCAACTACATCCAAACAACAATTTAGTGTAATGTGTCGGAATGCCCCTATGCTTATATCAAGTGGGTATATTTAAAATCAATCTTACATACTAATTTTTTAGTGTTGTTATAAAGGTATTGTACAGAGGGGTCACAGTTACATAAGTCAGGTAAAGAATACATATCTTTTTGGACAACGTCACTCCTCCCCTTGGTCTCTACATACTAATTTTAATTTCTATAGATTTCCCCCATTCAATCAAGGAACGATAAGCCTTATTAACAATAAAGAGGGTGGAGAGACTAGGTAAGATTGGGGTGAGGGCTGGTGCTAAGGCATAACCTGGAGTGTTGCCCATATCAGCTGACTCCTTTCAGAACATAAAGGGCACCAGCCATGTGGGGGGGGGGAGGTTGATAAAGTGGAATGGGAATGGGAAAATTTGGAGATGTACAGAGCTGTTTTGAGAAAGCCCAGCTCACAGGGAGGTAAAAGGAAAGCCAATTCTGATGTCCACCATACAGGTCTCATGGAAAGATTAATTCTGTCACTGTCCTTTCTCTGCCTTTTCTATAAGGTGTCAAGATTGGCAGAAATACAATTGTGGTTGATTCGATTAATCCCACACTGGCAGAATCTTTGTTGGGTTGGTGCTTCACCTTGCTTGTGGTTTGCAGAGCAAAGTCAGTTTGTAGCCATCTGTTGTGAATTCAGTTTCTTAAAAATCAACCAAGATACTGGGTGCTGGTGGCTCACGCCTGTAATCCTAGCTACTGGAGAGGCTGAGATCTGAAGGTCCAGTTCAAAGCCAGCCCAGTCAGGAAAGTGCATGAGACTCTTATCTCTAATTAGCCACCAGAAAACAGGAAGTGACACTCTAGCTCAAGTGGTAGAACTCTTACCTTGAGCTGAAGAGCTCAGGGACAGCACCCAGGCCCAGAGTTCAAGCCCCACAACCAACAACAAAATCGACCGAGGAAAAAGAGGAATTCATTATAATACCCATCTGCCTCTTCCTGCATGCCAGGAACTGTGCTTGGAGAACTTTGCCTCTGATTCTTCCAACAGTCTTCAGTGTAATGATAAAAAAACAGATTCAAAGAACAGTGGGATCAGCAACGGAGAAAGTAGATGGATTCTGCTAACTAGAAGGTTGTTTTTCTGTGTAAAATTAAGGCATTGGAATTCAGCCATCAGTTGACATATGGCTGCCTTAAAATCGCCAGGAGTGATCTCTGCCTGACTCAAAGCTGTTCATGCTGCTTCCTTCTCCCTTTGCCTGGCTGTGCTCTCATCCCAGGGTGGTTTTGAGATTAGTTTTCAAACCAAAAGTCAATTGATACAAGCTACTTGGGGTGGGGACCAAACACTCTTCTGAAGTTCCTTCTATTTCTGGAATTCGGTAGTTGTGAGGAGGAGAGGTGGTTCTGAAAAGGAAACTTGTGGGTGCCAGTGATAATACAGCTGGATTCTTTACTTTATTTCTGAGCCAGGAGTCCCTTTGCTTCCTGTCTAGAATTAAGGTATCTGTGTAATGGGAGGAAGCCGATGGATGCAAAGAGTAAACATGAACGCACCTGTTGGAGGAGGTCCCTGCTGTAAACTTCCATCTGACCTTAGGCCAGAAGCAGCTGTAAGAGTGCGTAGCTGGCAGTCACCTCAGCATTCAGGAAGAGGAAGTGTGTGACTGAAGTCACCCATCAAGAGGGAGGAGTCTGGTTTCCCATCAGACAGACATTGTTTGGGTTCCAGATCATTGTTGTTTTTTTTTCATCATTTTAAACATTTTGAGCTGATCTTTCCAATGGGCAGCAGCAGCAGCAGCAGCTAAGATCTGTTCTCCCTAGGAAATGATGCTTGGCAAATCTAGAGTGCCAGGGATTAAGATTACTTCAGCAAGAAAGAACATTTCAGCAGAAGAAAGGCAAGGCAGAGGCAGCCTTTCTGTAGGTGAGACCGTCTCTGTCTCAGTCCCAAAGCTTCTAAAACATCTACTTGGGAGGCCTTCTGCACACACAGGAAGCCCCTAGGCTGACCTTTGGAACAGTGGCTGGGTGAGTTCAGATTATCTGCACACACATAGCCCTCTGGCTTCACTTGCTCATTGAGCTGTCAGCCTGAGTCTCTTAGTCTAAGTTCTGTGAAAGATGGTTGTATTTGTTTTTCTGTGAGCTCAGCATCTAGCATGGTGCTGCCAAGTTTTGCTCCACCAATGTTTACTGAATGACCAGCTGAATATATACACTGTACATTGCCATATTTATTCTCCTGTGGTTGTGTAAACTCCTCAGAAGCTACCTCTGCAGAAGAGGCTGGGCGTAGCCTACAGGTCCCTGTGATAGGTACAGGATGTGGCCCAAGAAGAGGAAGGGCTTGTAACCAGAGGAGAGCAGGGTAGAGGAAAAAGGTCAAGGGTCTTTTGTTATTGATTCCCCTTGCTGACTACTAGGCTCTAGCTCCCTGGCTAAGAATGTGGACAGGTTATTAGAAAAACAAGAGGATAGAGTGGCAATACTGGGCCCAGGAGAGGTAGCTCTCAGTGCAAGGGTTATTTTTTTCCCTTGGCATTTAAATATTGCTAGTTTTGCAAAATCACTTTCTTTTAAACCTCTACAAATTCCATGTGTAAACAGGCTTTCAATTTACAACAATCCTATAGATGTATGTCCTCAAGTCATCCTAATAGCTTTGACACATTTCACATTCTATTATTTCTTGGTTTTGTTCTCTCTGTTTTTTTAAAGTACTTTACATCTTTTTTTTCCTTTCTTTTTAGCCCTTTACATCTCTAGCATTTCATTTGTTTTCCTAATTTTGTATGTTGAGGCTTATTAAAACTTAGAAACTTTGAAAGAGTGGTACATGAGAACCTGAATATCATACCCCATCTGTTGACATTTTGTCACATTGGCTTGATGCTTATACCCTTAGTTCCCCTGTAACATTAAATATGTGTTCTGAAGTTCTCCACCATGGAATATCAATGTGGTGAAAATAATAAGACTCACAAGACAAATGGAGTGCTGAGCACAGCCCTCAAAAACTGTCAATAACACAAGTTAAAAAAAAACTGACAGGAAAAGAAGGCAGGGCAGTTTTGCAGATGTGTATAAACATGGGGTTTGTCCATAGGCAGGAGTGTGGCAAGGGTTGAGTTTGAATTATAATGAAATTACAGAAGAAGGGCCCTCTGTGATCAGACTGAAAGATGTAACACTACATGTTCTTAGCAGGGGCTTATAATACCGAATGACCTGAAGTAGCAGGAAGAGAATCAACGTGGCTGCTGCATTTTGCATATTCTTCTTGGCTTGATTCCGCTGTTTGGTTTTCTGCATCCCCTGCATATCTGATGATTGACATTGTATGTAAGCAAATACAAAATGTATTCTGTGGGTTTGAAAAAGTCATAAATACTATAAATTTACCATAACAACAATAAACAGTTTCACTGTCCTAAAATTCACCCAGTGTTCAACCTGTTTATCCCCTCCTCCCAGACGATCCCTTCATTGTATCTATAATGTCTGCCCTTTTCCAGAATGTCACATAGTTAGAATCATATGGTATGTCTTCTTCTCAGTGAATAATTTTTCCTGGAGCTCCTCCATGTCTTGCTATGGCTCAATAGTGTATTTCTTGTTAGTGCACACTAGTGTTTTATTTTTTATTTTTTTATTTTATCTGCCCCCCACCCCCAAAAGTCCACACTAGTGTTTTATTGTAATAATATAGTTGGCTCATCTACGAACAAAAGTACTATAGTGCTGTAAATGTGTACGTGCAAGGTCTCTGGGTGGACGAGTGTTTTCAACTCATTCGCATAAATACAAAGGAAGACAATTTCTGGGTCATATGATACGAGTATGTTGAATTTTGTTGGAAACTACCCAAATGCCTTTCCAAGTGGTTGAGAGAGATGGGTTTTGATTTAGAGAAGTCAGTCCATCCTGGCTGGAATGGTGCTGGTGCAGCAGAGCAAAGCTACTGACTTCATGCTGGTCAGGGATCAGAAGAAGGAGAAGGAACAGGGCCAGCTATAGTCCCCAAGCTGTAGTAGCCCCTGAGCTTCTGGTTTCCTCCAGCCAGATCCCAATCCTGCCTTTCTCTACCTCCCAATAAAACCTTCTGATTAGTAATCCATCAGGGGATTAATTGAGCCCCAGTACCCCTCCCCCTCCCTCCTTTCCCCCCCCCCCACTGTTCCTAAAGAAAAGAGGTAGGGGCCAAATGAGTCTGGAAAACGTGAAGCACTTTAGAATGGATTTCAAATTCACCATCTGCGGTGGCATATTAAAGTCTCTAAGAAGTCTTGCAATGAAAGAATATACTTAACCTTTGTTCAACTTAGGAGAATTTGTCCTTTTTTTTCACATTTTCCTTTTGCAGACGCCCCATGAACATAAGCTGTGATGTAAACATAGTCTCTAAAGCTGTTCTCCTCCTAGGGAGGTGGTCAACAGAAATATGTGGGTGTCTGTCAGTCAAGGTTCAACCAGAAAAACAGAACAGCTATGGAAGGCACAAAAGCAGTTACTGCACGACTTGATCTTACATAACCGGTAGACATTAGGTAATCTATATAAGGCAATGATGTCTTTGCATTTGATGGTGGAACTTGAAGTCTGCTTGGCAGACTGGTATGGAAGAGGAAGTGAGTGGAGTTAGGAAGGAGAAGAGCTAAAACTCAAGAGGACATGGAGTAATCTGTCCTTCTCCACAGTTTTGGTGATAGAAATGTTCCGTGAAAGAAGCCAGTGTCCTTCTGTATGGAATTGCACGCACAGCTAGTTTAGGAGTCCCAGAAGCTGAAAGAAGATCCAGGGGGAGGTGGCTCTAGCATTGCCAGACCTTGCTGCCGCCCCTGGTGAGCTTGTGGATGGATAGGTGGTAACACAGGAGGGCTTCCTGATGGCCCAGCAGCATGGATCTTCCAAATGTAAACCAGACAAGACTGCTGCCCACAGATCTTCCAGATGTAAGCCCAACAAGGCTACTGCTTCACATCCACCTTCCACATTTCAACTGGGAACATACGAGGAAGAGAATTCTGAGAAGTGCAGTTCGGCCTAGGCAGGTCAGTGCATTACCAAGCCACGATACTTGTGTTCATCAGGCAAGCAGTCCAGAGATGTTGAAAGCAGTGCTAATGGCAATGGCTTTAAATTGAAATGAATCTAAATGGGAAACTCCACTTAGGTAGACAAAGCGCTATGTTCTCATGATAGAAGTAATAGATGAGCAAGGTATTGCTAATACATCAACATGACGAATGTTGCAGAAATATTTGAGAAAAAGAAGACAGAAAAGTAAAGTAGATTCCATTTGTAGAAATTTCAAAAAAAATATTAAAGCTATTGCGTGATTTCCAAAGTCATTGGCCAGAGAGTACGAGTGACTGGGGCGGTGGGGGGAGAGGGGAGGCCTGGAGGCAGGTGGATGGTTCTGATGAGGCCTTCTGTTGTCAATGATGCTCTTTGCTGCTCTTGAACTGGGTGCTCATTACACAGCTACATTCGCTTGGGTAAATTTGTTGTTATAATTTGCATCCTTTAGTATACGGGAATTCAAAAGCCAGGAAAATGAATGCTTCACAAGTTATTGAGTAATTGTAGACAGGCTGGACTGAAGGAAAGAAAGTTAGAACCAGTTGAACCTCGTAAGAAATGGGGTGGAGAAGCAAAGCATTGGGCCCTTGGTAATGCAGATGGTTTGGTGAGAAGGAGACTGAGCTTACTGAGTACCATCATGGCTCTAAGGCTGTCTTCTTTCTGTATTGCCCAGATGTTGCCACGATGGTGAGCGTACCGTGTGCACAGAAACCCGTGTAGGGGCTTTGCTTTGGTACACAGTAGCAGAACCAGCTTTTTTGTAAGGATGAAGGAAGATTGAGCTGATTGAGTTCAGTGAGTTTCCCATTTGCCCTCATTCATTCAATAAGGAAAAAGTCCACCAGAGTATGGAAGTGTTGTATATGGATGGTAGGAGGAAAAAACTGGAATGTAGGGTAGCTTGATGCAATTCTACCTACCTGCAATCCTAGCTACTCAGGAGGTTAATTCTGAGAATTGCGATTTGAAGCAGAAAAGTTCCTGTGAGACTCTTATCTCCAATTAGATACTCAAAAGCCATAAGTGGCACTGTGGCTCAAAGTGGTAGAGCACTAGCCTTGAGCAAAAAGAGCTCAGGGACAGTGCCTAGGCCCTGAGTTCAAGCCCCATGATCATGAATAATAATAACAATAAAACAACTTTTAAGCCTGGCACCAGTGGCTCATGCCTGTAATCCTAGCTACTCAGGAAGCTGAGTTGTAAGGTTTGTGGTTCAAAGCCAACCTGGGCAGAAAAGTCCGTGAGACTCTTATCTCCAATAAACTACTTGGAAAAAGCCATACGTGGCACCGTGGCTCAAATGATAGAACATAGTGCCCATGTCCTGAGTTCAAGCCCCAGGACTGACCAAAAAAAAATTAATAACTTTTATTCTTAAGCTTCCTCTTCTTTCTGAGCAGTAATACAACATCCATATAGCCTTTCTATTTTATAAAAATTATAAAATTTATGCAAATTTACATTTGCATACTTTTTGCTAAATCCATTCTTTGGTTGGAGTCGTAATTCCTCTCCTCTCTTCCCAAGTGCATTGGGCTGGTGGCTGTGGGGTGGGGTGGTTCTCTGTGATGTCTGCTACGTCTTAAGACTGGCTTGTGTGTTCTCTGATGCCCTGCGTAACTATCTGAACACACCATAGTGGCAATTACAGGTGACATTCTTAATGTCTAGAAAACTTAGGATTTACAGGATTAATAAGTTGGCTCAAAAATAAAATCTCACAGGTGTTCCATGTTGAAAATCTTCAAATATTCGTGAAAAGCATAGAGCTCGTTCCATAGCGCTCTCTCTGGCCTGTACGTTACCCTGCTAATTGTGCAGTCTGTCCTTCCTTCAGTCTGGCAGAGGCCGGTCATCACTGGATTCTAAATTTCTGCTTTATTTTCCATCATAGCATTCATGTCCCTGAACTCTCACTGCTGCTCTGCGTCCTTATTTACCTCTATTCCAAACCCTCATCTGCTTGGGATCATCAAATCTCAGTGGAGACTGAGACATTTGCCATGAGTGACTGAGTTCTAAAAGGTTGGAGGCAAAGCGCTGCTGGCTGGCCATTGAGGAATGGTCACATTTGGAGAGAGAGGTTAATGTGGGAGGGAGTAGAAACCATATTGATAAGAGAAGTAAGGAAAGAGCCAAAACAGCACTCTCTTTCTGAGAAACCAAGGAAGACGAGGAGAATATTTGTTTGTTTTTTTAAAGCGCATACCATAAAGAGGTCAATGAAAATGGATTTTTTTTAAGTTTGAGGATTTGTTAAAATCATGATAAGCTATAAGAAAGTGAGAAGAGACAAGAATCTGAAGAGATTTGGGTAAGAATGTAAGATGATGGAAAGGGACAGAAGGGTAAAATCACACATTTAGAGAGTAAGGTGAGGAGGGGAGACCTGGCATGGCCCAGAAGGATGGCAGCACAAAGGCAGTTGACTAAAGAAGAGGGTTGCTTGAGACAGGAAGCAAGTTCTTCTCCTGCGTGAGCATCCTCTGGAGGATCTCACAGGGCGACGGATCAGATGAGCCCTTGCGCATCTCCCTGGTCCTGAGTCAGGCTGTGTCCGCAGCACATGTTTGAGAAGTCATGTGTGGTCAGCACGCAGCTCTTTTCTTTGAATGATTTTGCCTCTTTTAACTTGCAAACTCTTCTTCCCACAGGAAACATGGTAGAATGGTGCTTACCTCAAGACATTGACCTTGAAGGTGTGGAGTTCAAGTCTATGGCCAGTGGGTCCCATAAAATTCAATCTGATTTCATGTAAGTTCTTCTGAACCCAGATCTTCTTCTTTTTTTTTTTTTGGTCGGTCGTGGGGCTTGAACTCTGGGCTTGAGCGCTGTCCCTGCGTTCTTCAGCTCAAGGTGAGCGCTCTACCGCTGGAGCTACAGCGCCACTTCCGGTTTTCTAGTGGTTTTTATTGGAGATAAGAGTCTCACAGACTTTCCTGCCCAGCTTCCAGATCTTTTATTGCACCTCTTCCTCCCTCCCCTCACTTTCGCCAGAGCCCGAACACAAATTATTAAGAGGCCTTCAGGTAGTGTGTGTAAAGGATCGGGAAATATGTATGCCATTTTGTGTTCTATCAATTTTCCAGCAAGAAGAGTGCTAGTTTTCGTTAAGTTCCCTGAGGGTTTCATGATGCCCTGGCAGTGCATGCTTCCTACCACAGGTGTTCTCTCCCTTGCTGAGAGAAGATACAGCTCTCCTGCGAGAGCTCATAGTGGAATAACTTGAAACATGTATGGGCGAAGATATGCAATTCTAGCTGTAAGTAGGGCCAATTTTCAGTCCTATGTAATTGATGCTTTATGAGTTTTGTGAGGGGGAACAAATGAAAAGACTTGAAGAGTAATTGATTAGTGTAATCTCCTCATTGGGACGAAATCTTGAAATGCAAAAGTATGAGAAAGGAGAAGTAAAATGGCAGCTGTGTTGAAAATTTCAGAGGTTCACAAAGTAAGAGAGGAATCATCATGATTTACGCTATGGAAGCAGACTGCTGATTTCTAAGGGGCCCAAGGTTCTGGTTTTCCTGGCCAAGTTAGTACTTGTAGATCAGGGGAGGATGTTTCCACATGAGCATCTAGCCAAACTTGCTGGAGACCACAGCTCGATCTCACTGAGGAGCCTCAGCTGGAAACTTCTGGCATGTTCAAATCTTGGCTGTCTCTCCTCTGTGAGTGTGAATGGTTGAAGGCTGAGCTTTGTGATTTGGAGCTCTGAGGCACAGTGGTTTTGTGTTGAATCGCACTGTAGGGGGGGGGGATAATATTCACTTCCTGATTTCAAGTCATATTACATATTTGGTCTATTTTAGCTATTTTCGAAAGGGACCATTCTTCGGCCTGGCCTGCTTTGCCAACATGCCCGTGGAAAGCGAGCTGGAGCGTGGAGCACGAATGAAGTCTGTGGGTATCCTCTCTCCTTCCTACACCCTGCTGTACCGGTACATGCACTTCTTGGAGAACCAGGTTCGGTATGTGGCTTTCAGCTCTGTGTGGGTTGCGGCAGAGTCTGCCAGCTGGTGCCTGTGCTGTGCACTCCCAGAGAGAAAGGATGTGTGCCACATGCACAGGTGCCGCTCCGGGAGCACCCAAGGCACTGGGCCAAGCCTCAAGCGGTAGTCCTTTCTCTCAGCCAGTGTCTTGGGAAATAATGCTTCCTCCCACAACAAAAGCTGGGGGAGATGTTGCTTTCTGTTTATGTTAATACCGTCATTGCTTTTGTTTCATTAAGTAATTTGTTGACTTGTCCTTGGTCTTTCTTTGTTTACCCCAAGGCAGTATAATTACCTCCTTGCCCCAGAGCAGGTAAACATTCATAACAGATGATACACAGATAGATAGATAGATAAATAGATAGATACACAGATACACAGATACATAGATAGATTAGACAGATATATTTAGATCTATCTTTTTTTTTGCTGGTTGTGGGGCCTGAACTGGGCCTGGGCACTGTCCCTCAGCTCTTCAGCTCAAGGCTAGCACTCTACCACTTGAGCTACAGTGCCATGTCCAGCTTTTTCTGCTTATGTGATACCAAGGAATCGAACCCAGGGCCTCATGCATGCAAGGCAAGCACTCTACCACTGAGCCACCCTCTTAGCCCTAGATCTATCTGTTTGTATGTACAGCACACATAAATAGAGCTATATCTATCATATATATGATACTTACGTCTAGAGATTTATGTCTAACTATACAGATCTCTTTATATGTTGATAACTACATAGATATCTTGACAGATATATATCTAGATAGATGGATATTTAGATAGAGATAGATATGGAGGGAGAGTCATGTACTAATCAGGATAATAGGAAAACATATATTTTTTGTTGGTCATGTGCCTTCAACTCAAGGCCTAAGCACTGTCCCTGAGCTCTTTTGCTCAAGACTAGTGCTCTACCACTTTGAGCCACAGTGCTGTCACTTCCAGTTTCCTGGTGGTTAATTGGAGATAAGAGTCTCACCCAGACTTTTCAGCCTGAGCTGGATTAGAACTGTGATACTCAGATCTTAGCCTCTTGAGTAGCTAGGATTATAGGCATGAGCTACTGATGTAGCCCAGCTAGGAGCATAATTAACAGAAGCTGCAGAACTATTTGCTACATTTTTCATCATGAAAGTAACTTAATTACATTTTAAATTATGAGGGAGAAATGTATCTCTAATCTTGAAAGCATTATTAACTTATAGCAGTACCCCTTTTTGTTTGTCTGTTTGTATAATTGACGCCCATGTACTTGGTAGTGATAGTGGTCCTTGAACCCAGGAACTTAAGGCTTTCCATTTGTATCAATAGAAACTTAGACAAATCTTGTCTCAAAAAAGTGTGTGTGTGTGTGTGTGTGTGTGTGTGTGTGTGTGTGTGTGTGTGTACTGGGCATTGACACTATATGTCAACTCTTATATCCTCTACATTTATTTTACATATGTATTTCTCTACCTGCCTATTTACTTATTTTTGAGACAGGGTTGAACTACGTAGCTGAGATGGCATTGAAATCCTACTCCTGCCTCTGATTTCTGAGCTCTGGGATTACTGGTGTCTGCCACCATACCTAGATCTGTAGCCTATATTTAAAACATTCTTTATTCTTTAAAACTTTTTGCGAAATGTGATCTGCTTTGATCATAGTTGTTGTAAAACTTGGGATGTTTATTAAAGATTCTTATAAATGTACAAAAAATTAAAATTTCTCCCAAATATCAATACTCAGAACTCTGTATATCATACTAAAAATGGGATTGGTAATTATGGTGATTTACTGTTTTGAATAGGTTATTTTTAATAGATTAAGCATAGTTTTGCTTTTGTTGACCAGAAGAAAAGCAAGAATCCCACAAATTCATATGGTTATTTTCTCTAGTTGAGCATTTTAGCATTTAGCATATTTCTTAAAATTTTTCTTCTCTACATTTTGGAATTACGTTGAACAACTTCATGCAAGTCTTTTTCTGTGCTTGAAACACTTCTTCAGTTTTATATCTCAAAAGTATTATTATGGAGTTTAAAACGGGAATATTTTTATTGGGATCCTGACACTTTTAAGAAATTATTCCTGTAAAAATATTCACTTCCCAAAGGGCAATACATTTTCTCGGCTTGAAAGCCAAGAATTGTGAGGAAGTAATAAGTTAATCAGGGTTCTGATTAAATAGCACTCACAGACCCTCAGGGTGCAATGGCTCAATTAAGATAGAAGGGTTCTTTTTCCTGGAACAGTGCAGAGATAGGCAGGTGGTCCAAGGGAGTAGTCTTCTGTGCTTTATGCAATTATTCAGGAACCGACGTCTCCTTATTCCTCCACCACCTAGGAATATTTGTGTTTTGAGGTGTTCTGTGCAAGTGTTGAAAGCTACTCGTCACTTCTGTGTCTGCATTCCAGCCCACCAGAGGGAGAAGGACAAAATAAATCACTTTCCATGCATGACCATAATGCAGGAGGACATCTGTTCCAGCACATTCCCAACTAGAAATAAAACTGTTAGATTTAACATTGTGATGGATAAAAAGCAAAACGTCACTAAAGTTTTAGCTCGCATTTTTGTTATTGGAAGTGAGGTTGAACTCCTTTACAGATGTCAGAGTTATTAGCATTTCCTATTCTGTGAACCATTTCTGTCCCTTTCTGACTAATGTGTAAGATTTTGCTGTATCAGGTGGGAATTGGTTCTTTGTGCAATGAGTTGAAAGCATTATCCCACTTTGTCATTTAACGTGGTGTGGGGGGTGAGGTTAATACTGTGGTTTTTGAACTCAGGGCTTTGCTCTTGCTAGGCCAGCGCTCTACTGCCTGAGTGATGCCTCCCGACTATATTGCCCTGGTTAATTTCAAGAAAAGGTCTCACTTTTGTCTCAGACTTCCCTGGATTGTGATCCACCTCATTTATACTTACGCTTTAGTTGAGATAAATAGGTATACAACACCTTACCCAGCTGTTGGCTGGGAATGGGGTCTCAAGCTTTCTGCCTGGGGTAGCCTTGAACTGGGATCATCTTCTGCCTCCTAAGTAGCTAGGGTTCCAGGCTTGACCCACTGCACCTTTGAATTAATTCACTTTTTAGTGGTGTCTAGATTTGGAGGCATAACTAGAGATGATTTCCCAAGTTGGTGCTTAAAGAGTCCAGGGATCTGATATGAGAAGACAAACTTGTGCAATGATGCATGAGGAAATAAATCAAGTGTATGCAGAGTTCTTTACTGCAGGGGTGAGTTGACATAAAGTAACTGGACTTGATTTTTGCAGCCCCTCATCTGTGTTTTATATTTATCCTGATTTCTGACATCTCGACTCTCATCTACAACGTTTGCCATCTATCTATCTATCTATCTATCTATCCATCCATCTATCCATCTATCTATCCACCCATCACTCTGTCTATCTTCTTATAAGAGAGCCTTCTTATAGTATATTTCTTATTAATCAAAAGACATTGGCTGACTCTCTTCTTTGGAAAGCAAGAACAACGGACATTAGTCACAGCCTGTTGATTCTGTCCATGTCCCACAGGAAAGAAAACATGTTCCATGGTGCTGTCGTGGAGTTTGAGGCCCCTATTTGAGCTTTTCCTAAGGATCATCTGTGATAGCAAGGCAGACTTGGAGGTGGTTAGCCCTGGAGGAATGAGGCCTGGTGAGCTACCCACTGTAACCAGAGCTGTTCTCACTGCGCATGCGTGTTTTCCACAGGCACCAGCTGGAGACTCCAGGGCATTACTCTCACCTGGCTGCGTTCTATGAGGACAAGAAAGGAGTGCTCCATGCTGGCCCCGGGAGAGGCAGCAGCCTGCCCCCTGTCTATTGGCTGCCTTCCATCCACCGCTACATGTATCCTGAGATGAAGGTATGGTCCATCAGTCTCTCCCACGCTCCTGGAATGCTATCTGTGCATAGTGATTATCAATTTTTAATTGATAAGGAATTTTTGTCTAGGACTCTTGCAAAAAGTCTGCTTCTGATAGAATTGGATCATAGCATAAACCTTTGGGTTCTAGACACTTCTGTAATCATAGGTCAAAAATCACATAAGATAGGTGAGTTTATGATGGATTTTAGGAGGATAAAGGGGGATTTGATTTTCTTAGTTGCTTTAACATTGTAAAGCCAAACATTTGAGCCAAAGATTTGATGAATAGATATGAGCATTCTTTGTTTTTTGATATTGTCCTATTTTGTAGTTTTGTATTTTGTATACATTGCTTTTGATCACATAATATCTATTAATATTTAAAAAAAAAACCTCCTAGCCACATATTAAGTGTTGGAGAGACACTTCTTTCCATTCCTTCATTCTCCTCTGTGTCTAGTCACAAGATGTTTCAGTGGACACCTTGGGCTCTTAGAGAAACACTAGGCATGTTTAGGGAGAAGGTATTCAGGAAGAGGAGTTGGTCCCTGAAGCGTTTGGCTAGCTAGAAAGTGAGGGATACCAACTCCAGACTGGGAAAAGACGAGCAATTTAGAGAGAACGAAAGGATTTTTAGTCCTAGTTTTCTAGATTAAGGGATTTAGAATTGAGACTTATCAAGGGTTCAGTGACTTGCTTTATTTCTTAGAGCCAGAAAGAAATAGGACCTAAATTTATACAGGACTTGTGCCAAAACCAACACCCATTTCCTGCATTACTTCACTGCCTTTTCCAGGTAGGGACACAGGAGAGCAAAAGACATATGCATGGGTCATAAAACTGTTTAACTCTTTCTTTAAAATACGGTGGCCATCAAAGAAAAGAGGAGAAAAGTACAGTGAAATCAGACGGAAGAGAGCCTTAGATACCAAAGCATGGAATTTGAAGCCTAGGAAGTCACAGAATGTTATTGGGAAAATAGATACCATTTTAGGTATTTCAGACTAATTCATTGTAGGGTAATAGATAATGCAGGAGTTAGAAAACTGAAGGAGAAAGCTGAAAAAAAGGTACTCATTATCTATCAATCTCTACATAACTACTAATATATATTAGTGTAACTATAGATATTATTTATTAGTAATGTAACTAATATAAATATTATATATAAGTAGTATAAGTAGTTACAAACTGTAACTATTGTTCTGTTCTACCCACCTATTGCTTTCTAATAAATTGCCCCAAGATCAAGAGCTTAAACCCATGCATACTTAAACCCCATATATATATATATATATATATATATATATATATGTATAAATTCACAGTTTTTGTAAGTCACAAGTTCAGACAAGGCTTAGAAGGGCTCTTGACTTCATTGTCTCTCATGAGACAACAAGACAGGTGTTAGCCAGGGCTGGGGCCTCATTGGAAGGTTCAGCAGGGGAAATATCCACCTCCTAAGTTCCTGTGGACATTGTCAGGATCAGATTTCTTCAGAGCTATGAAACTGAAGGCCTTAGTACCCTAGATGGCCGTTGGAAGCTGCCCTCAGTTTTTAACCATGTGGCAGTTTGCTTCATGAAAGCCAGTAAGATGGAAGAGAGTATCTTTTGTAGCCGGATTATAGAAGTGACAGTTCTGGATTGTAGTCATATTCTCTTTGTTAGAAGCAAGTTACTCAAGAAAAAGAGGATTACATATTTATAGCATAAGGCTATAAATACCAAGATGGAGAGTCATGTCTAAAGAGATTCTTAGCTAGTGGCTCACACCTGTAATCCTAGCTACTCAGGAGGCTGAGATCTGAGGATCACAGTTCAAAGCCAGCCTAGGTAAGAAAGTCCATGAGACTCTTATCTCCAATAACTCAGAAAACTAGAAGTGGCGCTGTGGCTCAAGTGGTAGAGCACTAGCCTTGAGCTGAAGAGCTGAGGAACAGCACCCAGGCCCAGAGTTCAAGCCCCACAACTGACCAAAAAAAGAAGAGAGAGAGAGAGAGAGAGAGAGAGAGAGAGATTCCTGCCACACCAAGGCAGAGCAAGAAGGGAGAGGGAAATCCTCATCAAAACCACGGGGCTTGGAGGAGGGGCCTCTGTGCAGCCAGGGCTGAGATTGCTGAGGGAAGCCCTGTGCTTCTGCTGTTAGAGCCACTTACATAGCAGCCCAGCTCAGCTTGTACTGAATGTGCTGAGAGTGCCAAGCAAAGCTAGGGTCTTAGGTGTCTGCTGCTGTGGGAGAAATACCAAGAGGAACTAGACATTGAAGAGAATTTCTCCTCCCTTCCTCATGACCTTCAGTTTCCAGTAACTACCTTTATTAGAAGAACCTAAACAGAAGCTCCTTGCAGTTTTCAGATTCGCCAGTCATAGAGTAGCAGAGGTATAATAATAATTACATAAGAAGATGGTGGGAAAGCTCTACAGGGTCTGTTTTGTGTGAGAGTAGCAAGAAGAAGAAAACTATAGCTAATATGAGCACACCTATGATTATGTCACGTAATCATCTCAGTTATAGGACACATACATATGTGAATATAGAAAACTATGGGTGAATGTTTACTGAGATATTAATACAAACTCTTATAATTTATAATCTATAATATTTATATAATTTATATAATTATAATTCACACATTAAATTTATGTAATTATATATTCATATAAATATTAATATATAAATACATATGGCTTGAGATGAGACAAAGTCTGATGAGAGGAAGAAGATAATGCTTATATATAGAAGGGCTTAAGCACAGCCACAGAATTCAACCCTCTGCCATATAGCTACGGAGTTCAACCAGCTGCCCATCAAAAATACCAAAAGAAAAGCACAGCTATTTCGAACCTGTACAGACTATTTTCCATCATTAGCCATAAACAATACAGTATGTTAACTGTTGACCTACATTTATATTGTACGAGGTATCATCAGTCATCTAAGGATGCCTTAGAATGTGTGTGAAGATGTGTGTAGGTGCTAGGCAAGTACTGCCTTGCTATGTTCGAAAGTGAACATCAGATTTTGGTCCTGGGCAGTGGGGTGAAGGGGAACTTGGAACAATATTCTGAAGATGCTATGGGTTGGCTTAATTAGATAAGAAACTCTGTTATTTATAGAAAGTCATTTGTATATTCTTACTAAGACATTTTTAGCTTTCCGTATAGGTGGAGAAAAAGGGAGCACTGGGTCAAACAGGTTAAACCTGTGCTCATTGTGCAGCTGAATGGACTGAAGTGGGAAGGGTGGAGGGCTCTGGCCGATTCCCAGCAGAGGGGAAGGTTGTGCTGTGGTGGCCTGCCCAGAGCTTTCCTCATGCCCAGAGCTACCAAGCTGGTAGCTCCAAAGAAGTCACTCACTCCTGCTTGTTTCCTTCTTCCCTGGCCACTTTTTATTTTGTTTGCAGATTACACACCCAGCTGGCTGCATGTCTCAGTTTATTAAGTTCTTCGGAGAGCAGATCCTCATTCTCTGGAAGTTCGCCTTACTTCGAAAGCGCATTTTGATATTTTCTCCCCCGCCAGTGGGCGTTGTGTGCTACCGAGGTAACCAGAAGCCTCTGTCCAGGCTTCTTCCCAAATTCACAGAACATGAACTGCTTCCATCTTTCTTTGTTGGCCAAGTTGGGGAGAGCTTGGGTCATATCAAGGAGATTGAGGGTTTTAATCTGAAATGTGGGCTGATTACATTTGTGTTTCATTTTATTTATTTGTTTTGCCTGGTCCTGGAGCTTGAAATCTGGGTCTGGGCTCTGTCCCTGAGCTTTTGTGCTCAAGGTTGGTGCTCTACCACTTGAGCCACAGCTCCACTTCTAGCTTTTATGATGCTTATTTGGAGATAAGAGTCTTACAGACTTCTGCTCTGGCTGGCTTTGAACCAGGATCCTCAGATCTCAGCCTCCGAATAGCTAGGATTACAGGCATGAGCCACTAGTACCCAGTTTAAATTTGTATTTTAGAATGTGGAGTCTGCAGGTAATGAGAAAATGGATTTAGTGACTGACACACCAGTAGCCTAGTGAGATATAAGGGCCTGGTTTAAAGCGGAGAAGATGGTTCTGGGTGTGTTTAGGAGATGAATGGATTGGGTTGTCTGATCAGTTGTAAAGGCTCTGGCATGTATGAAGGGGTACTGGGGAGGAGTATGGGGTGACATGGATGGTGGGCCCTCAAAATGAAGGACCCGGAAAAAGTGGTGAAAGGGTTGGTTTAAGGGGGTTGATGTGGGACATGGTGAATGAGCACTGGCTGAGATTTTTGCCAAGAAGATGGATACCAAGTGCTTGAATAGCTGGGTCAGGGCCTCTGTAGAAAATGCAGATGCAGATGTGAGGCTGACATTAAGACTTGTGACAGTCATGAGATGGATGAATAGTGATGTGCCAGGCACAGGAGATAGACTGACCACTGGTAGGACAGAGAAACTGAGGTAGAGCTATCAGAAAGGGGAAACCAGAGAATGCAGGGTTATAGCAGGCCAGTCTTGAGAATGGGGTAGTTCAGAAATGTCAAAGTCCAAGCAAGACCAGTGGAAGAGTGAAAAACATCTACTGGATTTGATAGGTGCATTGTGGATGTGGCCTTTAGGAGACCCAAGTTCTCTAAGGGGCCCTAAGAGCTTCCTACCGAGTGCCAGGGATACCTGGCTCCTGGAGCACCATGATGGTCCAACGCTTTTCTGTTAGCCTTCAAGCATCTCTGTTAGTCCATTTCCAGCTGCTCTAGCAAAATGCCCAAGGCTGGGATAATTAATTCACACAAAGGCTTGACTCATGGTTCTAGAAAAGAAGAACGTGGCACTGGTGTCTACACAGCTCTAAATGAGGGGCTGGTGGTGGAAGAGTGTGTGAGAGAGAAGTGCCAGGCTCACTTCCTTACAACTGTTCTCTAGATAAGCACTCGTGGAACCACATTATCTCCTTCTCGTGACCCTCTTCAAAGCCAGTCATCTTTCAGAACGGTGACATTGGGGACCAAGTGTCAACAGGAGTTTGGGCAGGGACAAACCACATCTACACCATCGTGGCTTCCTTATGGTGTTGACCAGCAGGCTTCAGTGGAGGAGGAGGAGGAAGAGTAGGGGCAGATACTTCTCTCACCTCTTCTTCCCTCCCTCCCCATCAGTGTACTGCTGCTGCTGCCTGGCCAATGTGTCCCTGCCAGGCATCGGAAGCACTATCCCCGAGTCCAAACCTTTCTTCTATGTGAACGTAGCTGACATTGAGAGCCTGGAGGTCGAGGTGTCCTATGTGGCCTGTGAGTACAAAGCTTCCCTTCCTCCTGTCCCTTATCCAAGCCTACCTACTCCTCCTCTGGGCTTGTGGGCTCCCTGATCCCCCAGCAGGGTCAAGCTAGCATTCTCAGTGGTTCCTTGGGGTCTGAGTTTGCAGGTACCACAGAGAAGATATTCGAGGAGAAGCAGGAGCTCTATGATGTCTACGTGGATAACCAGAATGTGAAGACACACCATGACCATCTGCAGCCCCTGCTGAAGATCAACAGTGCTGACCGGGAGAAGTACCGGAGACTGAATGAGCAGAGGTAGGGGCAGCTGGGGTACCGGGCCTGCGAGGGCCACACCTAGGCCAATGAGAACAGCCCAGGATTCTTGAACCTTCTCAGAACCACACTGGCAGTCTCTGTAAAGCCTGTCCCACTGCCCCTTTGCCTGACAGTACACAGCCTGCCTGGGTACTGCAAGCATAGGACAACCCGACCTCCACGTTACCCTCTCTGCAAAGCAGCAGACAGACATGGAGGTTTCTTTCTGACAGGCTTTGGAATCTGAACCTCTGCAAAGGGAAATTGCTCTAGCTTTCAGAAACTCTCCTGATGACTGTGTGTGTGTGTGTGTGTGTGTGTGTGTAACAACCATGTATTGAACCTCTACACCATGTGAATCCCACTTAGGAACTTGCTAAGGTGTTATTTCATGTGGTCGTCCTGTGAACTATGAGGTATCATCACTACCATCTCTATTGAATGGACAATTAGGAAAGAGCAGCCATTGTCCTAGTTACCTGGGATTTTGAGTCTTCCTGTTGACCCTTCCTTGTCTCTGTGCCTCTGCATGAGGCCCGCTCTGCCTTGTGCTGCTTCCTGGGAGATGTGACCCATTGTAGATGCCCGGCTGCCGACAAGCCTGTGGCTGGGGCCCTGTAGTCAGGCTGGCTGATGGTGATCTTCTTCCCAACAGGCAGATGCTGTTGTACTCTCAGGAAGTGGAAGGAGACTACAATCCTTGTGAAGAGGACCTGTTTGTGCTGTGAGTGAGCCTGGGCCGCAGCTGCGGGCCCCTGAATCCCTGCAGCTAACTGTCCTGGTTAATGACATTCCTCATGTCACTCAGTGGAAGTAGAGCTGTGGCTCAAGGGGTAGAACACCAGCCTTGAGCAGCAAGAGCTAAGGGACAGTGCCCAGGCCCTGAGTTCAAGCTCCAGTACCAGCACATACCAAAAACAAAACAAAACAGCAACAACAAAAAACAGTTAAAAATAGCAATGTGGGTTCCAACCGTGTGGATTATCTAGTGAGTTCTTGTCTTTTCTTCCCTCCCTGTCCTGTCTTGCAACTACAGGTTTTTCCTGGAGCAAAACAACCGGATATTTCAGACTTTATTGGAAGTGTCTGCCAGTCAGGACAAAACTCTGACAGCAGAGCATGCCCGTGGCATGGGCCTGGACCCGCAAGGAGACCGGAGCTTTCTCATGGACTTGCTGGAGGCCTATGGCATTGACGTCATGCTGGTCATTGACAACCCCTGTTGTCCATAGGAAGATTGGCACGGAACTGGCAAGCCACGAACGTGGAGTGTACTCCAGGCTTCCAGTGGCCTCAGTATTTTCTAAGCTGACACAAAGGAAGACTGTTTCTACTTACCCACAAATGTAATTTTTGCAATTTTCTTTTTTTCCCTAAGGGTAAGAGAGACTGCCTTGGTTTTGTACCCTGCTTTGGTGGGACATTTGGTAGGGTACTTCCTCTCAGAGATGCTGGGTTTGGGGCTTAGTCTTAGTAGATGTGTTACTAGGAGTACATTGAGATCTGGAAACACTGGGGTGGATTCCACCTGCCTGGTCTGTATGTCCTTGTCTCTTGATTCGTGCAAGAATAAGACAACCGTCTGTCTAGCGTGGCCTTAACATGTTCATCTTCCTACAGGCAGAAAGTGATGGATGACCTTGAAAGGTCAAGGTCTAGGGGTCAGAAGTGTTGGGATCAAGTCCTTTTTTCTGTTCATTAGAGCAAGTCTTTGTCTTCTCTGATCACTTAAGTAGGGACCACAGAGTGACACAACGTATGTTTCTTATACCAATTATGAGCTCTAGGACAAAAGGAATGGAGAGCTAGTTTGTGGGTCAGCTGAAAACCTGGAAACCCTTTTCTAAGTCAGTGAATGCTGGCTACTTGGTATAATGTTCTTTCTCTGAATCTCACCTCTGGAGATTGGCTGGTGACTTCCTCAGGGCCTACACTGCCCTAGAGCTTGCAAGCAAATTCATTTTTACAATTGAGTCTCCCTACAGGGCTACACATCCTCCTGTAATGACTGGGGTACTTTGCAAGGATGAAGTGGTAGATATTTAAACAGGGTAGAGGAGAAGCTGTGAGTTTCTTCTCCAGGACTCCAAGAGTTCTCTAGAACCTTCATCCATAGACCCTCTGGAGTAGACAGATCCACTGGATTTGGGATCCAGCCAGGATCTGATCTGTTTGAGGTTAGATTGAGTTGTGTTAACCAGACTGTTTACAGATGATGAACATCTGTCTCTTCAGCAGAGGTGTTTTCCTTATGCTAAGGTCACTGGGTCCAGGAGTGTAGGATTTGTCAGCAAGTGTAGCCATGCCTTCTTGCAGGAGAGTGGGTGGACTCTTCTCGTGTCAGTCATGACTATATCCACTTTCTTAGGAGTTTTTCAAGTTGGGCAGCATCTTGTAGTGACCTGCCCATCCTTTTGGGCTGGGTTTCTTGATGTCTAAAAGCTTAGGTAAGAGGACGGTTGTTAACTAAAGGTAAAAAAATCAGTTCGTATAGTAGTTTAGAGGGTTTTTTTTGGGGGGGGCATACTTAAGGACTCTGGTTTAGGATCCTGGGCTGTTAACAGATTAATTTCTTCTCTTGCCTCCTGCCTTCTGAATTCTGTTCTCAGAAAAGAAGCTGATACATTCATCCATGTCTGTGGCCAGAACACAGCCAGGCTAGATGTCCCCAAAAGAGAGAAATAACCTTCCAATGGATGGGCCATGCCTCTTATCTCAGTACTAGCCTTTTACTGTTAAAAGTATTTCCACTGTAGCACCTTGATACAGAATTCAAGAGTGAAGAAATTCATATGTATAGAAACAGGAATAGACACTGATTAATCAGGGTAGCCACTTTTATGTAAATATATAAATAGGTTTGGGCATTGAAATGTGAACTGTGCAACTAATACATTTTCCTCTTTCCTCCTCTGTATTGTGGATTTAGCTATCATCTCAGAAACATGTTTACAAAAGGAAAAAAAAAACACAACTTTTTTATGGACCACCTTCTCCTTCCTTGCAGGGCAGACAGGGACTTTCTCACTGGGGTTATCATTCCTTCTAGTAGTGAATGAGGCTTGGAGTCTTCTAATTGGGGCTCCAAAGTTTGAGCCAAGTCATTGCTTAGCACTAGCTTTGCCTTTGAACATGAAGCCCTCCTCTCCTGGGGATGTTATGGCCCTGTCATTTGTGAGTACTGTAAATGGGGAAGGGATCTGCATCCCATACCTTCCATCCACTCTGCCATGTCTTCTGTGGGGCAAGGGCAGGAAAAGCCAAGTTCATGGATGCACCAAGAGTAGTAATTCAGCACAGGAACTTGCATTTGAAATCAGCCTTGTTATAAATCACATGGTAACCAAAATGGGAACGGTTAAGAGTTGTACACAAGTAAGATAGCATTTGTTGGCATATATGAAGGTTCATTATTTAACTACCTATGTTTTACAAGGGAGATAAAGGTAAATTAATTGCTAGGCACATCACTGTCTTCCTTTTGGTGGCCAGGAAGATGGACTTGCTATCTGTCTTCATATACTGAAAGCACTTCAAACACTGAGGTCAAACGAGCCACCTCTCCAGGGGCACCTGGTGTACAAGAGGGTAGTGATAATCCTTGTAGGGGCAGACATCAACCTCTGACAAGAGACAGGGACCTGAGGGACTGTTGGCCTTTGAAGCTGCACAGCCCAGGAAATGGATTGAGACGTGCTCTCACCCTTGAAAAGGAGGGAATGGAAGGTGGATGTGGATGAAGATTACACAATAATGAGCAGCTTTGCCACAGACCTGCTTTAGGGTGAGCACGGTTCTAAAATGGATAAGAATGAATAAGGAGAACTGTGTGGCTCTGTGTGGGCTGCCAGCTCCCTGCCAGGCTAGTTGGATCTGAACCTGGGACATGTCTAGCTGTCCTGTCTCTTCCCTTCACCTAGCAATTACATTTGAGGGGGTATCCTGCAGCCCCGTAGGCTCGCCTTGACAGGCCCAGACTCTGCCCTTCTCATTTCAGGAAAACGCTTTACTGATTCAGGTAGGGCAGGGGAGGAGTTAAGGACTCCTTTTATCGACTGTCATTTTAACATTTCATTTTTACTACTAATATACCTCTGGTTCCCAGGAGCTATTGGAGCACTGAGTATTGTAGGAAAAGGCTGTGAATGAAGTTAATGTTTTTCTTACAAGAAGTGGAAGTTTATTTTTATATCGTCCTTACTACTTGATGAACTGGGTATGAAGGTGTTGAAATGGAAAATTTCCAAGCTATAACCCTAGAAGAAATGGGCGGTTTTGTATTTTGGTAGCAGCTGAAACATTTAGAGGCTTCGCATGGCATTCCATGTGAATAAGGACATTGTGCTGTGTGATCTTGGCAGAGCTCCACATCCACATCCACAGGCCCAGGAAGGAGGATGCCACACAAACACTAACTTCAGAGAAACTCTAGGACCCAAGAGAGGAGGGGAGCTTCTGAGTAGCAGGCCCCCTCGTTCAACTAGAGGGAATCGGGAACAGGAGGTGGTTTTCTAGCTAATTCTTCCATTCATTTTAAAAGGCTGACATTTTGGAGTGGTTGGATGACATTGCAAACTTAGAAAGGGAATGGGAAATTTTTAGTGCTGCACAGGGGAAAAATGAGAATGGGTAAATAAAATCCCACTCTCTTCATTTTAGAATTTATTCTTAAAATTCAGCAGAGGATGGACTTTGAAGAGCTGGGAGGACCGAAATTCAAAAAGGTTATTCAATACCATAATAGCGTAGTGTTACTGACTTTTGGGTAAAATGCCTCTTCAGACAAATGATGAGTTGAATTTGCTTTCTAAGAGTAATTGGGGAGTGTGGGATGAAGTAGGGTATTATAAATTGGACAGAGATAACCCACAAAGCAAAAAACCCATACTGAGGTAATCAGTGTTGGAAGTATATTTAATTCAAATGAAGAGTGAAGCAAAGATGAAGTATATTAAAAAATTAGGAAAACAAGGTTTGGGTCTGTCATGCCCGAACAGTCCTGAGTGGGGACCGTAGGAGTTCTGGGTTTGACTAGCCTGGGTGGGTGACACCAGAGGTTGAGCATAGAGGTTAACAGAGTGAACTCTTGTTTACCCAGAGCTTGCTGGCTAACATTTTGTACAGGTCTAGAATATAAATCTTTCCTGAAGACAAGGTAGTTGTCACCTTGGAAACCCTGTTTCCCTATTTTTGTTTCCAAGTAAGGCTCAGCATAATGTCCCTGGTTGCCTTAAATGTAAAAACCCTATTTTGAGTCATATCCCATCCTAAGAGTTAAAGCAATAAGAGAAACTGAATCTATTTTTGTTTCAAGTTGTTACCTCATGTGATGAAATCGGCAACTTCTTAAGTTTTGCCCTGGATGCTACTATAAACAGGTGCAGTGGTCTTTTTTTTCCCTCTGTCTTTATTGGCGATAATTTAAAGGCTTGAAGAAAGCTGAGGTTAATCATATGGCTAAGAGTCAATGTTTCTTGAATTGCTTTGTTTGGTGGTATAAATGACATCTATGTATATCATATCTGTATATATCTGAACCAAGTTGTGTGCAGAGGTTGATATAACTATATTTACAGTAAACAATTTTTACAATTAAAGTTCACATTTTAACATGACTCTGTGCAGTGTCAAAAATGTGGTTTGTGGTTGGAAGGAATGATGGTGGTCCAACTGGGGACCAGAGCCCTTGGGCTGAACCCTGCCTTCGCTTACAGTGATGGGGAAGAGACCTGGAGTTTCTCTCCATCCTCAGAGAAGTTGTGGTTTGGATATACACTGTCCAGGAATCAGAAGCCAAAGTTGAGAATATGCCATCCAGAAGAGCGAGGGCTATGTACCCAGAGTCACAAAAGAGAACTTTGAGAAGCGGCCCTTCTGTTCTATGCAGTGTCTTAAAAGACAGGAGGTTTTGACACAGGTGTCTGTGTGTGTTTGTAGTGAACCTTTGGGGAGCTATTTTAAACATTATTTTGGGCATGCTGGAAAACTGATGTGTCACGTGCATGCACAAAGCACTGGTGCTTAGTCATTTTAACTTTAGAGGAAAGAAAAGGCTTTGCTAACCTGTTGTCTAGAAGGCCTGTGCTGTACAGTATTCAGCTTTTGAGTGCAATGAACCCATAAAGTTTGTACTGCAGAGGAGGGCAGCGTCTCCTGCGCTCGGCTCAGCATTCCAGCTGTGGCTGCATTGTTAAACATCATTTCACATGCTCATTGCATGGAAGGACAGCGCGAGAATAAAGAAATAGACAATAAGGAAAGCAAGTCCCCAAAGCAGAGCCTAAGAAAGAAAACAAAATTCGAACAAAATTTTACAAGTAAAATTCTTATGTGCAAATATCTTTCCCCAACCATTTGCACCACTGATTATACTAAACACACACACACACACACACACACACACACACACAGATTTAGCACTTTAGTGAAACAAGAAAGTCAGATTCTGTATTGGCCCTACACACTGCTACAGAACCCTAATATGCTAATTTTATTCCTTACACATCCCCTCACCTCTCCATGCTGGCTTGAGGGAGGTGGGTTTGGACCCCCTTAGAATTGTGCTCAAGTAAAAGTTTTCACCACCACCTTGACATGAGTACTAAGCAGGTAAGCCTTACATTTTGCGATCCTGTATGGAGAAGCTGTTGTTTGTATAATAATAAAGTAGTACTCTCCCCTCTCCATGGGTATATAACCTTTCTGAGAAGGAGCTGGAGCTAAGTAAGGTCTGCCAGCCAATTTTCCCCCACGTCCCACTTTGCTATCTCCCTCTGCACCTTGCTGTGCACAGATCCCTGGAGAATAAGGACCTCTGGGGTACAAAGCAAGGGAAATGTCAAGAGCAGTATTAGGACTGATTAATACTCGTCCTTAGAAAATTGGGTGGTTTTTAGTTCTCTGCTTTTAACGGAGGATCTAATTGAGTTAACTGTTGAGAAGTCACTGGCTGTTTTAATGGTAGAACACTGCTTGTGCCATGTAACTTCAAAAGAATTCAAAGAACTGTGTAAAATTGTTGTGATTTTTTCTATTTGTTTACTTGTGTGCACACAAGTATAAAAAGCTAAACAAGGACTATAACTATAGTCAAATCTTCTTGTTGCGCTACAAATTGGATTTATGTAAAGGATAAAGAAAATTCTAATAATTTTTAATTATCAAAGTTAACTTTCCTCAATTAGGGTGCCCAGTAATTACAAAAACATTTTGTTTTTCACTAAGCATTTAGGAACTAGCCAAATGTATTTTATGTCCGATTATATTTTTTGTGAATGAAAAGCAATCAATACAAATGCACACATAAAAACAGATTACATTATAAGGGTCTTTTGCTGAAAGTGTTATGGAAATCCACAGGGAGAAAAGTTAAAACATATTCAACCACTGAAGAACGAGTTCCTTTATTGTTATAAATGAAGGAGGGGCATCAAGTTGCTCTGGTATTTAAAACCTACTGATGTGTTTAAACGGGTGGCTTCACACGTCTTATTTTAAGATGAATATTTACACCGCCCCAGGAAGGCCATGCCACTGTTTCATCTCCCTTGAAGAGCGGCGGGCGTCGGGTGTTGATGGTGGGCCTGGCGTCTGTGGACCGCTCCGCACGCACTGCGCAGGCGCCTGTGGACCGCTCCGCACGCACTGCGCAGGCGTCTGTGGACCGCTCCGCACGCACTGCGCAGGGGAGGCCGTGGCGGCCGGTGATGGCGCTCCGGGGCCTGGCCCCGGCCCCGCTACCAGGCTGTCAGTTCGCGGCAGGCCGGCACAACCTGGACCCCGCACTTAGAGGGGACTGGATGGGAGAAACCCCTTGACACTTGCTTTTGGGTGGAGGATGACACTGAAACAAGAGCTTACAAGGTACCAGCGCACACACGAGGGGGAGGAGGTGTCTGGGGCGGCCGTGGGCGTCCCTGGGGACCCCTGCAGCCAGAGCGCCAGTGCGAGCACGTGCTGTGCCAGCAGACCCGCCCCTCCGCACGCCTGGAGCGCATGCGCAGACGTGCAGGAGGCACCACGCATGTGCGCGGAAGGAGCACGGACAGAAAAGGAGGGGAGAGGGGCTGCGGGGAGCGCTGCGCCAGCGTGTGGAGCAGTGGAGCAGGTGGGGCCGGTGGTGGGGACCCGAGGTGCCCGGTCCCGCGGCGGCCGGCGGGGCGGCGTGCCGGGCCTCACTAGGCTGCGCTCTGCAGCATTTCTTCCCGCTTCCTGGGGTCGCAGAAGAAGCGCAGTTTTCTGGGCAGCAGCTTCACCTCCACGGGCATCGCTTCGTACTCCTCGCTGTCAATGCTGAAAGAGCCCCCCGTTCCCTGGGGAGAGGAGGCGGCTCAGAGGAGGGGCGCCTGCCCCGGCTTGGGCCCGCCTGCCTGCCCCCCAAGAGCCGGACCAACCCCCCCCCCACGAGCCCATCCCCACATCCTAACAAAACAGCTCAGTGCCCAACTGCTCTGGGAACACTCACCCAGCACTCCAGGTAAAAGGACTTTCCTTCCTTCCCTCCCTCCTTCCCTTCTTCCTTCCTTCCCTGCCCTCCCTCCTTCCCTGCCTGCCTGTCTGTCTGCCTGCCTGCCTTCTTTCCTTCCTTCCTTCCTTCCCTGTCTCTTCCCTCCCTAGGTATTTTGGGACATAACGAGGTTAAACTTTTCAAACACAGGGCTGGGAAAGTAACTCTAGCTGTGAAGCATCCACAGTGTTCCAAATAGTCATTCAGAAGCAGGGATTGGCCAGTGTGGTGGCTCACATTTGTAATCCCAGCTCCTCAGAGGTGGAGGTAGAGAGGATCAAGGACAAAAAGCTAGTGAGATCCCATCTCAACAATTCTACATGAAGCTATGGTCCAGCTGTGTGGGGCCCTCCGTTACCTACAACCTTAAATGCTGTAGCACCAGGCCATGGCTCTTCAGAGGCCTGCACTAGCGTTTTCCTGAGCTAGCGCCAATCAGGTATTCTTACAATTCACGGATCTCCAATTTTTTTTTTCACTTTCATAGCTAATTCTTCAAAACATGGATGCATTTCTCAGTGCCAATTCAGTGCGGATTGAAAATTGATTCCAGATCCTTTATAGGAAATGTTACAATGAAGCCTACTACTTGCTGGCTAGAGAATTCTTCCTGTTTCATCATAGGAGACTTTAGCACTGTTGACACATGAACCCACTGCTTGGAGACTGAGAGACCGCCTCTGACCCTGACTGAAGAAGCCTCAAGTCTTCAAGCCATGACCCAGGGGCTCAACTCTCCTTCCCATGTCTCCCTCACTTGGACCTAAACCTCGCAAATACTTGGCATATAGGGGGCGGGAAACAAAGGAGTAAGAGCAATAAAGAACCCACCCACCGACGTGGGCCCACCCCAGTACCCCTTCTCCCCTCCCCTCTCACCTCCGGAAGCAGCAGCGTGCAGCGGCTTGCCTGGAGGCACTCGGTGCCATCTGCTCGAAGCTTGGGGTTTCTCACCTTTTTACTTCTGTTAGTATGGGGTGGGGAATAGCAAGCAAGCATAGAAATCAGTGATGGCATTGAACAACTCAAGCTCCAGCTGTCCCCCTCCTCAGAGGAGGACAGGAAGTACTGTTCAAGGACGAATACATTCCCCACCATGACTCCTGCTCAGCTTTGTGGCACCTTTCAGATTTAGCAGGCTAACCTGCTCTAGAAAACTGGGCAGGAATTGTTCCTTTGTTTCAAATTAACACACCAATCTAATTGCTAGGCAGGTAGTCTCAAATTTAAAGAGCAAAATGAAATTGTAATTCTCTGGGAAAAGTACTAACCTGTCACTGATCCTTCCTGTTATTCTCTATTAAAGGAGAAATAATTTATATTCTAGCTTAAGACAGATATTTCTTTTATATACATGAGTCAGTCCTAAGACATTCTTGAATGATTAGACTGACAGCCTACTAGCATATTTTATCCCTACTAGATAGCCTTGGAGTAAAACAATACACACACACACACACACACACACACACACACCACATGATTTCAATTTTGTATTAGTAGGGATACACATACATGCACATATCCGTGTGTGTGTAGAAAAATCAAGAAAATTGAATTCATTCTTTTCTATATGGAACACTATATGGAACTGTCAAAAGAGTTCTGGAAATTCAACTTCACTATGTTCTGTAAACACACAAACACATTACATGATTAATTTCACTTCTAGTAAGGACCAAAACGAAACTTGCCACTGCAGCTGCTAAGAATGGGGAACAGAATGCCTCCGCCTGGATAAGCAATGGGCTGGGCTCTCTTTCTGCTTTGGGGTGTTGATTTTATAACGATCGGAATCAAGCTGGTTCTCATGACCAGACTCTCAGTCAATACTGTGTGTGGCTTCTGGATACTGGAGCAGAGCAGCCACAGGCTTTTCCTTTTCTCCCCTACTTGCGATACAGCAAGTGTATCAAAGGCTGCAGAAGGAGCTATTCAGCATCTGAAGAAGTTGTACCATCAACTAATGAAAGCCATTCTACTGTCAGCACTGCTGGTATAGATAAAGACGCAGCCATGGAGACGCAACCATGGAGATGCAGCCGCTGCTACAGATATGTCTCATCCCTAAATGGACACCAGAGGGAGCGCCGAGACAAAGCACAAACAGTGGAGCAGATTACCAGTTGGCATGGGAACACGCCAGCAACTCAAATGCTTTGAAGACTGCTGAAGGGTTTTAGCATTCTTAGCCAATAAAATCCTGGCAGAGGTAGAACTCTGCAGATCAGGGAGGACTTAGAAAGGTGTGTTGTATTGGAAAAGGACAAAAAGCCTGGGAAATGTCCAGGCTTTTTCAAGTTTTCCATTCACACCCTGGGAATAAGGAAAAGAAGGTGAAGTGATGGGAACAGCCAGGGAGCCTCTACAAGTGCCATACCATTTGAATACTCTCCTTGGAGGCTGATAGTAGAGATGATTATGTTGTTTCATTTAATAGATGGGGGAAAAGAAAGATTCACAAAAGCTTGTATGACCTTAGTTTCTAGGTCAGTGAATAAATAGCAGAAGCAAGACCATGTTCAGTTTTCTAACTGAAACCAGAGTTCCTGACCTTGTGCCTTGTGTGTAGAATTCCTTAATTTCAACAGAAAGCCAAAGACTGCTCTTAGTTTCTTTTCCAAAGTAGCAGACAGGCACTATGCACATTGACCATTGGAAAACTCAATGGCAGAATTCCCACACTCCATCTCTACACTCAACCATGGAGTCTGAGATCACAAGCTACTTCATGAAGCCCAGGTTACAAATGCCAGTCCACTTACCCTATGGTAATAAAGTCTCCTTTGCTGACAGTGTCAGGTTCAATACAGATGTTCATAAAGTCCTCTTTGCCCTAAACAAAGATTAAAAACACTAATTTGAATTTCGTATAATTTTACATGTAACAATTTTGTTAAATAGCTTAAAACGTGAAAAACTATTTGTAATTGTACTGTACACATCTGTAATACCAGATAAACAGGAGGAGGAAGTTGGGAGCATTGTGGCTCCAGGTCAACCCGGGCAAAAAGTTAGTGAGACTCCATCTCAACTAACAAGCAAGATATGGTGATTCTAGCCTCAGGCATGAGATGGAAGATCACAGTCTGGGCAAACAATGAAAAATAAGTAAAACAGAGAAGGGCTGGGCACGCAGCTCTCTTGTATTCTGCTCAATATGCCTGTTCTTGGAGACCAGGGAGACAGAGGTCCACAGGAGTACGGGCCTCTGTGTCTATAACATGGTCTCACTCCAGAAGTGAGCTAGTGAGCATAGTACTCATCTGAGTTGATTTCTTTCTCTCAGGGAATGAAACAGTCATTTCACAGATGCTGTCTAGCATTTAACATGCAAAGGTAAAACTGTTGCTGATGAATCTTGGCCAAAAGTCTCATAACATTATTCAAAAGTCAAGTTATTGCCAGGCACCGGTGGCTCACACCTGTAATCCTATTCAGGAGGCTGATATCTGAGGATCATGGTTCAAAGCCAGCCCGGGTAGGAAAGTCTGTGAGACTCTTTTCACCAATTAACCACCAGAAAACCAGAAGTGGCACTGTGACTCAAGTGGTAGAGCCCTTGCCTTGAGCTAAAGAGCTCAGGGACAGTACCCAAGTCCACAGCTTAAGCCCCACAACTGGCAAAAAAAAAATCAAGTTATTACATTGGCAGATTCAATGGAAAAAGTATCAACTTAAAAGATGCTGGAAGGATATTTAATAAAATTAAATGTCTTAAGATATTAGAGATTAAAAATCAAAATATGGAGTCAGGTGCCTGCCAGTGGCTCACACCTGGAATTTTAACTACTTGGGAGGTGGAGATCTGAGGATCACAGTTCCAAGCCAGCCCAGGCAGAAAAGTCAGTGAGACTCCTATCTCCAATTAATCACCAAAATGCTGGAAGTAGAGCTCTGGCTCAAGTGGTACAGCTCTCACCTGGAGCAAAAACACTCAGGGACGGCACCCAAGCCCTGAGTTCAAGCCTTAGTACTGGCACAAAAGCAATCAATCAATCAATCAAAACTCTTGACCAATTGGATTACATGAAGACTTCCTTAATGTTATCAAGTTTTAATCATACAGAATTTAAGAATAGAGCATGAAACAAAAGAATCACAAAGTGCATTCTAAGTACATTAAAAATACTAGCAAGAAAGAAAAAAAAACCATTTGTGTCCCTGTCTTGGGTTCATTTTGCTTACCATTATCTCATGTGGTCATATGCACATAGCCTTTGACCTTCTCTGATTGTCCTAGACATGTACTAGTCATTGCAAACAAGGGAAACCATGGGACCTATGCTTCTTTGGGCTTGGCTTACTTCACTTAATAATTTTTTCCAAGTCTTCCCATTTCCTGTTTTCACTGGATTTGGTGCCAGTGTTCTGCATCTTGTATATACATTTTTGTAATTTGGGGAGGGGAAGGGATATTGCAGAACGCTTAAATGGGGATGCAGGCCGACCCATGTGATGATGAGATGTACAGAACACTATGTTGAAAACGAACTACAATGTCGGGGTTGGGGGGTGGGACGGGAGGAGTTGGGAAGGTGGGGAGGGAAGTGATGGTGAGGGGAAAACAAAGGAGGAGGAAACAATGCTCACTACGAAATGTACTCATCACCCTACTCATGTAACTGTAACCCCTCTGCATAACATTTTTACAATTTATATACATGTATATATAGAATGGAGCATGACGCTTTTCTCACAGCTTGAGAAAATGGTCATGCCACTACTTCGTACAGTACCACCAGGCCTTGGCAGTGTGGTGAAGACCAAAGACTAAGAGAGAGCATATGAAAGGAGAAAACAAAACTTGTACTGTCTGTAGTTGAAGTAACAAAATCTACAGGAAATCCAAAAGAATCCAGACAATTAATAAAAGAAATTACTTACGCTGCTGCTTCAGAATCAAGATTAAAATAATAATTTACATGCCCTTCTAGTAAGCCAGTTATACAATGAAATCTGAACAAAAACTATTTATAGTAGCATCAAAAATGAAAGTAACCAAGAATAAATCCAGCAGAAGACAAGATGTATAGAGAAAACTATAAAACTTCATTGTTATTGAAGATGTAAAAAGAAAAAATGGAACAACATATCACACTCATATGCTGTAAGAGTCAATATTGTAGAAATGTCATTTCTCCTCAAATTGATCCATGACCAATGTAGTCCAGACCGATATCATCAATTTTTATGTGGAATTTAATAAACATTCTAAAATATTTATAGAAATCGAAAGAGCCACAAATTGCCAAGAGATACTAAGCAGAAAAACAGAGGAATGTATTATAAAATGGTAATAATTAGGAAAACCAGATTGTAAGTATAGAAAAATAGAAGATTAGAGGTCCTGGCAGTGTGGTGAAGAGAAAGGACTATGTATTTGAAAGGAGAAAACAAAACTTGTACTGTTTGCAGTTGAAATAACAAAATCCACAGGAAATCCATATAATTAATATGATGGAGATCTGGAGAAAATAGACATGTACACTTCAACCAACAGGCTTGGACAACTGACTATTTGGAAGGAAAAAAAATGGAGCCTTACTACCATCATTAACAAAACTTAAAGGTGTTTCCTTTTAATCAAAATGGAACTATTTGATATAAATAATTTTACTTATTATGTATTTATTTATCTGTGACAGTACCAAGGTTTCAACTTACAAATTATTTTAACTCAGTTTTTTTTTTGGGGGGGGGTCCAGTCGTGGGGCCTGAACTCTGGGCCTGG
>NW_012267272.1:8060416-8099753 GCF_000151885.1 Dipodomys ordii | reverse complement strand
AGCTCTTCAGCTCAAGGCTAGCACTCTACCACTTGAGCCACAGCACCACTTCCAGCTTTTTTCTTTCTGCTTATGTGGTGCTGAGGAATCGAAACCAGGGCCTCATGCTTGCAAGGCGAGCACTCTACCACTGAGCCACCTTCCCAGCCCTATCACTCAGTTTTTTAACAACATTGAATTGTATATCTTGCCTTATCAGTAACTAGATAAATGGTTATATATTAGAAATAGATGTACTAAAATACATTTAACTGTTAGTTTCATATATTATTAGAAATACAGTACATAGTGGAGGTGTGGCTCAATGGTAGAGCTCCAGCCTTAAATGAAAAAGTCAAGTGAGAGCACAAAGCCCTGACTTCAAGCAAAACAGCAAAAAAAAAAAAAAAGAATATAGTAAATTCATGTACTCAAAAGATCCTAACATTCTCATATTCCATGTTCATATTCCTAAAGCTTCTTTCTCACACTGAATATACTGCTTTTAATGATAAGTAAGTATTTTAAGCTATTACATGGCGGGCACGTTGTCTTTAACTGTTTTATTGCGTTTGCTTTTATTTCTGTGGAAAAAAGAAAAAAAATGGATGTGCTCCATTAGCGATAAAGGAACACAGCATTGGCTACCTTTATAATTGGCACAAAGATAAAAGCACTCAGCATTCTGAATGCGGCTAATCTAGAGCTGAATCACAGGCTCACTGAACCCAATCCATTCATTGGTATTCAATCATCAGAGATGAGAACAATGGTAAAAGAACATGTACAAAATACTGGAAGTACAAATTACCAAGGGCTGAGTAGAAAGGAAATGTGTGATAGAAATTTTATCTTTCTTTGTAAAATTCCTCTGGAATAGATCTCACTTTTTTAACCTTCATACTCTCACTTTCTATAATTTTTTCAGAATTCCATTGGGTCAAAGAAGTACTATCTATATTACATATTTATGTGCTCATCTCTGCAAGATAAATTCCTATGCTTAACAGAACAATAGGTAGGCATGTATTTTAGACACTGTATAAACTTACCAGGCTGCTATTGAACAGGGTGTTAGCTACACTGTCATCACAATGCCCAGATTGCTTATCTCCACCTGCACCAAGGCTGACTGAGCTAGAGCTTTTCATCTGTGACAATCCACTACTTACTATTCCGTGTTTCTTTGATGTTGAGAACTGTTTTTCTGTTCTCTTACATAAGAAATTCTGATAAAGGTTCTGATAGAGTAGTTATGAGGGTCATGTAGTTGAATATATGTAAAATTTTAGGACAGTACCAGGCATCTGGTAGAAGTTACGTTCTTTTTAAGTGTTGATTTCTTTTGAAAATTCACTATTTTAATCCTTTGTTCGTTCTTTTAAATGTGTCCCTTTGCTCATTTCTTATTGACTTAAATTAGGAGTTTGTGATAAGAAAAGCTATTCACTGCCAATCTATTACATCCTAATGTATATGAGTTTGTTTACAGTACATATATATGTATATGTGTATATATATATATATATATATATATAGTTTGTTTGTTTGTTTGTTTTGATTGGTCATAAGGCTTGAACGGCTTGAACTCTGGGCCTATCCCTGAGCTCTTCAGCTCAAGGTTAGCACTCTACCACTTGAGCCACAGCACCACTTCCTGTTTTCTGATGGTTAATTGGAGATAAGAATCTCACGGACTTTCCTGCCTGGATTGGCTTTGAACTGTGATCCTCAGATCTTAGCCTGCTGAGTAGCTAGGATTACAGGCATGAGCCACCAACGCCTGGCTTTTATAGTATCTTTGTAATAAATAGATAAATGCATCAACAGGAACTCTGCTGTAGGCATCATGTTTAGAGGCTTTGTCTTCTCCAGGTATATACTGAAGTCTCTCAAGATTTTACTCTAATACTTCTGTAGTTTTATTCTAAACAGCTCTTTAATTCAACTGCAATTATTATTTAAGAATGTTTGGCAAATGTTTTCCAACAAACATGTATTACTTTTGTAATTAGAAAACAAGTCAATACTCCAAATATTAGTGCTGGAATCAAACCACATTCTGACTGTATGTGCCAATTTCCAACTGGCCAGGGCAACAATGACTTTGATTTGCATAAAAGCTAAATGTTGTAATTAGTTCACAGTTAAGAATGGCTTCTATTAACATTCTCATTTGCATAAATTACTAAGATTTTGTTATGGCAGGGTCAATATAATTTTTCTGAAAATAGCCAAATAGTAAATGTTTTAGACTTTGGAACCATGACAACTACTCGGCTTTCTCACTGCAGCTCAAGGACAGCACAGACAACACCTGTATGAATAAATATGCCTGTGTTCCAATAAAACCTCATTTATTTCACATGAATTGTTTATGTCTTTAATTTTATCTTATTTAAATCTTCCTTAGTAACTAAGGCACCTTCCAAGTTATTATCTATCTTCTAGTAATGAGGCTTAATTCTAGAAGGTCAATTCTTCTCTTAGAAGCTATACAGAAACAACTGGCTTTCTTTCACTTTTGACTTTAGCACATTGTCTAGAATGGCACTGTTCAATACAATGTTCAGCACTGGTGGAAATGTTTTATGTCTGTGCTTTCCACTATGGTGGCTATTAGCCATGTATTATTGAACATCTGAAATATGGCTAGTGTTACTGAGGAAATGAGTTAATTTCATCTTAATTCTAATTAATTTAAATGTAAATAGTCTTGTGAGGCTGACTACCACTGCATTAGACATTGCTTGTCTAGAGACTGAACCCAAAAACCCAAATAAAATCGTACAGCTCTGTGTGTGTGTGTGTGTGTGTGTGTGTGTGTACACGCGCGCGTGCGTCTGTGGTGTGTGTTTCTAGGGACCTGAATCTATATATTTAATATAGTCATAAAAACAATTTTTGCTTCAGTGAAAAGTGAGAGACTACCTAGATTTTCATTCTAAAGGAATCTGTTCTAAGCCTTCTGAAGACCAACTAAATAATGACAGGAATATCTGCTCAAGTCCTGTTAGCTTCCACACTAAGCTACACCTACCTACATCTTGCTGTTCCTCCTTGCAAGATCCTATACCTTTTTTCTAATCCTTTCTTCCCTATGCTCACAGAGCAAAAATAAAAATACCAAAATGGCCTAAGAATATGCTGCCCTGTTGTCATTATTCTCAGATCCCAAATGCTTTTCTCAAGATGAACACACTTACCATCAGGTCTGGCTGGCTGTTCCGGGTTGTGATGGACAGCTCGATGGTGGACAGCTTTACGTCATTCCAGACCTCTGGGCTCACCTCTTGGGAAAGGGCTTTGGGAATCCGTCAGACACAGGTCAGCTTCTTCCACTGATACTACCCCTTCCCACCACCTGAGCCCTTCCTGCCAGATCTCCACCTTAGCTTTATTTCATCCTTCAAAGGTGAAATGTCAGGCTAAAAATGGAATCTTTATTCCAAGAACACTCCTACCAAAAACAGCCACAATCACATAAATGTCAGCGACAGAGAGAGGGTACAGGAAGGCTGAATTAACACCTTCTCCTGCTCAGTTACATATGTAAGGCTGATTTTGGAGGTCTGCCTGAGGCCATTTCTAAACTGAGCAGGGCTTTCCAATCTGCAATCACCACACTGCTCACCATCCTGTGGTTGTGCCCAGTATGAGGCGAGCCTGCGGAGGATTCTCCTGTACAGAGAGGGCCGGGGAGGGATTTCTTCTGGTTCACTGGGTGGTCTCTCTTTAGGCCCTGTGTAGGAGATGGAGGCTTCGTGAGTCTGAGGCCACTCCTGTTAATGAGAGAAAACAATCTGTCATGCACATATAGTTCCTACTAACCTTGGGAGCTTCACTTTGCAAAGGTTTAAATTCTAGCTTGTCCTGAGAATATGGTAGTAACTTCTTCAACAGAATTCTCTCTAATTTGGAATAGGGAATCCTCCAGAGTCCTTTCCCCCTTATCTTCTCTTGAAAATCATGAACGCCACGACTGCTGCCTCTGTTGCACTCCCTAATACACACGAGAGAGAAAACTAGTGGACTGAACACTATTGTTTACATTTCTTAAGAAAAAAGAAGAGGTGGGAGAGAGGGAGGGAGGGAGGGAGGGAAGAAAGGAGGAAGGAAGGAAGGAAGGAAAGAAGAAAGGAAGGAAGGAAGGAAAGAAGAAAGGGAGGGAGGGAGGGAGGGAAGAAGGAAGGAAGGAAGGAAGGAAAGAAGGAAGGAAGGAAGGAAAGAATCCATGAGTGTTTATCCTGTGACATGAAATTGAAACTATTAAAATCTAGTTGCCTCAAATATCTACCTCACCTCTGGAATCACACTCTACATAGAAGCCAAAATGGTTCAGCTCAGCCTCGCAATCCAAATCCAGCCCAAGGCCTCTTGCAGCATCAAAGCCCATCATTCTCACTGGAGGTTCTGAAATCTACTTTCTAGCACCCAAATCCAGTAACATCTTGGATCCATCTACAGGAAAAACTAAAACCACCCTACAGATTTTTAGCCTAGTTCGATCCTGACTCTCATTACTATGCCCAACTATTCCATCTTGAACACAGACACCCCTATAGTGATGGCTAATCTTCATTGTCAAGTTGGCAGAACTCAACAAACACCTAGGAGATTAGTGAACCACTTTTGGGTATGTCTGTGAGTTGTTTCCAGAGATGATTTGACTACTTGGCACATTCTTAATAGGATGGCATTACTGGGAAGTGGGGAAAGAACAGGTACAATCTAGCAGAGGAAGTCAGTCGCCAGGGGGATGTCCTTTGGGACAGATTAGTCCTGGTCTCTGTTTCTTCTTTTTCTCTTCTTCCTGGCTGCCATGATGTAAACTGCACTGCTCTGCCAAGTCCGCTGCTACCTCTGAATTTTTTTTCCCCTTAAGTTGCTTCTCTCCAGTATTTGGTCACATGATGCAAAAATCCAATATACCTGATATCCTACCCTCTAATCACACTGCACCGTCCTCTGGTTGATTCTTTTGTGCCCCCTTTGTCTGTTATACTGAGTTACCTTCCTGTTCTCCAGTTACCATGAGGTAAATATAAAAACACTAACAATTATGGAAGAGTGCTAGTGGCTCACACCTGTAATCCTAGTTACTCAGTAGGCTGAGATCTGAGGATCACAGTTCAAAGCCAGCTTAGGCAGGAAAGTCAGTGAGACTCTTATCTGCAATTAATCATCAGAAAAATGGAGTAGTACTGTGTCTCAAGTGGTAAAGCCTCATTTTGAGTTGAAGAGCTGAGGGAGAGCACCCAGACCCAGAGTTCAAGCCCCATGAATGACCAAAAAAAAAAAAAAGCTGAAAGTAGAGCTGTGGTTCAATTGGCAGAGTACTAGCCTTGAGCACAAAAACTCAGGGACAGTGCCTAAGCCCTGAGTTCAAGTCCCAGCACCAATACCAAAATGAATAAATGAATAATTAATAAGACAATGTTGGTTTTTCTAACTATAATGCTTATTCCTTTCCAATCTAGAAGGACCAATGGGTCTGACCTGCCCTAACATCCTGTCTGGCAGCAACTGTGATGTGTTTTCTATTTCTTCACTGAAGCTGCCCAATTTTTTTTAAAAAATTTATTATTTTTTTTAGTTTTTATTACAATTACTAAGTTAATTTTATTCTTCAGGATTCAAAACTTAGCAAATTAGGTCTGCTTTTATTATTTCATGAGCTAGAAGCCATTTTGTGTCTTTATTCTTCTAATAACGAGTACCTTGAAAAGCTCAATTGTAGATCAATCTTTCTATACTCATAAACCCAGCACTGTAAGAAGGAAGAAGCCTCCCCACCCCCAACATCACACTCTTTAGTTCACAGTCTCTGGTTCTCAGCATCTCTGGAAAATCCTCATCCTCTTTTCATGTCTTCATCAGATCTTCCATGCCGTCACTCACTTCATGTTCAGAAGACTGCTTCAATAAGCACATTGAGCACCTGACAGCGTCCTGCCTCTCCACCTCTCCACCTTCTACCTGCTCATGGATTTTTGCTAACTCAGACATGTTTTCTCTCTTTCTCATCATCTCTTCCTAATTCAGGGTATGAAGACATGGGTATTTCTCCAATTAAAAATCTAACACTCTATTACTTCTACAATTCTCTACAGCTTTTGCTGTTTCTATCTCCTCTTCAAAGTCTTGAAGAAGCCTTCTTCTTCTTGAAGTCTTCTTAAAGCCTACTCTTGCTGTCTCCTCTACTCTTTTTTATTCTCCTGGTGGTACTGGTAGGGTCTCGTGCTTCCTAAGTGGGTGCTCTTACCACTGAGTCATACCGCTAAACCATCTCCACTTCTTTGCCCCCCTCCTATTTTGTTCCTTAACTGTCTTCAATTTGGCCCTCTCCATACCCCATCTCTTGTAAGTAAACACACTGATATCTACCAAATGTCATTGACATTTTGTTGCTTTTATTTAGACTCTCTGCTATAGTACTTGAAGCTCACACTTTTTTTTTCTCTTGAATTCAGGGCCTTGTATTTGTTTTTTCACTCAAGGCTAGAACTTTACTCCTTGAGCCATGCCTCCAGTTTCAGCTTTTTTTGTTAACTTGTTTGCCTGAGCTGCCTTTGACTTGTGATCCTCAGACTGCAGTGCAGCCTCCTGAGTAGCTAGGATTACTGGTGTTAGCATTCTTCCACATCTTCATGTGCTCTACCTTCATCATTGGATCACTTCACTAATCTATCTGCTCTCTTTGCCTTTGGCTACTTATGTCCAATTTCTTGTCCACACTGCTGTCAAACGACTTCCTCCAAAGGCAGATCAGTTAATTTTGCACCTCAGCTTAAGACTCACAAATTCCCCAAAGCTGCAAGGATAAAAGTTGGACCTCAGACTGAAGCCTGCCCTAACTTGCTCTACCTTGATTTTCTGGCTTCCTACAGTGTCAACTGCAATTAATGACCATAGTCTACTACAGTGACTTCACACACCTTGTCTCTCCACCAACATTTTTATTTAGTCCCAGGTATACTTCTAAACTTAATGCGTCACCTTCCCTAGACAGACTTTCTCATCCTCAGATTTAGACGTGTCTCCTCCCCATACTGCCTTAGCCTTCCACAGCTATTTCTTACCACTTTCCAAACTGCTGATTTATTTGACTTCTCTCCAGCTCTTGAACACTTCTTGAGGCCAAAAAGCCTGCTCTTTGACTTTGAATCTCAAGCATGTGTCAGTAATTGCTTGTTGAATAAGTGGTGAGGAAGTTTATACTTGCTGGTACACCACCATGTAGAAAATGTTTCTTCCTGAATGGACTTACCATTCCACCAATGAGATTATTCCCTTGAATAAAGAGATATTACACAAATCCAGTTTTCCTAGGTAAACTGCCTTTACCTTCCCAAGTAGATTTTGAAAGTTATATAGATTTACTTCTTTTATTTTAATGATTTCCAACTTTCACACTTAATTATTTATTCTGACTGAAAATTTTCTGGAAAGTTAAGGGAAGCTATGTTTTCCAATGGACATACATTACCAATTTATTTATTTATTTTTTGCCAGTCCTGAGGCTTGAACTCAGGGCCTGGACTGTCACTGAGCATCTGTGCTCAAGGCTAGCGCTCTACCACTGGAGCCATGGAGCCACTTCCAGCTTCTTCTGAGTAGTTATTAGAGATAAGAGTCTCATGGGCTTTCCCACCTAGGCTGGCTTCAAACTGTAACCCTCAGATCTCAGCATCCTACATAGCTAGGATTACAAGCATGAGCCACCAACACCCAGCTTACCAATAATTTTTCATATTAATATTAGAAACAAGTTTCTCACTACTAGTTTTCAGCTTAGCCAGCCAAATAGACTATTCTATTTCAATTTGCATAAAAGTTATACATAGGATATAGTTAGGGGTGACTTTTCTATTAATAGTTTTCTATTTTAGTGTGTGTGTGTGTGTGTGTGTGTGTGTGTGTGTGTGTGTTAGTACTGGGACCTGAACTCACAATCACAACTGGCTTTTTCTGCTCATAGCTGGCACTCTATCACTAGAGCCATACATTTAGTTCCAGCTTTTGATTAGTTAATTAGAGATAAGAATTTCAAGAACTTAGGGGGGATAGAGGGATGGGGGGTAATATAGTCATGGAGATGGGAGGGCAGGGATAGTAAGGGAAAAACAAAGGAGGAGGCAACAATGCTTGATAAGAAATGTACTCATTACCTTGCTCATGTAATGGTAACCCCTCTGTACCGTATTTTCACAATTAAAAAAAAACATTAATAATAATAAAAAAAGAATCTGAAGAATTTAACTGCCTGGGCTGGCATCAACCTTGATCCTCAGATCTTAGCCTTAGTGGTTAGGATTATAGGTGTGAGCTACCAGTGTCCCGCTTGCATTTTCCTTAATACTTTCCATTAATAATTAATCATAATTGAAATGAATTCTAGAGTTTTTATGCCAACTTTTAAAAATTGCTATATTTTGTTATGGTTGTGGTACTGAGAATTGAATTCATGCTTTACCACTGTGTTATGCTCACTACCCTTAATTTTTTTTTAATGTTCAGCATATAATAGCACTGTTCCCAAGAAATTCCTCTGATGATGGAAATGTTCTCGACCTGTGCTGCCCAGCATGGTAGTCACTACTCATCTTTAGGTAGTATAATTTGAAGCCTACTGATCTTATATACAAACCTGTACAATTACATATCTCCTAGTATAAATCTTCAACTCACTGCTACATACTAATGTAGACATATATGCAAGTAATGCTATTCTGCTCAAAATTTGTCTGACAAGGGTGAGTTAGTAAATAGCAAAGGGAAAGGAAGTATCAAGGAGAAATACAATATGGATTTGGTCATGGAGGGAATGAGTATGTATTTGAACAATGATTACTTATGAAAACAAGAAGCTATTATTTACCATAGCTAAGATATGGAACCAACCCAGATGCCCCTCACTAGATGAATGGATCAAGAAAATGTGGTATATATACACAATGGAATTCTATGGCTCTGTCAGAAAGAATGTCATTGCCCCATTTGTTAGGACATGCAAAGACTTGGAAAAAATTATATTAAGTGAAGTAAGCCAGGCCCAAAGAAACATAGGTCCCATGGTTTCCCTTATTTGCAATAACTAGTATATGTCTGAGTCAAGGAGAAAAGGTCAGATAAGTTGATGTTAGGGAAATGAACCCCAAGGTAAGTATTCAAATGTTTTTTCTTTCATGTGATTGTTTCTAACATATTTATAAGATGATTTCTTTGTTGCTTTGTATGCCCCTCCCCCATGATATAACCCCTGCTTTCACTGTATTTTATGTTGGTATAATTTGTGTAGGGAAAGGGAAAAAAACAAATCATTCAAATAGGGATACAGGTGGACTCATTGCAACAATAAGTCATTATGTTGGAAAACAAACTTTACAACTTTGGCAGGCAGGGGGCGGGAGGTGGGGAGGGGAGGAGGAGATGGGAAGGGATGGGAGGGGGAAACAAAGGAGGATAAGAAGTGTACTCATTATCTTGCCCATGTAATTGTAACTCTCTGTGCAGTATTTTCACAATTAAAAAAATCATAAAAAAGAAAACAAGAATCTTTCTGTAACTGCCATTTTAGTGTTAGATCATGTGACATGCACCTGTAGCAAGAAATTTTAGAAAAATCTCAGATACACACATTGCAAAGAACCAACAAAATAACACAGGGCAAGTTTTAAGTGGTATTTACCTGAAGAGTGCTGAAAAAGTGAGCTGCTTTGATTTTTAGAGGCCCAAGATACCAGTACCTGAGAAGGACCACAATAAAAACCAGATTAAAATATATCATGACAGATAAGACATTAAAATTACGATTTGCTGCTCTAGAGGGTTTGAGGATGTGGCTCAACACTAAATTTTAAACCTGCAGTTTGATACCATGTCCCATGGTATGTGGTGAGATAGTAGATTCTTGCCACTTAGAAGTAATACCAGAGTCTACTTGAGTTTCCTAAATTCACAAGTGTCACTATAACGATGATTTTTAAATCATAAAATACAGTTGAGTGTGTAGTCAAAAGAGCCACAAGGACAGGATGATGAAGCTACATGGAGACAGTGCAGTTTCTGCACAATCAATATGTCACGGACTATAGGACGGAGCCTGTGCCACACATCCTTTCTCACCAACAAAACACACACAATTAAAATGAGTAAACTAGTATGAGATTGCACCACTCATGTTATACAGCTTTACCACAGCAAGTTTTAAGTATGGAGGTGAAGAGGATCTGTGTATTGCTAAATACCTAAAAGCTACTGGGGAGAAAGAGAGAGAGAAAGATGCCTAGTTTGGAATTTAAAAGTGACAACAGAGTAGATTCTTCTCTTAAAATTCTGTTATCAGTCATCTCTTCTTAACTGCTATTTATACTATGTCCATGGAGGGAAGATAAAGTATACAGAAGACATAGACTGTATAACTTTTCCAACTTTCAGAGCTTATGATTTGCGAAGGTTAAGTAATAAGTTACTATATGTGTCATGGTATAACCTGAACACAATTTTGTGGTAAGAGGAGTTAAGAAGGGACAAAAGGTCTAAAATCATAGGAGCAGCCATACGTGTAAAATGAATAGCACAAGAATAAAGTGAGGCATGGAGCCTGGACAACGTCTGGCACAGGGTGGGTTTATATATGGAACAGGGAAGGAGATCACCCAAGGCAGGAGCAAGGATATGGAAAACAGACTAACAACCAAACAACAACCATTTCAGGCTTTAGGGAAAGCCTAAAACAAAACCATGCATAATTATATAGCAAGGGTCAATGACACAGTAACTGGACCTGGAATTTGAGAATAGATATTTTTAGATATAATCCATATAACAATGGGCAATGTGGAACATTCTAAATTATTATTAAGGATAATACAGCTGATAGAGCTACTGGTCATCTGATTTTTGTTGTTGTTGTGGTGGTGGTTGTTTGTTTTCTAAGCTACTTTATAGTTTGCTACTTTTCCCAGTTAGCCAAGTAGAAAAACATCCTGACTCAGGCAATTTATTTCTAAATTGTCAGCAGTTCCCTTCACCTCTACCAGCAGTAAATCTTGACACTATGCTCGCAATCTTCCCATGGCCAGCCAGGGAATGATTTCTTGTGTCCTTGTTTTATACAAAAAAATAACTCAGTGGCCAGAGCCAGCCAAGGTATTCTATAACCACCACCAAATTTTGCTATTAAATGCTTGAAAGCCAGTCAAAGAACGGGAGGTGCCTTTAGACAGCTGTGCTTAGTTGTTGATTAACACATTTTGGAAAGCAATTTGTTCCCACTAGACTCTCAGAGAAAGCAGAGCAATCCTCTTGGTGAGCTCGGGGGGAATATGAGATCACAGAGCAAACCCAATGCAAGTTGTGAAATCAACATAATCATGGCATGTTTGCAAAAAAATGATATGAAATATTTAAGACTGCCATGCGTAATGCAATACAGCAGTATCTCTCTTTTGATATTCCACAGTCAGGAATTTTATTAGCAGGAATAATTAAATGAAACATATGAGAAATTTCTATGAAGGAAGGGTGGCAGGACGGCCTACAAAGTGCAGGAGGGGTTTCCTGATGAGAGAGTTGTGTGTGTTCACCAATCATAATTCAGCTCAACTATACTAAAACTAGGAGCCCTAGGCTTCAGGATAAGGAAAAAGTATAGCCATCAGGAATAAAGTGTGCTACCACACGAGGCCATGGCCTGTACTCACTCTCCACATGACTCTAAAGACACACTGTCTTTCCAAGCCATGGGTCTCATTTCATATAATAGATTCTCCAAAACGAAGGCTACTGCCATGGAAGTCAGCAGTGACCCTCTAGTCATCTCTACAGGCCAGCCCTTCCACCTCATAACACAGCTAAACTTCCACCTTTCTTCTGTCTCTAAGAGCGGGGAGCCTGTGGTCTCAATCTATGACACCTTAAAAAAAAAAAAAACACCTCTGAGCAGTTTTCCCAACCAACTATACATGGCTGAGACCAGGCAGACCTTCCACTTGATACCTTGCTAAGCCTGCAGCCAGATGACAGCCAGATGACAGTTTTCTCTTCAGTTCAGCTTGAGCCTAAACTACACTCCAATGTTATGTCTAAAAACAGGGATGTATCCTTCTCCCTGGCTGCCACCATGCTAGTGTTGAGGAAACTGGAATTTTCTTTGGCCTTTCTGCATATAGGATGCAAATTGTGACTTGACTATTCCTACCTCATAATTCATACCCATCTAGACCTCCAGATTTATTCCCAGAGCACTGTGTATTAAAATCTCAAAGTCAGGGACAGAAGGTTTTTACAATCATCACACATCAGCAGAGGAATGCTTTACTTGCTAATTTTGACGCCAGCATCTCTGAAGGATCCCCAGCGAAGGCCAGTCATTGCAAACACAGGTTGTTCTTTTTCACCCTGGAAATTAAATACATTTGATTTAGCTTTGTAAGTACAGTAACATAAGAATATTCTAAATGTGAAGTATCCAGAGCAAATTGTTCACAGCCTATTTCTAAATATATATGATTCAATATTCAAGAAAAATTAATCTTAAAAGCATGCTGGAAGAGTACTTGGACAATCCACGCTGTAAAAATAAAATTATTATTTTTGTCAGTTGTGGGTCTTGAACTTTGGGCCTAGGCACTGTCCCTCAGCTCTTCAGCTCAAAGCAAGCACTCCACTACTTGAGGCACAGTGCCACTTCCAGTTTTCTAGTAGTTTACTGGCAATAAGAGTCTCACAGACATTCCTGTCTGGGTTGGCTTTGAGCCACAATCCTTTGATCTCAGCCTCCTGAGTAGTTAGGATTACAGGTGTGAGCCACCAGCACCTGGCTAATAAAATTAATTTTTATGTAGTAGGTCTCACAAGCAGATTCATGATCTGCTGGCTAGGAACATATTCGCTATAAGGCTGAACAACACAACTAGCCGTATCCCAAGAGCTGAAAAGTATAGACCTTGGACACCTCTACATTTTGAAGATAGTTGCTGGACACAACTCTAGTTTTCTAAATGTCAGAAGAACCATCTCTATTTCTTCCACACCATTAACCACCATGACTAGCATAAGCTAAGTTTAAAACCTGGGGGTAAGGGGGTGGCCCTGGAAGTTGCTGGCCTGGAGAAAGCACGTTCTGCCTTCTGCTCACTTCTGCCTTTCACTCTCTGCCTACTATACCCAACCAACCATATGGAGAGGCACTGGCCTTTTATCCCTTTGTTCAGTATCTGTTCTGACAGGGCACTGGCCTTCCTGTTGTTTGTACTTGCATAAGCAATGGAAAAGGCACCTAGACTATGGGATGGCAGAGCAAGGAGGTGACAGACAGTAAAGAGAACATGTTAGTCTCTGAAGTGACAAGTGGACACTGTGGGATGCAGCAGGGCTTTGGGTCATCTTGTGACTCATCTAAGAGACTAGCACAGGGGCCACAGTGACTAAGCATCAAGAGGCTGGGTAGGCCACTGAGCTTGGGGGCTAGGGAGGGAGATGAAGGCAGTGGAGCTACAACAGATATTCAACCTCAAAACTCTTGTATTGGGAGACATTCCAAGAACTCACAAATGAAGCTGTTAAGAGAGGCACTCAGGCATCAGCAACAAGAGGGAGGTACAGTAGCACCTGCTGGGGATAAAGATCTCCCTCTAATCCTTCTATGCATCCATAGCAGGGGAGCTAGAAATAACATAAAAAGGAAAGAATGGAATGAAAAACCAGATATTCCAAAGATGCTGAGGGGAGGGGTGATTGTTAATGGATAGGAGATGAGAAAAGCTATCATAGATTTGGAGACATTTGAACACGAACAGCAAGCACATGTGCAGCACCAATAAGGCCAGAGAAATGACAGGAACCACACTGTATCTGGCCTTGAGGACCTTTGAATGACTTTGTTTTTGTACAGAAAAGTAATATACCACAGCCTGTGACTACACTGAAGACGGACCACAAAGAGGCCTGGGAAGATGGGAGACTGAAGAGGACCTGTAGCAATCCAGACAGAAGAAAGTTCCAGGACTTGCATGGGAACAAGAGCACTGGGAAGAAGTGCTGGACTCTAGGCATATTCTGAAGATAGCCATCTTCAGCTCCTAGCCGCCTGCGGGTGGAGAGGCAAGGATGACACCAATGGTTTTGACAGAAGCCAGTGTTATAAAGGCTAAGCAACCACGTAAAGACCGCATTATCTCTCAGAAACATCCCATGCTGCTCACTGAGGGCTCATAAAATGGCACTGTAACTTGGAGTAACGGTTTTGACACGAGAAGCCTCACACAACACCTAAGTGGTGTTAGGAAGTTTAATTGCTGGACGCTGGCCCCACTTGTGAAAACTGAGTCATCTTTCCTTCGTGATCATACTTCTCCATATGGTTCTCTATCCTCACCTCCTAGCAGCACACTGAGTGGCAATAGCCACACTTTATCTCTAATTAAGTCACCAAAATTACTACTGTTAATCACAAAATTAGGTGAAAGAGTTGCCCTGCAATTTAGTTCCTCTCACTCTAATCCCACAGCAATTCTCTTCAAGTAATTGTTTTCATTTGTCTCCCCAATAAATATTTATTGAACCCCCAACTCTGGACCAAGCCTTCTACAAGGGGCAAAGCTTAAAGTACAGCCAAGGACACACAGCTACAGACAGTAACAAGGTAACAGAAACAGTTCAAATAATACCAAGCATTAGGATGAGCTGGGGAAAACAAACCTCAGACATTATCTTAAGGTTGTCAGTATGTTAATGTATATTATACATTTCCAGAAGGAGAACAGAGCAAGCAGGTTTTCCTGAGTTGTTAAATGCCAATTGTTCTCTGGGAGGACTTTTTTTTTTTGTCGGTTGTGGGGCTTGAACTCTGGGCCTGGGTACTGTCCCTCGGCTCTTCAGCTCAAGACTAGTGCTCTGCCACTTGAGCCACAGTGCCACGTCTGGCTTTCTCTGCTTTCGTGGTGCTGAGGAATCAAACTCAGGGTCTCATGCATGCAAGGCAAGCGCTCTACCACTGAGCCACCTTCCCAACCCCTGGGAGGACTTCTGTATGCAAGGAGCACTCCCTGGGAGCTGCTGTTCTAAAACAACGCAGCCTAAACAAGGAGTGACTGAGCCATCAGGCCTCAACACGTGGATCGGTGCCCTAACTTAACTCCCTTTTCAGGAATTTTTAGGACTTTTACAAATATTCTCTAAGGATTGATGGAAAAGCCTTGTAACCACAATACTCCTTTGATGTGGGGAGCTATGTCCTAGCTAAAGGTGGAAATGGCTCTGGATAACATAATAGGCAACCAGCCCAAATGTGTGCGAAGAGCTGTAGAGAAGCCCAACAGCCAGAGAGACACGAGATGTGATGGCTCTGAAGGGCCTATGGTCAGTACTGGAGATGAGTCCCTGTGGAGGTATACATGAGCATGGGCAAAAGAAGCATGATTAGCTGGACAGAGATTAAGCCAACAAAGCGTCACCATATCTTAGTCCATTGGAATACACAGGTTATGAGATGGGCAGGTCAATAACGAAAAACAGAGGCACACAGCCATACCTTCAAACTGAGGGGAACATGCTGCCAAACTCATAGCCTTCCCAGGTTGGAGATGTACCCATTGCCTTCCTCCCTCTCTCTGCTATGAGGTCAACAGCTTCCTTCTCCACAGGATGTTCTGTGTCTCCCACCACCATGGTGCTCTGCTCCCCCTAGGCCCAAAATCAAGGCAGCCAGGAACTGTGGACTGAAACCATGAGCCCAGATAAATCTTTCTCTTTCAAGCTGTCTTCCCAGGTATGTTGGTTACTGCTATGCAAAAATAACTAGTAGAGTATTACGGATGTTTATACTGGAATAAATTGCTCTTTAAGACAGGGAATAAGACAGGTGACTCATGCCTGTAATCATATTCAGAAGGCTGAGATTTGAGAGTCATGGTTCACAGCCAGCTCAGGTGGACAAGTCCCTCCTTGTAAGACTCTTATCTTCAATTAACCACCAGACAACCAAAAGTGGTGCTGTGGCTTAAAGTGGTATCATTCTACTCTTGAGCTCAGGAGCTTTGGGGCAATGCTCAGGCCCTGTGTTCAAGCTCTACAACTGACCAAAATAAAAAAAGAGGGGGATAGTGATAGGTGTGATATTTTCTGAGCCAAGCAGTGAAAGGTAAAAGCTACAGATAGACTATGTAGCAGAAAATCTAGATTACAGCCCTGACTCCCACACAACAAGCGATATGATCCAATGATATAGAGAGAGAGAGATAAATACAAAATAGGTATATATGTTAAGTGAGGATAGTAATACATATCTTGACTTCCTCACCAAGTTGGTGGTTCAGTGGAGATGTAAAAGCACACTGAACAGTTAAAAAGGCTAAATAGCAAACACTATTGTAGCATTTCAGGACTCTATCTTACCTTTAGAGAATCTCCAGTTACTAATACATTAAGTTGCTTTTTAAAAGATGAAGAATTTGGTGTCAGGCTTCGTCTATAATGCTTACGGTATCAGGTTTTATCTACAGTGATTTCCTCCATATTCTGAAAGCAATTTCCAGAAATAAGGAGAAAAGAGAAAATAAATTAAACCTAGCTGGGTTCTTCAGAAAGCAGAGTCAAGGCTGTTATACCATGTTTCTGGGAATTAATTTGAAAGTTTTCTGCTTCCTGGCTTTGTGTCGTCAATACACAAAGCCTGTGGTAAATCTGACACTCGTTTAATCAATTCACAAAATCAGTCTATTTGAAAGAAAAACACAGAAGACTCAGGACACAAGAAACGTTTAGATGCAAGCACAGCAAGAATTTCCAGTTAAAATTTAATTCTTCTGAAATGTATCACTTCTAACATATATATATATATATATAATATATAGTATATAATATATATCTAAAACAGCAGTAAATCACTGTTATTAGAAGATACATCCTGACTCACCTCCTTTGGTAATAACTGTAGTTTTAAACAATATCTTCCTAAATGAGAATCGGTAGTATTTTTTCTTTCAGTACATCTTTATTATATACTAGAATATCAACTACAAATTAAATTACTTTTGTCATGACCACAAAGATTGGTCATGGTGGAGAATCTAGACATTGCTGCATAAAGAAGAAAAGAAAATAGAAGGCAAAAAAATAGTACACTTATCTCAGCAACTGTAAACATGCACATATCCCTTATTCAAAATGCTTGGTATCAGAGCATTCAGATTTTGGATTTTTCAGATTTTTAAACATTTACATAGACTTTACTGGTTGAACATCCTTAGTCCAAAAATTCCAAATCTGATATCTGAAATGATCCTAAATTTCAGATTTTGAAGTTTGTAGGATTTTGGATTTTGAACTTAGGGATATTCATCCAGTATAATTAACAGCAAGTTTGGGGAAATAAAATTTAGAATCATGGTACAATGTGGACCCTTCTTTTGCAAATACAAAGTAACCAATGAGTAAAAAATGCTCACCCTCAATATACATGGTACATTGAAGTCAAACCTAAATAAAGATTACATAGGGCTCACTATTTATAGGATGGGTGATCTAACTTCACGGTTTTGTCTCTTCGGGAATTTACTCTTTAGTGGGTAGGGAGGGAGCAAGAAAAAATGAAAAATAATTAGATGAAGAAAAACTAGTTACTTAACCACTATCTAACTGAAAATATTTGCCTTGTAGGAATTACATCTTTGCTTAAAAAAATGTACTTTTATTATCTTTAAGGAGCTGTACATAGGAGTTGCCATTTGACAAATTAGTTTATAAGCACAATGCATCTTGATGGATGTCACCCTTTCATCATTCTCCCTCATCTGTCCAAACCCAGCCATTCCCCTCAATTTTCTTGGTTTCATAGGATATGCATTAAATATCATGATTGCATTCTTCTCATCTACATTCATCTATTTCCCCACCCCCCTTGACTGCCCCCACACATCTATTAAGAGCCAGTTTTCTGGTATTCGTTTTGACTGTTACTTTGTTTTTCTAAGGAATTACATCACTTGAACTCTTAAATTCTTTTTTTCTTTTTATTTTTTTGTCGGTCATAGGGCCTGACCTCTGGGCCTGGGCACTGTCCCTCAGCTCTTCAGCTCAAGGCTAGTGCTCTACCACTTGAGCCACAGCGCCACTTCCAGCTTTTTCTGTTTATGTGGTGCTGAGGTATTGAACCCAGGGTCTCATGCATGCAAGGCAAGCACTCTACCACTGAGCCACTTTCCCAGTCCTTTAAAATCTTTTTTTTTCCCCTAAATTCTTTTTTAAGAGAAGATCTTGATCAAGAATTGAAAATGGCTTTCATCCTTTCCCTCTCTCAAATTTTTATTTTGAAAAAAAAGACATGACAAAAACTTAAATAATAAAATGAATACCATTTAGATCTCTTTCTTAAATTCACCATTGCCAGCATCTTCCCATATAAGCCTTATCTGTGTGTGTGTATGTGTATTTATGTTTGCAGTGTTGTTAAATTGCAAAAAGTTGCAGACTTCACATTCTAACATTTTAGCATACATCGTCTGAGAGCAATGATATATACAGGTATGACAATAACTCTTAAGAAATTAAACATTGTAGATGCTATCTTTCATTTTAAAATATTTTAATTGTTTTAATAATTCCCGAGAAGGCAAAAACTTTCAAGTCCATAATAACTGCCAATGGTTATCATTTTCCAACCCAAGATGTTTTACTGGATTTAGTGACATTTAATTTCCTTTAATCTTGAATGAACTGTCTACTTTCTTCTGTATTTCATAACTCTGTTTTTAAAAAGAGGATAGACTATCTCAAGAATTGGTTTTTCATGATTAGATCGAGAGTAGCATTTGAGCTGAAAATTGCATAAGCAATATTGGATACCAAAGGTTATCACATCAGGAGGCAGATAATGTCAGTTTGCTCAATTGTTGGTGATGTTAAATTTGATTATTTTGACAGGTAGCAATATGCCAGATTTCTATACTCTAAAGACACATTCTGCCAGGTGCCAGTGGGCTCACGCCTGTAATCCTAGCTACTCAGGAGGCTGAGATCTGAGGATCGCAGTTCAAAGCCAGCCTGGGAGGAAAGTCCGTGAAACTCTTATCTTTAATAAACCACTAGAAAACCAGAAGTGGCACTGTGGCTCAAGTGGTAGAGCACTGCCCTTGAGCTGAAGAGGGAGGGACAGCGCCCAAGCCCAGAGTTCAAACCCCACGACCAACCAACAAAAAAAAAAAAGACATATTCTTCCATTTTTAATTGTTAATAAATAATTTTGAGACTGAATGGATATTTATTTTCCAACAGCTTTATATTGCTTTTAGGATCCATTAATTAGCTCAACTTGAAAATGATCAAAATTGTGACCAAAAGATTGATAATGTTCATAATCTATTGTTCCTTCTACATTTAAAAGCTAGAAATTACTGGGAATTTAGAGATCATTTATTTTTTATGTAAAACATTATAATCCATCAGTGATATCATTCTTTTTGATATGTAAACTGTTCCGAAGTCAGTTTTCAGGACCTTCCAGGGTGGCTCATTTTTCTGTGATGTCCTCATCAGTGTTCGAGTTGTCTTGCTTTGTTCTTGTCCTGACTCTGAAAAGCATCTCCTCAGAATCCTGGCTATTTTTGTTAGGGAATAGTATTTAAAGACCAAAATCTGGGTACAAGTATGCTCATTACTGTAGGGTATCATGGCTTCTAAGTCCTTTCAGTGGGGATAGCCAGCAAACATATTTGCAAACCAATTAGCAAGTTTTATTATAGATCAACAAGAAAATGTTAGATATAACATTAAATAATTAAAATTATTTGATATAGCAAAAAACGGGGAGTTCTGTTCCCTTCTGGGATACAGAAAGTTACACAGAGATATCCTTCCTACTGTAAAGAGAAAAAGATAATCTACAAAGTCTGAACTTTTCTCAGGCCCATCTGAGGGCTGAGATTCTAAGATAGCTGAGTAACCTGAATTGCAAAGAAAGAGAAGCTGCTCCACTGGGGCAAGAGAAAGGCTTCTTTTGCCATTAGGAGAGTATGGGAGATACAGAAAACCAACGCACAAGCAGCCACTACCCTAAGTATTTTATATGTCTGAGTTCTCTGAGTATTCAAAGCAACTATAGGAGGTAGCAAAATTTCCTGTGTTGGAGGTAAGCAGTAAAATAACTAAAGAGAGAGAACTATATTAGAAAGATAGAGGTATTCTTAAATATGCCATAGAGGTCAAGAAGTAAGTTCCAAAACTGATATAAAGGCAGCATCACATGCTTACAGTACTAAGGTATACACTTAAAATGATTACAACAGTAAATTTTATGTTATGGACCTTTACCATAGATGGACCTTTACCATAGTATTTACTCATTTATTTTGTACTGTCCTGGGTATTAAACCCAGGGGCCTCAAATATGTTAAGAGCATGCTGTACCACTAAGCTATGCCTTCACTGCCTACCACAATATTTTTAAAAAATAAGTTCATAATCATATTAATGAGTGATAACAAAAACTTTTCATGGCAACCGGGCAATTTTTTTTCTGTGGGAATTAAAACTTAGGATAAGAGGGGAAGAAAGACTTCGATGCTCATTACATTAATCTCATTTGAATGACTGCAGTTTATTTATTTATTTATATTGTTGTTGGTGGTGGTGGTAATAGGACTTGAACTCTAGGCCTGGGCACTGTCCCTCAGCAATTCAGCTCGAGACCAGCGCTCTACCACTTGAGCCACAACATCACTTCTGTTTTTCTATCAGTTAATTGGGGATAAGAGTCTCACAGACTTTTACTGCCTGGGCTGGCTTTGAACCACAATCCTTAGATCTCAGCCTCCTGCATAGCTAGGATTACAGACATGAGCCACCAGAACCCAGCCAGTTTATTTTTTTTAACATAAATATGAGTGCCCAGGCCCAGAGTCCAAGCCCCACGACTGACAAAAACAAAAAACAAAAAATATGCATATGGCTTTATTACTTTGATGATTTAAAAAAAATCTATACAAAAGATTTTACCTTGATTTGTAAGACATCAAGTGGTACCGTCTCTCCTTTCACAATGGCAAGTGTGGCATCTGTAATATGTCTAAAGAGAGGGGAACAGAAAGAAAATGATCATGTTATGGAAAATAACACCCCCTGATGCCCACTTCACACACACACACACACACACACACACACGGCTGCCCAGAATACTAGCAGATGGAGAAAATGATCATGTTATGGAAAATAACACACACACACACACACACACACACACACACACACACACACACACACACACACACACACGGCTGCCCAGAATACTAGCAGATGGAGAAAATGATCATGTTATGGAAAATAACACCTCCTAATGCCCACTTCACACACACACACACACACACACACACACACACACGGCTGCCCAGAATACTAGCAGATGGGCCAGGCAATAAACAAAACTGTGTTTTTAAATGGTCCAAGAAAACAGAACAAAGTTGTTGTATGAGACAATTACTGATAAAAGTACAGTAGAAATCTCAAAGAGAGCCTCTGGCAGGAAGTTTACACCAGGTATCAATCATTTATTTCTTTAATATTTACCCTCCCCATTGTGCCTCATATTTATCATGGCAAACTAAGGTACTTAAATAATAATGAAACATCTTTTAGTTATTGTAAGAAATTCAGGCACTTGAAAAACATTCCTTTTTACTCAGCCACCAGAACGGTGACTAAAGGACAGAATTTGTTGCCGCTATCTAAGCAAAATATGAGTCAGGCCTTAGACATATTTCTCCAGTTTCCAGGACTCTGAAGACACGCTTCATTTTCATCTCTGATTCTTTTGTTCAAAGACACGAGACTATTCTTATGTATGATTTGACAATCTTTTGAAAAGTCTGTATGTAAGAAAGTACTCATCAAAAGGTATATACCATTGATATCCATTCAGAGCTTGTGAATCTGACAGGCTTAGAAGCAATTGTGGAGTTGTATTTTACTTTGATTCAAGAGTAGCCACACAGAAATGCACAACATAGAGTCAACAAAAGAAACGTTACACCAAGTGGCTAGTTAATAAGATACTTGCTCTCAGAGTAGAGAGAATAAGCTGACTCTCATCAAGTACTTCCTCGGAGTGTCTGCCTGCCCCTCCCTTAATCTAGCCGTTGACTTGCTGTTCTCATCCTTCCAATCTGACTGCATTTCACCATCTCAGAAAGGCCCGCTCCATCCAGCCCTAGATCCTTTTCCACAGTTCCTTATCATCTATTCACTACAGATGATAAATCAACTTCTATACTCCTTCCTTACTCTGCCCTTTCTCCTTCTCCTCCTCTTCACCCATTTCTCTTTTTTTTTTTTTTTGACAGGGCCTCACTCTGTATTGCAGGCTGGCCTCACACGCACAATCCTGCCTCAGCCTCTCAAGTGCTAGGATTGCAGGCATGCACTACAACAACAGCTCTATCATGTGTATCTCATTATCATCTGCCATCCAGAGACTGAAAAATTCCACAAGCTAGTGCCAATCTAATGTTCACTTACTGACCAAAATAAATGCTGCATTAGCACAGGGCATGGTATAATACACACAGCATTTGTTGAATGAATAACTTTATAGAACTTCAATATATAAAAACTACAGCGAATAGTGTAACATGAATTCCTTTATATCTTTATATTCCTCAACAGTTAACATATAGCCAACCTTATGTCCCACACCTGCCCACTAACTTGTACCAATTAAAGCAAATCTTAGATACTTTACTATTTCAACCATAAATAGTTCATTATATATATGTACAAAAGACAAAGATTTTTTTTTTTTCTGTCGGCCTGAACTCTGGGCTTTGGGCACTGTCCCTCAGCTCTTCAGCTCAAGGCTAGAGTTCTACCACTTGCGCCACTGCGCCACTTCTGCTTATGTGGTACTGAGGAATTGAACCCAGGGCCTCATGCATGCAAGGCAAGCACTCTACAACTGAGCCACCTTCCCAGCCCAAGACAAAGACTTCTGAGTTGGCTTGTGTGTTACAAGTTTTCTACTCTATAGCTGTACTCTTAATTTCACTGTTTGTCTTAGTGACTGTTTGAGGACTTATATTTTACTGATTTTAGCCCTTAAGGCATTAAAATACATGGTCACTACTTGTATTTTCTGATGATCTGTACTGAGAATAGGAAATCTGCTGCTAATTCAGCTTTTGAGTTTTTGGCAACACCAATCCCCATGTGGTGGCATGCTCTTCCATCAGGAACTCCGTAACATCTGGTCATCTCTCGTTCTGTGATAATTGCAGCCAGTGAAAATCACTGCCTAGATTCATCAAGCAATGAAGTTCCAAACTGGCAATCCTTTCACTCTGATAACCATTCTAATTTATTATCTACTCTACTAAGAAATTTGCCCTCATTAACAAGCTAGACACCCTGTAATACAGATAATATGGGAAAGTCAGGACAAATGATTCTTTAATTTTCGAGTTAACAGGATGATTCCCAACATCATCTCAAAGTGCTCAGTTTAACATTTTTATTTATTTTCTCAGTATCACTATGAAATCATTCATAACCATATGTACCTGGTATGTTTCAATTTATTAGTCTTATAGTCAAAGTATTACTGTTGCAAAAATCTTCTATGCTGTCTTTTTATACCTTCCCCTCCATCCCTGGCCGCACTCAGCATTGTCTTCTCACCCGAATTTTACCTGATCCAGATTGCAGTTCAAATTGAATTAGTAGCAACAGTGGGGTATAAGGGTCAATATATAAGTGATGAAAGGTCATTTTAATGTTAAGCCAAGTTGAGGAGGTAAGAACTCTTCCCTGAGGCTTACCCAAGGAGGTAGAATTAGCTAAGTTTGAAAGAACCACTTTGATTTTTTAGGTCCTTCTTAGATTCATGGCAAAATGAAGGGGATTGTACTGAGATTTTTCCACCTATCCCCTGTCCCCACATTCATATACCCTCCTCTATGATCAACAACCCCTGTTACACACATTTGTCACAAGTGATGAACTTACACTGGTGTATCACATTCTACCAGTTTCCATCAGTCTATGGGTCTGGTCAAATGTAAACTGGTACATGTTTTCCGCTGTAGTATACAACCAATCTGTTTCATTGTCCTAAAAATCCTCTACTCTTGTTTTTGTATACCCTCCCCTTCAGCCCTAGCAGGAAGCCACCCTTTTACTACATTCAGTTTCATCGAATCAGAACAAACAGTTAGAATCCTAATGTGTAGCCTTTTTCCATGAGCTTCTTTTACTCAGCAATATGCATGTAAGTTACTGTATGCTTGTTTGAGGTTTGATCATACATCTTTCTATAACTGAACAATATTCCACTGTCTGCATTAACACAATTTGTTATTCCATTAACCTATTGTCTATTCTTCTTGTATGAATGTCAAGTTCTATCAAGGAAGAACCAGTCTATTTTACTGAGGCTATCAAATTTATTGATAGAGTTGTTCATACTATGTATTACCCCTTTAATGATCACAGAATCTGTAGCAATCAGCTCTCTTTCATCACTAATATTAGTAGTTCGTGTTCTTTTTTTTTTCTCTTTGTATGTGTGTGCAGTACCAGGGTATGAATTCAGGGCCATCTGGTTACTAGGCAAGCATTCTACCATTTGATCCACCCTTGTAGTCCTTTTTGCTTTAAGTTAATTTTCAGATAGGGTTTTGAGTTTTTACCTGAGACCAGATCACATCCTAATTCTATACCTCCACAATCATTGGGATTATAGGTGTAAGTCACTGTACCCAGACTTTTTTTTCTTACTTAAGCTAACTAGAGACTTCCTGATCTTACTGAACTCTTCAAGAAAAAAAAATTGAGTTTTTAAATTTTTTTGCTATTTCCAGTGTTCAATTTCATTGGTTTCTGCTCTAATTCTTATTCTTTTATTCTTTCTACTTTGGATTTAATTTACTGTGCATTCCTTGTTTGCTATAGTGGAAACTTTGATTATGGTTCTTCTTTTTTAATTTGTACATCCAGTGCTGCTAATTTCCCTCTAAGTATAGCTTCTGCTGCATCCCATAGATTTTGCTAAGTTGTGATTTATCTTCATTTAGTTCAAAATACTTCTGCATTTCACATCAGTTTTTTTCTCTTATACATGTGTTAATTAGAAGTATATTATGCCATCCGGGTGCCAGTGGCTCACGCCTGTAATCCAAGCTACTCAGGAGGCTGAGATCTGACGATTGTGGTTCAAAGCCAGCCCAGGAAGGAAAGTCTGAGAGATTTTCTTATCTCAATTAACCATCAGAAAACCAGAAGTGGTGCTGTGGCTTAAGTGGTAGAGTGCTCACCTGGAGCTGAAGAGCTGAGGGATAATGCCCAGGCCCAGAATTCAAGCCCCGACAAAAAAAGAAGGATGTTACATAATCTTCACAGATGTTGATTCTCTCATTATCTTTCCAATAATTCACAACTTTTTCTCTCTGTATGATCAGACAGGCCAGTAAGGGTCAGCTGGAGTTGGGCATTTTTCTTCTCCACACCAAGGGCTAGAGCTGACTGGAGTTCAGCATTTCCCTTCCCCTATGTCTGTAAGCCCTGGTTATTCCAGGCTCTGCTTCACTACTTTCTCCTAAAAGGCAGACCTTGGAGTGTATCTCAGCTGTTTCCTTTTCCCTTATCCATTGCAGAAACATGGGATTTTTCTCTGATATTTACGATGGGATCCTAGTTAAGCTCCCAGAAGGAGCTCACAATATTGTTGACTACACAGAGCCTCCAGCCTTGGTCGCCAATAGTTCACTGGCTCTATTCATGAGTCTCTCAGACGTGACCCCCTGTTTGGATGTATCAGTATTTGTTTATCTTCTCCATTAACCAACTGAAAGATAGACCTTGGCAGTATCCTAAGTTCTAAGTTTCTAAAAACAGCCAGATGTAGGTTTTTGTGTGAACATGTATCTTCATTTCTTTTGGCGTAAATACCTAGAACTATGACTGGTCACATAGTAAGTATGAAACTAATTTTATAAAAAAAAAAAAGCCACATCATTTCCTGTAATATCAGTGCTGGCAATGGGAATTTTCATTGCTGGACACACATCAGTAGCTTGGTGCTGTCAAGTTTTTTGTTTTGTTTTATGTTTGGTTGCTATTGTTCCTGCAAGCCATTCTAATAGATGTATAGTGGCATTTCATCAAGGATTTAATTTTCATTTTTTCTAATAACTACCAATTTTCTTCTAGAAGCTTTGTAACTTAAGGTTTTACCTAGATCTAGGATCCATTACTTATTATTACTTGTTTATTTATTTTTGCCAGTCATGGAGTCAGAGCAAGGGCACAGTCTCTGAGTTTTTTCACTCAAGAGTAGTACTCTACTAGTTGAGCCACAGCTCTACTTCTGGCTTTTCTGTAGTTTACTGGTGATAAGAGTCTCACAGACTCTTCTGACTTGGCTGACTTCAAACAGTGATCCTCAGATCTCAGCTTCCTAAGTAGCTAGGATTACATATGACATTTTTATATATACAATGTGAAAAGTGGACTGAGGTTTAATTCTTTGCATTTTATTGTCTAGTTTTTCAGCACATTTGTTGAAAATACTGTCCCTTCTCTACTGAGCAGCCTTGGCTTTTCCTGTAAGTCAATAATTCATGAGTGTGAGCCTAACGTGTGATTCTCTTCTACTGACTGACATGTCACTTCTCTTGCCAACACTACACTGTTCTGAGTAAAACAGTAAGTTCTTAACATCTGATAATCATTTTTCTGATTTTTTGGCTATTCTACTTTATTTTTCTATATAAATTTTTAATTACTCAGTCAATTTTTATAAATAGTCTTCCTGTGCTCTGAGGTTGTATTGAATTTATAGATCCATTTGGAGAGAACTGACCCTCAGGGTTGAGTCTGGCCATCCCGAACATTAATTTTTCTCCATTTATTTAGGTCTTCCTGGCTTTTCTTTATTGATGTGTAGTTTCCAGCATATAAATTTTGCACATTTTGTTAGATTTATCCTACATAGTTCCTGTTTATGTAAAGGATAAGCCATGTTAATATTCTGTTGCCTTTGTTAGACTATTGTAAGTAACATAGTTATTCTGTCTGGAGTTTACACTTACAGAGAGGGTCATTTAGAACCACATTAGGCTGTGTCTGTTGGCTCACACCTGCAATCACAGACTCTTGGGAGGCAGCGATCAGGAGGAACATGGTCCAGACAACAAGTCTAGACAAAAACTTAGTGAGGCTCCATCTCAATCAACAAACCAGGCATAGTGGAACAGGCCTATAATTCTAAGAATGCAAAAGGTGTGGGTGTGAAGGTTTAGGCCTAAGGCTAATGTGCACAAAAAGAAATGCTATCTGAAAAGGGCTGGAGATGAGACTAACATGGTACAACTCTTGTCTAATGAGCAAAATCCTGATTTCAAACCTTAAAACAGAAGAAAGAGAGGAGGGGAGGGGAGGGGAGGGGAGGGAAGGAGCAGAGGAGAGGAGAGGGGAGGGGGAGGGAAGGAGCAGAGGAGAGGAGAGGGGAGGGGAAGGGAGGGGAGGGGAGGAGAGGGGAGAGGAGAGGAGAGGAGAGGAGAGGAGAGGAGAGGAGAGGAGGAAACTGATTTCTATTCAAGGAATTAAGACTGTCACCTACATGGCTGATCCTAATCTGCACTGCCACATACAGACTGGGAGAAGGAAGCCCACCTTTCTATGATAACTGATAGGAATAGCAATAAAATGATTAAAAAAAATACTTTCTAGGTAAAGCATTTAGTAATGGAGCAGAAAGTTATCAACTTGATACTTGTCTGATTTACTTATAGCATCTTGAATCGATAATTGCATAGTATGTCATTTATTGTTTGTCCCTCTCAAATAAATTTCCAATAAATATATAGTTGGCCATGTATCAGGTAATTCTACTCATCACAACTGTGCTTACCTAGTTAGTCTTGACTTCAGCTGTTTAACTGAAATACTATTATTGTACATTTCACAATACAGAATGAATTAATCCAGAATGAATTAGCTAAAAATAGGGTGAAGAAATGGGAGGTTCAGAAAGATTAAGTCAAGTTATTCAGATGCCAGAGCAGGCACAATGAACAGGGGCCCTCTGTCTGGGAAGGCTGCCCACATCTACAGTCTGCAAGCTCTTGGAGTCTCGCCATCACTGTGACCAAGCTGACACATACTTCATGCCTACTTAACCTGGTGATTTAACAAAGCTAAGCATTTATAAGGTACTATATCATTTTTCTGTTTCTTCCCCCATGTATGTTCTTCCCCCATGGTATAACCCCTGTTTTCACTGTATTTGATTCCGGTGCCCTGCATCATGTATATACATTTTTCTAATTTGGGGAGTGGAAGGGAAATTAACAGAATGCTGAAATAAGGATACAGGTTGACCCATTGTAACAATGAGATGTACAAGACACTATGTTGAAAACGAACTTTACAACTTGGTGGGTGGGGGGAGGAGTCGGGAAGATGGGGAGGGAAGGATGGTAGGAAAAGAACAAAGGAGGGGGTAACAATGCACGATAGGAAATGTACTCATTACCTTACTCATGTAACTGTAACACCTCTGTACAGTACATTTACAATAAAAAAATATACAAAAAAACCCAACAAAGCTAAGTACAACTTAAGATACTTTAAAATCTCAAAAATATACGTGGGCTGGGAAGGTGGCTCAGTGGTAGAGCACTTGCCTTGCATGCATGAGGCCCTGGATTTGATTCCTCAGCACCACATAAGCAGAAAAAAGCCAGAAGCGGCACTGTGGCTCAAGTGGTAGGGCACTAGACTTGAGCTGAAGAGCTGAAAGACAGTGCTCAGGCTCAGAGTTCAGCTCCCATGAACATCAAATACATGCGAGTGTGTGCGTGCGTGTAAACACGCACACACACATACATACACGTTGCTGGGCTCATGCCTGTAATCCTAGCTACTCAGGAGGCTGAGATCTGAGGATCTCAGGTTGAATCCAGTCTAGGCAGGAAAGTTTGTGAGACTCTTATCTATAATTAACAAGCAAAAAGCCAAAAGTTGAAGCTGTGGCTCAAATAGTAGAGTGCTAGCCTTGAGCAAAAAAGCTCACAGGCAGTATTCAGGCCCTGAGTTCAAGCCCCATGAACTATGCAAGAATAAATAAAATTTAAAAATATATGTGGGTGTATGTATGTATATGTATATGTGTGTAGATAGATAGATAGATAGATAGAGATATATATGGTGCTCCCTGGTAAGCATGTTGAAATCACTGTACTTACTCTTATTTCTCTATAAAGACATATTTATCTTAGTTTTTCCTTCCATTATGGATGCCACCTGGGTAGCACGTAACCATTTAAAAAATGAGATTGCACATAGGAAGAGTCCACTGTCAAGCTTAGACTGACTTGGTATGAACAGGAGCACACAGGCTCTGAAAAAAGCCACTGAACAGGACTTGGTCCAGAAGGAGCACCCCTCACTCTGGACAGCACTGAGTACCCTGACAGGCCCAGAACGTACTTTTAGAGAACTACTGCAACTCAAAACACTTTACGTGGCAGAAGATAACTAACAAGCAACCTTAATTTATCATTCTCCGGTAGTAACTGGAAGTTCGAAATAAAGCAATTATGAACCATGGAACAGCACTTTCAGAATTATTTACTTGCAACATTCCAGAGTCTAAGAAAATGGTTCTTTTTTCTTCTGCAGTGATTATGGTACAAGAAAATTTGACATCAGGGCAAGAAGCAAGCTTTGCTCTTTTTAAACAGCCTCAGGCAATTGCCATGTTCAGAGGTCTGTGAAATCCTGAACCCAGAGCAAATTATTTCATTACTTAAGATCCCTGAGGCATGCTTAAAAATTAAGTTTTATAAATCTTTAAATTATAACTAGAATTAGCAACAACACTATTTTTACAATAGGGAGAAATCAACTCCTAAAATGCTCAATGTTATTTCAGATCCTCGGGGTTTGCACATGCCACATAAAATAGCTTTTGGAAAGGAAAGGGATTCTCCAAAGAAAATGATCTAACTGATCATTGACATACATACATACATACATACATACATATATATATATACATATACATATACACACACACACATATACAGAGAGAGAGAGAGTACTTGGAAATATTGGCTAAAGTAATTCAAATAGCCTGTGTTGGCACAAGTTCGCTAACATAATCAGGACCCAAACTCAATGAGATTTATCTCAGGTATGCAAAAATTCTTTAATAACTCATTTATTGTTATCTATTGGCCTTCAAAAATTCCAAATTGCAACCAAAAAGTATTATCTACTGAAAAGGCCTCTCCTGTTTTCTAGGCCTTGGGATGCCTATTCAATTGCTGAACAGAACAAAGGTCTGACATATATCTGTATGTATGTCTAGTGGTTATCTTGCACACAAGCTTTAAAAATAAATAAATGTGTTAAAAGATACAATAGTTGATTCCTAGAATTACAACAGCAAAAATCAATCTGAGAATCCGCTTAATGAAAACATTCCAAAGCAGAAAAATACCCTAGCCAAAAAAGAAAAAAAAATCACCTCAATCTTATTACTATCATCATCATCATCACTGGTCTAGAAGATTATAAATAGAAAAGTTACAAGGAATTTTCAACTAATTCATTCAGCAAAGATTTACTTACTTCTAATGTGTCACAAAGCTTAAAGACTCTCAGATATCTCTCTACTTACTCAGATCTTTCTGACAACCACTTGCTCGGGGTTGTTATTAATCACTGTGAAAGTTGGCCCTGAAATTGAAGATCCTTACCGTTTTGAAAGACTATGCTTTGATCATATAATGCTTTCAAGAAAATAGGATAATAATAACAACAATCAGCCTGACTCCTGAACAGTCAGAAGACTTTTTGTTAAGACTCATATCAATTTAATGTAGATGTCCAGGCAACAGTGCTTTTCCTTGTCTACTTTATCCATATTGTCTACCACTTTAGGCAGTCCCAAAGGATGAGACTGTAGTTGGGGTTTTAGCTATTTCTAGCATCAAGATAATGCAGCCAAAGCTCTCAGTTCAGTCTTCACAAGGGACTTGGCATTTGTTATTGTGTATATTTAAAGCCAACAAATGATCTGTGTGAATCTACCCTCGCAAAAGACTCTTACAATGTGAAAGCATAAAAACACTTTGGATGAGAGACAGCTTCATGACTGAGGACATAAAGAATTCACTTCACACCCCACAGGGAACTTCCTATTAGATGAGACAGTCTCACAACCCAAGTGGGAAACTTCTCAGTGACCTGGAAGATTGAACTCTCCTCCCAATTATTTCAGGTTTCAGGCTATCAAAACTCAAAATAAAAAAAAACAAACTTTTTATTCATTCCCAAGCTCGCTCACCCACAGATGCCAACATTCCATATTGACAACCTACTGGACTTTGTTTCCACTGTCAGCAAAGAGGGTATGGCTCAAACTACTGGTCTGTCCCAGTGGGATAAATCCAATGGGAATCTTACTGAAGGTAGCCTGAGGAAACAAAAAGAGAACATTTTGTTGTATGGCAGAGATAAGGCTCAGTGGACCAGCAATGTGCATCCACCATAACCAAGTAACTAGTCCTATGTCAGCCTCCCTATCTCCCCTCCCCCATCTCTAGGCCAGTAATAAAATACTACCTATCAATGAGCAGTCCCTAAAGCAAAGCAAACAAGGGAAATACAATGACTTGGAATTTGGAAGAAACACCTGGATAACTCATTAATGAGAACTGTTTTAAAAGAAACTTAGTTAAGCTAATGCAGAACTTAACAGCTGTTGGATCGATACATTAGTATGACAGAGACTGCACCCTGTCATTATACTATTTGAAAAAGTAGCAGACTAAATTCAATTAGAAACGTGTACATTGATCAATGACACGAAATAATCTCAAGTACAAATAAGGCAAAGAGAACAAGCAAATCAAGTGGCACAGGTAATAGCATAGCAGCAGATTTAATTAAATGCAGCAAATACAGTAGATACTTTAAGGACCTTCAAAGGCTATCCAGAGCACAAATTATTATTAAAGGGACCAAGAAGGATCTGTTTTGTTGTTTTCATTCATATTTTAACTCTTCTAAAAAAATACGTGAGATAATACTATAAATAATCAGATTTAACAAATGAATCCACTACCCAGATTTAACAAATGTTAGCATTTGCCATTTTGCTTCAGATGTTTTAACAACGAACCCCAGATAAGTGCTCTACCACTTTCAGTTACACATCCAGCTCAAAAATTTTGTTTTATACAAAACTGTTATAAATTACAGGGCAGGCAGGATTAAGAAGAAAAAGTTGCTGGGTGCTGGTGGCTCACACTATAATCCTAGCTACTCAGGAGACTGAGATCTGAGGATCACAGTTTGAAGCCAGACCAGGCAATAAAGTCTGTGAGACACTTATCTCCATATAAACTACTCAGAAAAGACTGGAAGTGGCACTGTGGCTTAAATGGTAGAGTGCTAGCCTTGAGCACAAATAGACTGAGAAACAGCACCCAGGCCCTGAGTTCAAGCCCCAGGACCAGCAAAAAAAAAAAAAAAAAAAGCAGCTGGGTACCAGTGGCTCATGCCTATAATCCTAACTACTCAGGAGGCTGAGATCTGAGGATTGTGGTTTGAAGCCAGCCCTGGCAGCAAAGTCCATGATACTATTATTTCTAATAAACTATCAAAAAAGCCAAAGCCAAAAGTGGAGCTGTAGCTCAAGTGACAGCATGCTAGCCTTGAGCAAAAAAACTCAAGGACAGCAACCAGGCCCTGAGTTCAAACCCCAGGACCAGTGCGCGCACACGTGCACACGTACACACACACACACACACACACACTACAGAAAGGCTGGAGGGGGTTTATTAGCATATCTTATGACAGAGGCAGCGGTACTGTCTTTTCTATAATCTAATCCTATCACAATTTAAAATACAACATGGTGGCCAGGCATGGTGGTATACACATATAGCCCCAGCTATTCCAGACGGTAAGACAGGAAGATCTTGCATTTGAATAGAGCATGACCCTGTCCTCAGAACAAAAAAATAAGTGAAAAATGGGCTGGAGGTATAACTCAAGTTGTAGAGCACTTGCTTAGCATAAACAAGGCCCTGGGTTAAAAAAAAAATCATACACCCAAAAATTTCATATCACCAAAAACCTTACTTATAGTGTGTGTGTGTGTGTGTGTGTGTGTGTGTGTGTGTATACTTAAAACATGGAGGGTCAGATAAAGAATAAAAGTGAAAAGAATAGAAAATAAAAACTCAAAATGTAATTATTCTTTTAGGGAAAGCTTACCTCATCTGTTCTTCGAAGAACTCCTGTAACAACCTACAAATGTTAAAAAAATATATTATAAACAACGTGTTATTTTGTTTATGGATTCAGTTTTCATGGACCATAAACTTATACATTTTCTTCCTAGAAACTATGTTAAATGATATACTGAATCTTAAAACATGCTGTATTTTCAAATAGGATTAGAGCTAAATTGGATTTTATCTTTGACCTAGGATCTATTAAGGCTAAAATAATTACAAAAACCCCATATTATATTAGTAAGGTCATGTGTTATAGAACCTATGACTAATGTCTGTGTTTTAAGTTCTATATATAAAATGTGACGTAGATATTAATTATACAATTCACTAAGAAGCAGTCAAATAGGAAAAACTACTTTGATATACTCAGTAAAATTTGCAAAAGTAAATGGTTTTTATTGAGGAATACAAAAAGGGGAAATACTATTATGAAACTGAAAGATATCTGAAGAAAAATAATTTCTCACAATTCTATCACATTGAGTAATCATTAGCCATTTTTTCACATTTGATATATGTGATATATTTGATATATTCTCCATAATCTTCTTTTAATCAATGCCTATTTTAATGGCTCCAAATATAGTAAATACATAATTCATTTTCTTTCCTTCAAAACATTTTGTCAAGTAAGCGCTGAAACCTCCCTCATCTGAAAGAGGTCTATTTCCTTCTTTGTAGTTATGCTATAAGAACTCTTCACACTTCATTAAAAAGCCATAAAAACAATTACAAGTTCATTATCAAAGCCTTTTTCTAAAAGAAGCTTAGGAAGGCTCACACAAGTGCCAAGTCAAACAGGACAGCATTGTCTGCTATTAGCTTCTGACCCCTACATACACAGGAAGCTACCAAATGGAGATGAAAGGCAATCAGAAATGAGGTGTGGGTATGAAGGGGAGAGGATGGGCTAATGAGCATCAGGCAAAATCCCCTCCATTGGACTCTCCAGGGACTTCTGGTACGTAAAGACTGCACTGGCTTATTATGGGGATGAAAGAACACTTGCAGGACAAAACACTCTCTTCGCTGGGTGAAAGCAAGCAGTAAGAGTGTATCACTTTTTTACATTAGCAAACCTTTAGCCAGGTGCTGGTGGCTCATGCCTCTAATCCTAGCCTCCTCTCTGGAGGCTGAGATCTGAGGATCATGGTTCTAAGCCAGCCCAGGCAGGAAATCCCATGAGACTTTTATCTCCAATTAAGCACCAGAAAACCAGAAGTGGTGCTGTGGCTCAAAATGGTAGAATGTTAGCTGTGAGCAAAAGAGCCCATGGGCAGTGCCCAGGCCTTGAAAAATTCCATGACCAACAAGAAATGAAAGAAAGAACAAAAGAAAGAAAGAAAAAAAGAAAGAGGAAAGGAAGAAAGAAAGAAAGGAAGGAAGGAAGGAAGGAAGGGAGAGAGAGAGAGAGAAAGAAAGAAAGAGAGAGAGAGGGAGGGCCAGGGAGCTGGGAAGGGAAGGAGGGAGGGAGGGAGAGAGGGAGGGAGGAAGGAAGGAAGGAAGGAAGAAGAGGAGAGGGATGGAGGGAGGAAGGGAGGGAGGGAAGAAGGAAGGGAGGCAGGCAGGCAGGCAGACAGATAGGAAGGAAGAAAGGAAGAAAATTAATTTAAAAATTAAAATTAATTTAAAAATTAAAAAGTAAAAAAGTAAACTTTTATTTTAAAACAAGTTTTATGTTCCCAGCAACATTGAGAAGATGCAGAGTTCCCACACAGTGCCCTAACCATTACCAACAACCTCCAACCAAGTGGTACATTTGTTATCACTGAAGAGCCTACCATAATACATAATACATTAGCACCCAAATGCCATCATTTACATGTGTTTTGATTTCCACCTGCCATAAGCAAGCATTCCTGTTACTCCATAGTCTTTCTAATAATCTGACATTGTTCATTTTGAGGTTTTCTTTTCTTTTTTTTCTTTCTTTTTTGAAGTAATGGGGGTTGAATTTCGGTCTTTTGAGCCACTCCTCCAGGCATTTTGCTTGTAATTTGTTTTTCAGACAGGATCTCACTAACTTTGCCTACTGGCGTAGAATCAATCCTTTGGTCCTCTTGTCTCTGCCTCTCAAGTAGCTGTGATAGCATAGGTATTTCACCACACCCAGCTGGTTTTGACCATTCTAACAGATGTGTAGTGGTATCTCACTAAGACTATATAAGAGTAAAACAAAGGCAACTCCACAGTTGACTGCTTGCCTAGCATTTACAATGCCCAGTGTTTGGTTGCTAGCAATGAAAAAAAAAAAAGATGGATATATACATTCTCTTGAAAAGAATCTTTAAGTTTTATTCGTAAGGATCTGTCTTCGCTGTTATTGTTTTAAATGTACCATGTGATTTATTTTTGTTGTTGTTTCCTTTGTATGTTCTTTCTCCTATATGGCATATCCCCTGTTGTCACTGTACTTGATTTTGATACCCTGCATCTTGTAAATACATATGTCTAATCTGGGGAGGGGAAAGGGAATAACAAAATGCTGAAACAAGGACACAGGATGGCCCATTGCAACAAGGATACCCACAGGACAGGATATTGGAAACAAACTTTACAACTTCAGGCGGTTTTTAAATTAATTTTGTTTTTTTTTTTTGTAGGGCCTGAGCTCTGGGCCTGGGCGCTGTCCCTCAGCTCTTCAGCTCAAGGCTAGCGCTCTACCACCTGAGCCACAGCGCCACTTCCGGCTTTTTTCTTTTTGCTTATGTGGTGCTGAGGAATCGAACCCAGAGCCTCATGCATGCAAGGCAAGCAATCTACCACTGAGCCACCTTCCCAGCCCCTTAATTTTAAGTTTTTAAATTAATTTTCTTCCTTTCTTCCTTCCTGTCTGTCTGCCTGCCTACCTGTCTCCTTTCCTTCCTCCCTCCCTCCATTCCTCTCCCCTTCTTTCTTTCCTCCTTCCTTCCTTCCTTTCTTTCTTTCTTTCTTTCTTTCTTTCTCTTTCTTTCTTTTTTTCCTTCTTTCATTTCTTGTTGGTCATGGAATTTTTCAAGGCCTGGGCACTGCCTATGGGCTCTTTTGCTCACAGCTAACATTCTACCATTTTGAGCCACAGCACCACTTCTGGTTTTCTGGTGCTTAATTGGAGATAAAAGTCTCATGGGATTTCCTGCCTGGGCTGGCTTAGAACCATGATCCTCAGATCTCAGCCTCCAGAGAGGAGTGTGGGAGGTGGGGGAGGGAAGGGATGGTGGAACAACACAAGGAAGGGAAGGGGTAACAATGATCAACAAGTCATGTACTCATTGCCTTACTCACGTAACTGTAACCCCTCTGTACATTTTAACAATAAAATTTTAAAAAATTGTAAAAAAGAAAAGGAAATATTTCTCATAATTGAAACTAAGGACCCTTTACAAACAGAACTATTTTATAGAAGTTTTCCAAGTGTAACAAGCTTATCCTACCCACCACCATTTTGTCTTCTGTTTTATCAAGTAAGTTTAATAATAAACTCTTGTGTTGAATAGAGGGTTTTACAAAAACAAATAAAATAGAAGCCCCTATAAAATGTTACAGCTACACTAGTTTAAAACATTTGTCCTAAAAAAAAAAAAAACTATAAGAAAAATAATTTCCAGCTGGGCGCTGGTGGCTCACGCCTGTAATCCTAGCTACTCAGGAGGCTGAGATCTGAGGATTGCAGTTCAAAGTCAGCCCCAGCAAGAAAGTCTGTGAAACTCTTATCTCCAATAAACCACCAGAAAACTGGAAGTGGTGCTGTAGCTCAAGTGGTAGAGCACTAACCTTGAGCTGAAGAGCTGAGGGACAGCACTCAGTCCCAGAGTTCAAGCCTCATGATCCACAAAAAAAAAAAGAAAGAAAAAACAAATTTCCTTAAATGATAAGTACTTACATCATTGTTCTGAAACTTAATGTCTTTTTTTCTTGCTTTCAAAGTAGCCTCAAAGAGAAAAAGCCATACCTCCTGCAGCGTCCCATCTCCTCCAGCAACAATGATCACATCTGTGCTTTCCATCAGTTCCAGCAGTTTCTTAGCTTGTCCCTCATAATCTGTCTGAAATACAGAGGAAGCCTTTGGTAAATCTGTTATCCTAGGACCACAAAGTCAAAGGTTAAAAAGCATGAGGTATTTATTTTCGTTAAGGTTATACCTGGACTCTCTCAACTTTTACATAACTGGTGGACATGAAAAAACCCAGCTATCAGAATAATTATGTATAGCCTTTTTTATCCTTTTATACTGTAGAATCTATTGTATCAGCCTCAGTTAGATAGCTTGTTAAGTCAGTGGACCCATTTCTGGTCCAGTGCAGATCCCAATGTATCAGTCACCCATTGCTCTTCATTGGAAGCCAGGAAGTCAAGTACATATGCAAATGAAGAGTAGCAGATGTTATGAAAGAGCCCAGATTTCAAGACCGAAGAGACCTAGATCAGTTCCAAACTCTGCCATATTTTAACTGAGTGGCTTTAAACTCTCTGGATCTTAATTTCCTATCAATGAAATTGTGTGTGTTAGGGCGAGGGGTAAACATAAACTTTGTATTACTGTCACAAACCAATATGAATCAACCAGAAAATGCTCATAACTAGTACTATACCAAGTAATAGATTGTCTTTCTATGATTGTGCATAAAGAAATACAGTAGTGTTTCAAAGTAGTCACAAAGACACTTAAGCCTTACCATGTCACAAAGACACTTAAGCCTTCCCATTTTCATTGGACACATTTTATCTCAGATACATGCATGTATTTAAATGAACCATTTTAGTCACCAATGATAGGTATACTTCTAAAGCCAAACACTAAATTAAAAGATACAATGCAACCAAACCTGAAATTCAAAGTATATTAGATACACTGATAGGCAAAAGTTGGATATCTAAATTTCACGTGTTTCAAGCTCCCATGGCTTATTAAAAAGAAAAAAAGTTTGTTTTTATCCCTCCTAGTTAATAGAGAGGAATTTTCTTTTTTTTTTTGTTTTTATCTGAAAAAAAAATTTTTTGTTTGTTTGTTTTTGGGTCCAGTAGTGAGGCCTGAACTCTGGGCCTGGGTGCTGTCCCTCAGCTCTTCAGCTCAAGGCTAGTGCTCTACCACCTGAGCCACAGCGCCACTTCCCACTTCTGGCTTTTTTCTTTTTGCTTATGTGGTGCTGAGGAATCGAACCCAGGGCCTCATGCATGCAAGGCAAGCGCTCTACCACTGAGCCACCTTCCCAGCTGGAGAGGAATTTTCTAAGCAGGATCTTCTATTCCCACAGATGCCTCCTCAACCACACTAGACTGTGCTATAGAGGGGACCCTTGTTAGGTCTTTTAATTAAAACATATAAGGAATTCTGAAAACTCTATAAGAAAACAGTTGGCATGTGGTACATGTCTGTAATGACAGCTATGCAAGAGGCAATTACAGTGGGATAGAAGAAGTTCAAGTCCAATCTGGACAAAAAGTTAACAAAATTCCAATCTTGGGTATATGCCTGTGATACTAGCTGCACAGGAAGAAGGCAGGGGTAGGGAGATGGCAGTCTGAGAACTGGTCTCCTTGTTATTTTATGGAACCAGGAAATAACCAATCTGAAAAATAATGAAAGTGAAAAGGACCAGGGACATGCATGGCTCAAGTGTTAGAGTACCTGCCTGTCCAGCAAGGCACTCAGTCCCACCAGAAAGGAAAGAAGAAAACAATCCAACTGAAAAGCAAAGATCTCAACAGACATACAGTAGGCCTATGGAAAGAGGCTCGACATTATTTGCCTTCATAGACTTGCTCATCATTACACATTTGTTATGTTGACTAAAATACAAAAGGCTGAAAATAGTACATGCTGATGAGGATGTGGAACAACATGAACAAGTGTTCAGTCACTACTGGTGGAAACGCAGCATGGCGTGCACACACACCACATGGAAGTCAGTGGGGGTCAGTGTGGCAACACGCAATAAAACTAAACAAGTGGTGCCGGGAAGATGGCGGAGGAGAAGCTGAAGGCTAAACAAGCTCTCGCATAGAAAGCAGTTTTAGTGCTCCAGTGAACAGTCCTAAGCCAGAGAATCACACCAAGTGTGCCATCACAGGACAGA
>NW_012267272.1:8019185-8059386 GCF_000151885.1 Dipodomys ordii | reverse complement strand
CCCTCCCCCACAGTATAACCCCTGCTTTCACTGTATTTGATGTTGGTATAATTTGTGGAGGGGAAGGGAAAAGACAAATTGTTTAAATAGGGATACAGGTGGACCCATTGCAACAATGAGATGTACAAGTCGTTACATCGAAAACGAACTTTACAACTTTGGTGGGGGGTAGGGGGAGGCAGATTGGGTGTGGGTTGGGGGAGGATGGGAAGGGATGGGAAGGGGAAACAAAAGAGGAGGCTACAATGCTTGATAAGAAATGTACTCATTATCTTCCCCTCTGTACAGTATTTTCACAATAAAAAAATAAAAATAAACAAGACTCTTGTCTATTATCAAGCAATAACAATCTTAAGAATTTACCCAAATGAGTTGAAAACTTAGGTCCACACAAATGTTTTAGCAACTTCATTTATTAACTGCCCAAATATAAAGAAACCAAAATGTACCTCAGTGGGTAAATGGATCAACTTCAGGACATCTAAAAATAGGAATGCTATCTAGGACTGGGAAGGTGGCTCAGTGGTAGAGCACTTGCCTTGCATGCAAGAGACCCTGGGTTTGATTCCCCAGCACCACATAAGCAAAAAGAAAAAAAGCTGGAAGTGGTGCTGCAGCTCAAGTGGTAGAGTGCTAGCCTTGAGCTGAAGAGCTGAGGGACAGCACCCAGGCCCAGAGTTCAGGCCCCATGACCAGACCCAAAAAAAAAAAAAAAAAAGAATGCTATCTATTACTGAAAAGAAGTGATCTATTAAGCCATGAAAAGACACTAAGGAACTTGAAACATTGCAATGATAAAAGTCAATAGTCAGCACAGTGCTAAATCAATGATGAGATGCAGAAAGGCTACATATTGTATGGTTCTAACTATGGCATCTCCAAAAGCATATTGTGATGGTATAAAAGAATACTGGAGGAGAAAGGGGTGAATAGTAGAAGGCAGTGAAGTTAACGTAAAAATGTTCTCTGAGAATCCAAGACGTTTGCTTGTGCCTTACACAAGTTAGTAACCCAAATTCATGGTATGGGTAATGTGGAAAAACTTGCTAAGAATGAAATTCAGAGAGTTCCCAGAACTTCCTTGCACTGTGCCCTGAAAAGGACCCAATATTCTCCAAGGAATTTAGCAGAGGCTAAAGCACACGACTTCAACCTAATCATGATGCACAGAACATAAAGCACACTGAAGAACATCCTTTGTGTTCTTTAAAAATTCAAAAGCTGTGAAAGAGATTAAAAAGGTTTGCTGCCTACAGAGGCAGAAGTGTCGAAGTGGTAAAGCACTTGCCTCGCATGGGGAGACAGTGGCTTGGTCCCCAGCAATGCAAGTACTACTACTACTACTAAATAATCCAAAATAGAAAGCTGCCTAATAGATTCAACAACTAAATGTAGCATGTGATCCTGGGCTGGCTACAGACTGGGGGGGGGGGGGGGGGGGGGAAGTACTTTTTTCTTTTGCTATAAACATTAGTGCAAGGATGATCTTGCACGGGATAAATTCTGGGTTGAGAACGGTGTTTCACACCAGTCATCTCATGTACCAGTGTAGGTAGGAAGACTGAAGTCTGAAACCAGCTCTAGGCAAAAGTATGAAATCCTACCTCGAAAGTACTTAAAGCAAAGACTGGCTGGATGTAGGAGTTCAAACCCCAGTACTGCCTATAAATAAATTTCTATAAATTCTGTTGATTTCTATTTTGATAGTTAGTCTACAGTCACTGAAGAAAATTTCCTTCTTTATAGAAATATACACTACTTTTGCAATATACTCTCAAATGATTCAGAAAAATATTAGTAATATATATGTACTATATTCATACACACAACATACATACTTATGTGAAGAGTATATGCCCGACATAGTAAAATATTAATGGGTGGTGAGTTACGATGGATGTGTGAATGTACTCTTTTGGCAATTTTGCTAAGTTTGAAATTATTTCAAAACAAAATTTAATGGAAAAGACAAACATAAACCCTTTAAAGAGCAGCAGTTTCTAGTAAGATGTAAGAAAACATTAATATTTGTATTGACATTAATATTTAAAAGACAAACTTTTAATTTGCTCTTTCTGAGTATGTAATATATAAAGCAGTACTTGAACATAATTAATAAGAATCTTAAATTGAAAAATATAAATATATGAATCATAGCACACATGAATTGGGCTAGGTGCTAACAACTGATATTATAGAAGTGTTGATTATGCTGTGTGTGAAAATGTTGATGTAGTTACACAGAAAATTATCCTTATTTGTTAATACATATACACTGATGTATCTAGGGATAAAATGAGATGAAGTCTATTCTTTATTTCAGGGACCCCCATGTGAAGGTCAAGACCACCCTTTTCCAGCATGCCACCAAAGAGCCCAGATGGACCAATGCAAGAATATTCTGAAGAAAGAGTGCTGACCAGAGGATCCCAATCAGAAAAGCAATGGCTGCGCCAGACAGTGACAGGTAACTACTATAGAAAAAGGCCAAATCTGAGAGAGGGAAATGGGCCTTTAAAATATATTTTTATGTTTTATGTTTTCACATATGTTTTATGTGCCTTTATTAATGATGCAGCTAAAAGAGAATATAAAAATGCGGAAAGCAAAAGAACTGAAAAGTTAATACTAAAAGGGTTGGGCAGGTGATTCAGTAATGGAGTATATGCCTAGCATGCAGAAAGCCTGGGTTCTAGCCCGATACTGAAACCAAACAAACAAACAAAACCTAACACAAGTAAATTATTACTAATAGTACTAGACAAAATAAACTATCACAAAAAGGCAGAAGTAATGCTGAAGACAGCCTATATGACAGGGCCAAAACACAAGGAAAATGAAATAATTTGAAACTTGAGTCTATCTAGTAACAGTCTCAAAACACAAAACAGAATAAACAAAACTATGTAAGAAAGAGAGAAATCTAGGGCTGGGAAGGTGGCTCAGTGGTAGAGTGCTTGCCTTGCATGCCTGAGGCCCTGAGTTCAATTCCTCAGCACCACATAAGCAAAAAGAAAAAAGCCAGAAGTGGTGCTGTGGCTCAAGTGGTAGAGTGCTAGCCTTGAGCTGAAGAGCTGAGGGACAGTGCCCAGGCCCAGAGTTCAGGCCCCACGACCAGACCCCTCCCCCCAAAAAAAGAGAGAAATCTGCAGTCATAAGGGTTGATTTCTAATAGTCCTGTCTTGATTTATAGTAAGACAAATATAAGTCCTAGACAATGATGATTGCAATGACACCATTAACAGACTTGACTTAATGGATAAAAACAGATCATAGTGCCCAACAATTGACATGTTTTTAGGCAAACATGGAACATTTATAAAAACTCCATTCTAGACTATAAGACAAATCTCAATAAATGTTAAGATACTGGAGTTATATAGACTATATTTATTTTACCAAGATGCAATCAAATACAAAAATCATTAATAAAAGAAGCTGGGAACATTAAGACCACACAGTTGGTAAGCATAAAGTCTGAGAGCAAACCCTAATACTATAAAAAATATACAAAAAAAAACTCACAAAAACTTTAGATTTGGAAATTTAGACTTGTTGAAATAACTCCCAAATCAAGCAAAAATCATAATGGAAATTAGGAAATACTGAGAAATTAATGTAATGGAAATACTGTATGTTAAAAGTTATAAGAGTAAGTTGGGCACTGGTGGCTCACGCCTGTGCTGAGATCTAAGGATCTCAGGTCAAAGCCAGCTGGGGCATGAGACTCTTTATCTCCAATAAACTACTCGAAAACTGGAAGTGGCGCTGTGGCTCAAGCAGTAGAGTGCTAGCCTTGAGCTGAAGAGCTGAAGAACAGCACCCAGGCCCAGAGTTCAAGCCCCATGACTAACAACAACAACAACAACAACAAAAGTTATAAGAGTAAACATATGTTACATGTTAAAAGTTATAGTAAGTTGGAAGTTAAAAGTTACAGGGCTTAGCTGAAGCAGTGAAGTAGAATTCATACACACTGTGAAATACATAGTGTGAAAAGAAGGTAGATTTTAATGGAATAGGCATCAAACTAAAATGTCAGAGCAGAAAAATGTCAAATGAAGGAAATACTAAGAGCAGAGTAAAAATAAATATAATGAACATGCAAATGAGAAGATCGATAAGTAATCCTGGATGGACCTCTTGAGTTAGCAAGCTTCTTAGAAGACTATTGAGAGGAAGCAAGAGAAAGGGCACAAATAATCCATAAGAAGAATGAAGCCTGGAATTTGAAAGTTAAAAAGAAGATAACTATGAGCATCTTGATGTCAACTACTTGGAAAACCTAGATAAAATAAACACATGTGCCAGGCATGGTGGCTCACATCTGCTATAATACTTATTATTCAGGAGACTGAGACCTGAGGATCCTGTTTCAAATCGAGTAAGTCTGATATACTCATCTCCAATTAACCACCAAAAAACTGCAAGTGAAACTGTGGTTCAAGTAGTACAGCACTAATTGTCAACAAAAAAACCTTAGGGACAGCACCCAGGCCCTGAGTCCAAGCCCTAGGACCTAATACACAAAAAAATACTTCCCTCTATCAATTACTCAGGAAATAAGTTAATAATATTAGTATTACATAGCCATTCCAAGACCCTTCTCTCATCCTAGAACCTGTTATACTGCAAGTACTGCAATAAATGTATTATCTCCTTATCTACTATCCCTAGAGGCAGAACGTTGGAAAATGCTAGCTCAGACAAGTTAGAATACAGGGCTCAACACTGCATGGCAAATTACATCAAATGACCTGTAAGCTCTGTACAATTCAGAAATAAGTGTACAATTCAAAAGTAAGTTAACCATAGACTTGCAAACACTTTCAAGATGGTTTTCACTGAATACAAACATGGGGCATCTTCTGTAACACCACAATCCTTTTTTTTTTTTTTGTTATTTTCACTTCAAAGCTAAATCTCACCAATTATAAAGATTTACTGTTTCTAATTCCTCACCACAGATAATCATTTCCAGGAAGAAAAATGTTTATCTGTTTGTGGAACTACCAAGAAATTAAACTGCTCCAAGTTGAGGGTCTTGTGTTTTTAGGGAGAATTGGGACAACTCCAGCAGCTGCAACAGAAGTAGATAGTTCCACCTCAGATCAGAAGAAAGATTCCGAGGTTGTCACACACCTCTAGATCTTGTTTTGAAAATGAAAAGCTGACACTAACAGGAAAAAAACCAAACAGCTTTCATTATCAGAACAAAACAACACTGATTGCTTTGCACTCGTCTTTGTGACAAGCGATTTCTGCTAAGAGCAGAGGCTACTTAGAAGGGGAGAAGTTCAGATACAATAAATCCTCCAGAGCCACTCTCACCTTAACGACAGTCACATCCATGCCAGACAAATGTAAAATAGGGGCAGCATTCTTCTCAAACAGAGTTCTGGCTTTGCTGTGGAGAAAGGGAAAAAAATACATATATAATTACTTTAGTATACGTTTCCAAGAAGAATGAAGAAAAACAACCACCTTTTTCGGAGTTGAGTAAGACAAACTATGGAATCGGAGTTTCTTTTATATATGTTCAAGTACAGGAAGCTCAGCCCTGAGGAATGAGATACTACAGAGAGTTCTCACCCTACAGCCAGTTCTCACCCATGTGGGATGGTTACAGCTCACACCCGGGCAGCATTATGGCTTGATTCAGAGCCACCCATTTACTGAGTGACAGACACAGGTGTAGGTGGGCTCACAACATGGCAGTGCAGACAGGAATAGGTATCCCTGTGGTTCAGTCACACAGTCTACTGTAACATTACGCATATGGCCCAAGGGATAGAACAAATAAAACACAATATTACTTAATTCTAAGCCAGTGAACTCAATCTTTTGGATAAGAAATACGCCTTTTTTTCATTTCTTTTTTTTTTCTTTTTTTAAATCAGTCAGGGGGCTTGAACTCTGGGCCTGAGCACTGTCCTTCAGCTCTTCAGCTCAAGGTGAGCTCTCTACCACTTGAGCCACAGCGCCACTTCTGATTTTCTGGTTGGTTACTGGAAATAAGAGTCTCATGGACTTTCCTGCCAGGGCTGGCTTTGAACCGTGAGGATTATACCATGAGCCACCAGCGCCTGACTACCATTTTTAACTACCTCAAAAGCTACATATCTTTTTTTTTTTTCCTTTTGGGCAGTACTGAGGTTTGGGTTCAGGCCTTACACCTGCTGAGCAGATACTCTACTACCTGAGTCATGCCTCTAGCCCTTTTTTGCATTGGTTTTTTTCAGGGTGGGGTGTCTCTTTAGGCTCAGGCAGGGCTGGACTATGATCTCCTACTTTTGCTTCCCTGTTTTGCAGGCATCCCTGCGCCCAGCCACTGGGCTACCCCCACATCCCCCATAAATGGAATAACAGGCATATGCCATCTTGCCCAACCATTTGCTGCCCAGGCTGTCCTCAGATTCTGACTCCCCAGTCTCTGCTTCTCAAGTAGCTAGAAATACAAGCTTAAGCCATCTCGCCCAGTTGATCTCCACATCTTGAGTGCGCCAGGGGACAAAGCAGAATTTTTCTCCATGATGGCAGGAAAGGAAAGTTCAAAATGATCCGGTGTAACTATAGGTTAATTAATCAAAGCTAATTGTGCCTTTCTCTGTGTTCCAGGTCTTGACATGGCCCTCCAAAGCAACGTGCAGTGTGTGGTGATTAGATTTCCAATACTATCTTCAGAATAGAAACTTTGAAAAACCAAACACCAGACCTTACTCGTTCTTGTATCTCCTACCTTCTAGAATTATTTATGGAATACTTCAGAAGTACTGATAAATATCTGATATGTATCTGATAAACCAAAACACAAATGAGTAAATAAGCTTGTTTGCAACATTAAGGAGATGGCTAGATTAGAGTATCCAGCAATCAATCATTGAATGGTCTTTCGGTGGGTTTGGGCATTTCAAAAATATCACAAACATCCTTCTGACAATAAACTCTTCTCCAATTTAAGTCAAAATTCAAAAAACAATCTAGAACTCAAGGGATACTAAAGTTACAAAAAGTCTCTCCACAAATGGCATAGTGTCAAAATCAAATAAATGTTAAAAACATACTAATTAGTTGATCTGTCTTTTACTTGAAACACTTTCAACTATTACCTAAGAGTACTTCCAATCAATGTTAAATGCCTTACTTTTACATCCATATTCACTCAATCTTCTTCCTAAAAAACCTTTTCTCCAAATAAATAATTTGCATGTTTTGACTTTCTTAGGGATATTTTATACTAAAAAGAAACAGAAACATAGCTAATGAGGAGTTCTCATAATTACACAAAGACCAAATTTAATATGCTCAAAACTGAAAATATATAACCACACAGAACACAAAAAATGTATAGCACACAGAACACAAAACATTTCTCACTATGAACAAAAACTGACAGCGAGAAAAATCTTCACACCGGGAGCTGGTGGCTCACGCTTGTAATCCTAGCTACTCAAGAGGCTGAGATCTGAGGATCGCAGTTCAAAGCCAGCCCGGGCAAGAAAGTCTATGAAACTCTTATCTCCAATAAACCACCAGAAAACTGGAAGTGGCGCTGTAGCTCAAGTGGTAGAGCGCTGGCCTTGAGCTGAAGAGCTGAGGGTCAGTGCTCAGGCCCGGAGTTCAAGCCTCATGGCTGACAAAGAAAAATCTTCACAAGAACCTTCAAAGGCCTACATGAGCATGTTATAAGCAAATAAATCACACCCTACATTTTCCACGGCCTGAATAATAAGTAAAGCATGGGAAAGGCGACAGTTAGGCTGCCTTTCCTGCTCGCCATTTCTGGGCACGTATCCTAACAATAATGGGTTGAGCAGGCCATACTTGAACAATCCTCCTTTCAGGCTTGCTTTCAGTGCTGGAATGATAGGAACAGACGTTTGAAGATGGATCAGCTCTATTTCCTAAAAACAAATCTTTGAAGAGGTCATACTCTGTCATATTAATTACAACCAATCTGCAAACTTCTCCAAGTTACTTTTAAAAAAGAAAAATTTCAAAGTTTTGTGCTTATTCATGTCTTTGTGTGATGCCAGAAAAAAAATCTCCAAAAATAAGGGTGATACCTTTTCCTTCTAACATTCTATAAAAGGATTGAGGAACAAGTGTTGCCAGTAAGAAATACATTATTTATTATATAATTAAGAGTGCAACAACACCAGGGCTAAATAAAAACTTTATGTACTTATAGCAATTTCCAGGCTCAGGCACACACAAAATAATTACTCTTTAATGTATTATTTATTAATGCTAAACACACAGTTATCTTATTTCGTAGAGCTCTTTTGAAGTTTTAAACTAGTACTGCATAATGAAATAGCTAGATGTTAAATTATAAATTACATGTCAAGGCAGAGCATGAAGACAAAAATAGTGCGATTAAATAGTGAAATCTTTAAAATAAAGAAGTTGCTGGGAGTTTCAGAGTGGCCATGTCCTAGATGCACACACAATTCACCTTGCTGAAGGAGACAAAGCGTGCAGGGAAGGAAGACTGCACCTGGCGGCAGATCCCTCGCCTGCCTTCAGACAAAGACAGGCATTATTCCTACACTTGTCCACAAGAACACATAGCTAAAAATGGAAACCCATTTACATGTCAAAATAAGCAGAATCTAAAACTGCTCTGAAAAAAATCCATTTATTGATTTTTAAAAAAAAATCCATGCTCCAACGTGTGTTTGGTATGTGTGAGGTCCTGGGATGACACCCCAGCACCAAAAAGATAAAGATAAAAATGACATACCCCTCAGAAGGAGAAACTCATGGTAATGGAATATATCTTAAGCAAACTGCCAAAACGACCAAATTAGGAACTTACTAGATCTCTGAAGGAATAACGCACAGAACCGCTAGGTGAAAGTAGGGTCAAGTAAGTTGCAGGAGAGGTGCAGGGGCTCTTGGGAAGTGGGGCAGAGCAAATTGCACTGCCCTGGCCTGGCTCTTGCCAGCACTAATAACAGCAACAGCCAGCTTTCTATGACGCAGAAACAGTGCTTTAGGATTCCCCAGGCATTAGCTCACTTAAATTTGACAGACACTCTATATGGCTATTTGTTAAGGTATGTAATAGTACTTTGAGTCTGCACCTGAGTAAACTGTGGACTTGTAAGTCCTCCTCCAGAGTTAGTGAGGAGCAATCAAAAAACCCACGCTGTTCTCTTGTAACTAGGTACCTTACTCATTTTGGCTGTATTGTGTTGGTTGGTGTTGTTTAGTTCTGGAATGAAACAAGAAGGATCTATAGGCCTGAATTGTAATTCATCACAATTGAAGTGTTTGCAGGGTAAATAGCAAAGTCTAGAGAGTTGATTCACTAGGCAGGGTAACAAGTACTCCATTTAGACAATGCATTGGTAATTTGGGAAGGGGGCAACAAGTACTAGGATTTGAACTCACAGTCTCATGCCTTGCAGTAAGCAGATGCTCTACCACTTGAGTCATGCCCCAGCCCTTTCCACTTTATTTTTTTGAATAGGATCTCATGGTTTTGCCTGGGGTGAGCTTCTTGTGATCCTATTTTCCCCCCAGAGCTGGGATGAGAGGCAAACCATCCCATTCAGCTTTATTGGTTGAGATGAGATCTTGTTAACTTTTGCCCAGACTAGCCTCAAATTGAGTTCTTCTGATTTCCATCTCCCATATCGCTGGGATTAGAGGCATAAGCCACTGTAGTTGGTTCATTTTTAAGAAACAAGGTTTCACTAACTCTTGTCCTGGCTGGCCCTAAACTGTGAAACTCCTGTTTCCACCTCCCTAAAGAATTTAGGGATTAACCACTGTACCTGATCCTGTGCTTAAAACTCTTTTTTTTGTCAGTCATGGGGCTTGAACTCTGGGCTTGAGCGCTGTCCCTGTGCTCTTCAGCTCAAGGCAAGCGCTCTACCACTTGAGCTACAGTGTCACTTCCAGTTTTCTAGTGGTTTATTGGAGATAAGAGTCTCACGGACTTTCCTGCCCAGGCTGGCTTTGAACCACAATCCTCAGATCTCAACCTCCTGAGTAGCTAAGATTACAGGCATGAGTCACCAGCACCCAGCTCTGTGCTTAAAACTCTTAAACTGCTCAATTAAAAAGTAATAGGCATAAAGCTGGGCACTGGTAGCTGACACTAGTAATCCTAGCTACTTAGGAGGGTGAGATCTGAGGATCACAGTTCGAAGCCCCAGCAGGCAGGAAAGTCTATGAGATTCTTATCTGCACTATCAAAAAAGCCAGAAATGGAACTATGGCTCAAGTGGTAGAACATCATGGCTTTGCCTGGGGTGAGCACAAAAATCAGGGGCAGGGCCCCATGCCCTGAGGTCAAGTCCCAGGACAGGCACAAAATAATTAATAATAATAATAACAATAATGATAATAATAGGCATGATTGTCTTCTTATCTGTGAAGTCACAGAAGAAATGCAGAGAAAAACTGACTGCAGAGCCCTGCTTTTTCTTACTGTAGACAACAGTAACCTACCACCACGAACTGGTTATTGTTCCTATCCTGATGACACCCGACGTCCATCTTATGGAATCCAATCTAATACATATTCTTTCCTCACAAAGGCCAAACACACTGGAGTAGCCTTCGTTCTATTTTTTAAACATAAATGTCAAATTATTTCCTTCAAAGCCATCGAGGTCTTTACATTTACCCTTCCAACTGAATGAGAGCATCATCTGACATTGTATGACTTTTATTTTTCTTGTCGATGGCATTTTTTTTAAGTATTTGTTTTCATCAGCAGACGCTGAATTCCCACATCCACAGCCCTCTCCTTTTCAGTGTGCCACCGCTGGATCAATGAACCAATAGACGTCATTAGCTATCAAAGTCCTAACTAATTTTTACACTTTGATTTCCCTATCAACATGACAATTACAGACTGCTTTGTGATGTGACAAGCATAGAACCAGGTCATCCCCATCCCTTGGGAAGAATGTTCTGCCCTCCGGAGTCCACAATGCCTTGGCTATCTACAGAGAGGGCCTAAAGACTTGTGTCACATGACAGGGCAGTTCTCACAGAGACTGAGTCCAAGCAAATAAGTCTGTCTTATACCAGTTAATTCTGGAGAATTATTATATTTCAACTCAACAGGTTTGCTAAGCATTACCTCACTTTACAGTTATTTCACATTATTATTTCTACATTGTGAACTGACTTTCAGTATTTCCCCCCCTTAAAAAATAGAATATATAATCAATCACAGAGTAATCTACCCTTTGCAAGCTGCAGGATTGAGAAAAACAGTTGCTTTCTTCACTTGTGCATTGGGAGGAATGAGTTGGTTACCGAACACCTAAAAAGAGAAAAAGAAAAGTTTTCAGTAAATGTCCTTTCATTCAGCTAGTGATCACATATAGTCTTTCATTCCAAGAGTTTGCTTCCAGCAGATGAGTGATCTACTCTGAGAAAAATACCTATGTTCATTTGTGATCTAATAATAACAAAACACCACAAAAAACAATGTACCATTATTCAATATGCAATAAGCTAATCTTGAACCTGTATAAAAATGTTGCTTTACCAGCCAGGTGCCGATGGCTCACGCCTATAATCCTAGCTACTCAGGAGGCTGAGATCTGAGGATCACGGTTCAAAGCCAGCCCGGGCAGGAAAGTCCGTGAGACTCTTATCTCCAATAAACCACCAGAAAACTGGAAGTGGCTCTGTGGCTCAAGCGGTAGAGCGCTCACCTTGAGCTGAAGAGCACAGAGACAGTGCCCAAGCCCAGAGTTCAAGCCCCATGACAGACCAAAAACAAAACAAAACAAAAATGTTGCTTTACCTACTTGGAATAACTTTCTGTTTCTATATAAAATATGGTGAGATTTATTACAAATGTAAGCAGTAAGGCTGTCAGAAGGGATATTTAATCCACACGCCCTTAGTTTCAGCATGCAATCTGATTAAATTTATACTATAACTTAGTCCTGAAGAATTTGGGTTGCCAATTAAATTTCATAGCTTTACACATATAAGAAATTAGCCAAACTAGATCATGTGTCATTCCTGTAATCTTAGCTAATTAAGAGCTGAGGTCCAGGAGATCATGCTTTGAGGCCAGCCTGGTAAGAAGTTTATGCAACCTCATCTCAACCAATAAAAAACTGGGTACAGAGGGACACCCTTGCTATTCTAGCTATGGAAGGGAGGGGTGGAGGAAGCAAGACCCTATTTGAAAAATAACAAAAGCAAAAAGGGCCAGGGGCATGGCTCAATTACTGAAGTACCTGCCCAGTGAGCACAAGACTCCAAGTTCAAACTCCAGTAGGGCAAGAAGAAATACTCTATTTGCCTCTCCTCTGCAATGCTGTATCGCAACTAAACAGCAGCAACTAGCATGGGAAGGGTGATGTCACTAATAGTAAACACCTGGTATTTGACATTTTTACATACAATGATCCTAGCTCTCGGAAACAATGGAAGTATATTCAGTAATCTCATTTTTACAGATTAGAAAGCCAAGACTCCAAAGGATTAAGTTAGTCAACATTACAGGGTTAATAACTCACAAGCCTAGAAGTGGAGGTATCTGCCTTTAGTAAGAATAGTGGTTCATTCCTACTTGATCAGAAAGATTTAGGTTCAAGGCTAGCCAAGGTAAAACATTAGTGGGACAGTAGCTGGGTGTGGTGATCACAAGTATAATGTAAGCTACTTGGGAAGCACAGGTAGAAGGATGGCAGTCCTGACTAGCCCTGAGAGGCAAACAAATGAGCCCATCTGAAAAATAACCTAAAGTAAGAAGAAGCTGGGATATGGCTCAAATGTAGATTACTTGTTTACCAGGCCCTGAGTTCAAACTCTAGTACTACCACAACACCACCCCCCAACACACAGACACACAAACAAGGATGTCTGAGGTGGGAATCACTTCAAATTTAATATTAAAGTTTATTTGATAATTACCTTGATTTGATCATGGTATATACTACATACTTGTATCAAAGTATATTATACCCATACATACAGTGTCAATTTAAAAATAATTTCAAAATTTAAAGTTTATTTTAACTGATTTCTAAAACAACTTGAAGCCATATATTTAAGCAAAACTATAATCAAATTCTTAAAACCCACATTCAGATGGGCTCTAATGGCTTACTCTTGTAAGCCTAGCTACTGAGGAGGCTGAGATCTGAGGATCAAGGTTCAAAGCCAATGCAGGCAGAAAAGTCCATGAGATTCTTACCTCCAACTAGCCAGAAGTAGAGCTGTGGCGTAAGTGGCAGAGTACCAGACTTGAGTGAAAAAGTCAAGTAAGAGCATGAAAGGATCAGGAGGCACGCATGCATGCATGCATGCATACACGCATACACACACACACACATATTCTCATTCAGAACATTTTGATAACATCAACTCAGGAGAAGAACTTACTACTATTATCTTATTCCTGATCCCCAGGAAATCTGTCAGAAACAAGCAGGAGGCTTGCCATCCCTTTGTAAGTGCTTCATTCCTCTGTCATTTGTACCATGGGTTTATCATTTTCTTTTGTACTTCTGACATCATAAGCTTAGATGACATATAGGTAAAAAGGCAAATGAGTCATAGCTATCACTTGTCAGGCCAAATGGGGAAGGCAAGACAGTGGTCTTGAATTGGAAAGGATTCAACTGTAATCATGGAGCAGATGAATGGACACTTAAGTAGACTACCACGGAACTGGGGTAATGAATGGGTGGTGTTAAAGAGATGGGCGTAAAGTCAGAATCAACAATTTGAAGATGATTTGACTTTCAGAGTCAATGCTGGCTCTGAACTGATATCCCTAGGGACCATTCAGAGCTGGGCCAGATCTTCAAGGACAACTGCAAACACAGCAAATTCCCAGAGCTTCAGAGGGTTAGTTTGTGTTCTCGGGAGTGATCCAGAAGTAAACAAGCCTAACAGGATGGGCGTTAGAACTGCTCTTCGCCAGATGGTTAACTTCCCTTCGCGCAGCTCAGAGTTGGCTCGAAGCCTGATTCATCCCCAGATAGTGGGGAAAAATAGCCAAACTGCACGGAGGCAAGATCCTGTGCATGTCCCAGGAGTACTGTGGGCTTCCTGCTCCGTGGAGATAAGAGGGTTTAATTTTCTTACAGGAAACGGCATTACCTGAGCTTCTTGACAGGCAGCTCTCCTTAGCAGGTTATCGCTATCAAAGCAAACAAAAAAGAAAACCAACATCAGTTTCTATACAGCAGATTAAGACCCAACCAAATTCTGTGGGATTTGCACCTCTTCCTTATAAATAATCAAGTCAGACCTGATAACAAATCATGGGCACATTTGAAAAATACATCCTCTGAAAGAAACTTTAAATGAAATACTTCTATAGTATCACAGGCAAAACAAAGTTTCTTCCCCAAAATGGCCACCTTCTGACCCCAAGTTCTTGAAGACACATGACTTTACATAGCAAAGAGGCTTCAAAGATGAGATTAAATTTAGGACTTGGAGATCAGACGGCTATTCTGTATTATCTAGATGGATTCACTCTTCCCATGAGGTGCTTAGCACAGAACAGCTTCCCTGCCTGGGGTCAGAGCAGATGGGACTCTGGAAGGTTGTGGAAGAGGCTGAGAGCCCAGGAATGTGGCACAGCTCCCAGGAAGCAGGGAGACAGAGAGGTGGCTTCTCCCCAAGTGCCCCCTCAAGTCCTTGCTGGCATTTTGATTTTAGCCAGGGAGACCTAATCCTCATAAGATAATAAATTGATGATGTGTTAAACCACGAGGCCTGTGGTAATTTACTAGTCAAACACAAAAAACTAATATACACATCCTGAATTTTTCTTTTCAAGGGGAAATCACTGGGACTGTTTTGGCAGAAACAAACTTGTTGTCGAGTTGCTTCTGCTATTTTCTCGAAATCCCTCTTCTTTATATCACCATCAGACAATCAATTATATCACAAATGGGAAATTTTGTCAAGAGGCAAAATTTTGGGTTCCACAAATGAAAGCATTCCCAGCACCAGATCACCTACTTAGCATAACCATCTCTAAAATATACCAAGGAGAGCAGCACTGACAGTCCACAGGGCCAGAGCACATGCTGGAATCTGCACTTGTGCATGCTGCTACGATGAGAACTTCACCTGGCTAACAGCAGGCAAGAAAACCAGTACCCAAGAAGCATGCCCACTAACCAATTTGTAAGAAAGAATTTAAAAGGGGGAAAAGGGTTATTCCCCTTATATTCTTTTCCCTGAACACATTTTATAACATTGGAGACCTTAAATTTTGCATTTGAGTCATTCAAAATCTAATCTGAATACTGAAGACTGAACAAGGCATGAAAATTAAAAAAATCCGCAGCTTTTTGCCTTAATTGTAGCCCAAGGCTGCTGGAAGATGCTGTCCACAGCCAGACTATGGAGCACCCCAACGGCCCTGGGCAGCCAGCCTCAGGAAGACAGCACTGTCCCAAGGGAGGCCCTGGTGGCATCAATGTGAACCTGAAGTTAAAATGGCATGAGTACCTCTGAGGCCCTGCTCTCTGATAGCGATCTGGGAGATTTTCCCCTTGTGAGGTGGCGCCCAGGACAAGCTGGCCACCAGGCCCAGGACTCAGCTGCTTATGTGACTCTGAGCTATGGCTATCCAGGTGGCAGCGAGCTGTGCCACCTTCCTGCCCCACACCCCAGACTCACAAATCCTTACCCTCTGCAGTTCCTTCTGCATCCCTCCCGATCAAATACCCATGGCAAGTCCTTCAAAAACCAGCAACAACAAGAAAATACCGTATGATAAACTAAAATCAGCATATAAAACTACTCAACTATAAAAATAAGTGACATTTCACAAGCCTAGATAGTTTACTTACACTTCATATCTATGGCCTTCTAAACACTGAAGAAGTAAAACCCTGAGTGCACAGTAACCTCTGGATCACAGAGTAACACGAAGCTCCCGTAGGACCAGGGCCACGGTCACTAGATCTCCACCGGCCTCTCATACCTGTCTCCCCAACAACCTGTGCCCAATGGTATTTGGTTTGGTTTGGTTTTTCTAATAGGTCATTTCCCATATCTCCAATCTCTTTCCAAAGAACTCATCCTGTAGGTAGGTCCTTTTCAATAAGCCTTCCAGGCCTGTGGAAAGTTACAAACCTGCCTCTCCCTTCCAGTCTATTTTCTCTACTGCTTCCATTTAGGTTCCTCCCTGACTTAGAGGCTGATCTCTGAAGACCCCCTTCCCATAGATAGCCAACTCATTACTTCAAATACTTTGTATAAGATAACCAAAATCACTGGTATAGGATACTAGAATCGTTACTTCAAATACTTAGTACAAGATAATGGCTGTAACAGCCCAAAATGGAGATGTGGCTCAATTGGCAGAGTGCCAGCTTTGAGGGAAAAGGCTAAACAAGAGAGCCAGGTCCTGAGTTCAAGCTCCAGTACCAGCCAAAAAAGAGTTCAGGCGAACAAAGTTCCAGAAAGTTGTTGGTTGTTGAAACAAACTCAACACAAAGACACAAAGTGCTGGGTTTGACACAATGAACAAGAGTTGATCCTGTCTTGAAGTTGAGGACCAAGTAAGTAGTAGAGTCTTGGTAAATATGATGGCATATGTCAGACTAGGAATATGTAATATGCTGGCGGAAAGCCCAAGATTCCCTGGCCTCGTGAAGTTTGAAGTTCAGAGAGAAGACGGGTTATGAGGATGCCACACTGTTTGCATGTGCAGCATCAAAGGGGATGCAGCATGTAGCATGTGCTGCATCATTGGGGAGGCAGCCAATATACTGTTGCAATTAGAAAAGGCTTTCACAGGAAGTGACCCTGAAACTAAGAGCCAAGGGAGAAACAGAAAGTAGACTCTAAGCAAAGGAAATAGCCTATTAAAAGCTTGTAAGTGGAAAACGGATGGAACTAGAGATCATCATGTTAAGTGACAAAAACCAGTTTCACAAAGATAAGTATTTCATATGTGGAAAGAATTAGAGGGGAGGGGGGCAGAGTAGAAGGGACTAAGGACCAGTCAGAGGCACAGGTCTGGAATTCCAGGCAGCAATCTCCACTAAATGGCAATGGATGGGGTGAAATGGATAAAGAAAATGTACATGAATGGGTGAGGGAGAAAAACAGAAGCAGCTGCAAGAGAGGAGATACTCTGAGTACTAGCACAGCTGGCAGAGCATGCCAAGTAAATCTCAAGTAAACTGGCACTGCCTTCCATTTGGAAGGCAAAGAAAAAGCTGATGGATAATTGAGGAAGAAAAGCCAGTTTCCATCTACCATCATTCTTCTCGATGTAAAGCTTGGTAAGGTACATGCTCTGATGTTCTCAATGGTACTTTGATTTTTATACCTCCAAAGGGTAGATCATTTTTTTCTTTCCCCCTGGGGGAAAAAAAAGCTAAGTACAATACCGCATATGTCTTTAAACACAATCCTCCAACCCCACAAATCCACCTTTTATCTTCCTGTATAGATTATAAATTTCTTTTTTTACTTTTTTTTTTGGGGGGGGGAGGTCTGGTCATGGGGCCTGAACTCTGGGACTGGGCGCTGTCCCTCAGCTCTTCAGCTCAAGGCTAGCACTCTACCACTTGAGCCACAGGCACCACTTCCAGCTTTTTTCTTTTTGCTTATGAGGTGCTGAGGAATCGAACCCAGGGCCTCATGCATGCAAGGCAAGCGCTCTACCACTGAGCCACCTTCCTAGCCCAGATTATAAACTTCTTAAAATCATGGATAATTCGTAACAGCCTACAGGACAGACACTTGTAGATAGGAGGGAATCAATAACTACTTGTTAATAAGTGGCAAATGGCTGAACAGGAAAAACTGACTGTATTCAGACAGACCAGCTTTGTTCTAGAAGGAAAAGCTAAGGTTAATCTTTTTTTTTTTTTTTTTTGCCAGTCCTGGGGCTTGAACTCAGGGCACTGTCTCTGAGATTCTTTTTGCTCTAGACTAGCACTCATTGGCAAGTGTGGGAATCTTTATGGGATAGTACAGCATGAAAAGTCAAACTGCCACTGAAACTCTGCCAGGTCAGGAAGATCTCAGGTCTATGGATGTATATTCATGTGCATTCATATGTGTACATGTGTGTAACAGAATTAGTTCCCTTGAAAAGGGCTAGGTGTAGATTCCTTTGCGTGCTACTAGGAAGCACAAGAATTCTTTCAGTGTCTGATTGTCAGAAAACTCCAGATTGCTAATGCATCAAGAATCCAAACTTGAGCTAAAGACCTTGCTACCAAACAAGGTACCTCTATAAATTGCAAGCCCAGGCTCTTTCCACTAGACCGAGCTGTCTCCAGGGAGCTGAAGTTAAACGCAATTTACAAGAGGTGCTACAAATGTAGTCATATCAGAAAGGGTCCCTGAAGATCTGCTCAGTACCGAAACGCAAATTCTTTGACAGAAAGAAATGAGAAGCCTCTGGATTAGAAAATGAACAAAACCTGCTGATGTCACTGCCTGAGGCTTTAGAAGCATATGAACATGCCCGCCACTACAGGTAATGGGATGCTCTCAATTTATTCCAAGCCATGAATGTTTTATTTATTACTTTAAGACTGCAAAATAAGATAAGTTGCCATTTCAATAACAACTTAACATGGAGAGAAAAATCACATCGATCCAACCTATTTCCCAAAAAGGATACTTCCCACTACAGTCTAGAGGCAAATTGTACAGCGATTTCTACCATGAGCTTTTCCCTTGGTGCATGCAAACACAGTCTTTGCTTTGCAACAAAATAGATTTCAAGTTGAGATGTTTATAACTAGCACTTCAACTTATCTAAGCTTCCTAGAATAATTAATCATCCCATGGCCAGTGGCTGTGCCCAGTGGTTTTCCACAGGGCAGCAGGAAGGGAGTGGAAACACAGAAAATTTATAAATGAATCATAGCAAGGTAGAGGCAAAAGGGGAGATCTGTCTAAGAATACTCAGCACAACCCTTTCCCCTGCCCTGACTCCACCCAAACAGTGAAGATTGCTGCAGTGGGCTTTTTATCATGGAATTGGTGACCAGCTGTGCCTAAAAGAGGCTGGAACTGGGAAGGAAATGCAGCCTGCTGAGAAAGAACAGTCCACCTTTGGTCCTAAAGAACATCCTTTTGGGTAGGAGAAAATAGCTTGACAGAAAACCAAGGGGACAAAGAAAGTGCTAATGGTTTTTTTGTTTTGTCACCGTGGAGCTTGAACTCTGGGCCTCGGCTCCGTCCCTCAGCTCTTCAGCTCAAAGCAAGCATTCTACCACTTGAGCCACAGTACCACTTCTGGTTTTCCAAGTGGTTTACTGGAGATAAGAGTCTCACGGACTTTTCCTGCTTGGGCTGGCTTTGAACTGTGATCCTCAGATCTCAGCCTCCTGAGTAGCTAGGATTACAGGTGTGAGCCACCTGCGCCCGGCTTTTTGTTTTGTTTTTATGCCAGTACTGGGACCTGAACTCAGGGCCTGGGCACTATTCTTTAGCTTTTTTTTACTCAAAGTTAGCACTCTACAGATTAAGCCACAGCTCCACTTCCAGCTTTTGGGTAGTTAACTGGAGATAAGAGTCTCATGGATTTCTCTGCCCAATTCCTCAGAGCTCAACTATCTGGGCAGTGAGGATTACAGGCAAGAGCCACTAGCAACTGGTTAATACTAACAGTTTTTTTGTTTTTTTATAAGCATTTAGGGCTGTCTGCTCTGATAATATATCGGAGATGTTATCTCCTCTTGTTCTTAGCGTCTCTGGATGATGGGCTGGATGACATGACGGGCGATGGGCTGGATGACAGGCTCCCTGCTACTGAATAGTTCTATCTCCTAACCTCCCCTAAGCACAAGGCCATAAAGAAATTTCTTGATGTCACAAAAGATAAAGGGGTGGGGTGGGGGAAGAAATTCTATGGATAACCATACATTATGCAGTGACTATCTTCATTTCAGCACCCCTTAAGAGTACATAAAAGAGGGAGTAAAAATAGGGGGCTACACAAACCTTGATTGGCATTAAGAGTCATCATTTCTGCTGCTTAAAAGTTTGGCAAAAGAAAAACAAAGTTAGCAAATTCTACTATCACTTGTAAAGGACGAGTGTCTGGTGCTGCATAGGGACATGTGAAAATATGGCAAGCAGGGTCAGGAACACTGGGGTCAAATGATACCTCAGAAGAAGGCAGGGAACAACGTGAATGGATTCCTGAATCTTTACAACAATTTTCAGATTTACAATCTCTCTTTTACTATGATTACTTATTTGTTGTCACAGTATGAAAGCTACATAGCACCCGTGCAAATAAAATGCCTTTGTCAAAGGCATCCAAAATCAAACACCATTTCCTAGAGATCTAACATTTTAAGGTTGGAAGAGACCTTAGAAAGCATCTAGTCCAAGGCTTTTCAACCTCCCCATCAATCAAATAATACAGATGATACAGTAACACACCATTCATTAGTAACCAAGTTCACAGTGGCGGGGGATTGGGGGCGGGGGGAGGTTGAGGGGGATGATTCTTACCTGGGCAAGGACATGCACAGTGAAGTCCCTACCTCAGGTCTCTGGAACCCATGAATCTGGTATGATCACTTAAGCAGTGTTTTCTCAACTACTTTAAGCTTCTAGAAAAGAACTAAGTGATCCAGTTACAGAAAACTGCCGTCCTGGGGTTTTACCTACTTTTAGAAGTTACTAAAAGACTGAGAACTTGTATTAGATTGACTGTCAACACAGCACTGTCTATACTCTGCTTCTATTCCATCTCCTAGAGACATTCCCAAATGACCAATATAGCCCTGTCTAACACTGGTGATATACACAGGCAAATGCCCTCCCTGAGAGCCATCTACTACTGTGGTTACCATACTCTTTTATTCCTGCACATAGGAAATTTACCCTCAATCTAAGAACATATTTTAGTCAAAGATGACCTCTGTCTAAGATTGGAATCAAATCTAACAAAATCCACAGGTATATGATCCAGTTTGGTGCCTGCCTTTCTCTCTCTGAAATTAGAAATCTTCAAGCCACCTTTAGCCATCCTTATGATCAGATCCAGCCACTTTGGTCCATACTCAGGTGAGAGAGGTGAACAACACTAATTCCTCAGTTTCTCTTCACCATTTGTTCCCTATCCAGTGCAGGAAAGGAAACTAGGTTAGTGAAAGATGGCATCCAATGGGTTCTCCTCCATAACTCAGTTAACCATCTTGGCCTTCTGTGTAGAACTTTTCATTAATCAGATAGGTAGTTTATCCCTCATCTGACTGACCAAGAGAAATGGAAGAGGAGCAAGTCTTTATTTGAAGCTCTCTTTTCTCCTTGTAGGACAGAAAATTATTCGGTTCTCTTCAACTCCATTGTCCTAATAAAAGCATGAGTTAGGGACTGGGAAGGTGGCTCAGTGGTAGAGTGCTTGCTTTGCATGCATGAGGCCCTGGGTTCTGATTCCTCAGCACCACATAAGCAGAAAAAAAAGCCGGAAGTGGTGCTGTGGCTCAAGTGGTAGAGCACTAGTCTTGAGCTGAAAAGCTGAGGGACAGCGCCCAGGCCCAGAGTTCAAGCCCCACGACCAACCAAAAAAAAAAAAGAAGAAGAAGAAGAAGAAGAAGAAGAAGAAGCACGAGTTAGCTGGCTGACTTCTGTAGACTCTGGAAAAGAAAATTCTCTTTCTGGAAGCTAACTTTCTGCTATGATTGACTCTGTACCCTCAGGGAAAGCCTTGGCTGTCATGAAAGACATCCTTTGAGCTGCTACTACCAGCTCTCTTTCTAAAGATTTCTACTCCTGTTTAATTTTCCCAAGTACTCTACTGACATCCTCTTGTGATTCATTCACTTGTTCCATTTTCTGCTCTTTTCCTCCCCCATCCATTTATTTTCAGATAACAATTCAATTTAAACAGTCGATGCCAGGTACTTTTCTTCTATTTACTGCATAACATCAACTTTACTAGACAACCAAAATACTAGTTCCTTCTGTTCTACTGGCCATTTACATTTGCAAATGCAATTACAAACAAATACATATTGAGTTTCCATTATGTACAAGGTACTCAAGTCTATTTACACAGAAAAAAGGAAGACAGAAAGCATGACATACAGATTACGAAGCTCTTCAAGAAGAAAGCATAAGATGAGGAAGTCCTTTCCCTTTTCCTGTTGTCTACAAACAGCCTTATGAAATGGTATTTTTTTGGTAACCTGTGAACACATAGGCAAGTAGCTACTATGGTCCGTATTTCACTATCCTGTAACATGAAATGTCTGAGATGTTGGTTGATCACTACTTAAAGAGGGGTTAGCTATAGCACCAGCCATGACTTTTCTCTGTGCAGCACTTGGAATGCACTAAAAATTAAAATGCACTAAAAAATAAAACATACTCTCTCCTCCCCTACAGAGATATGGGAGCAGTTCAAGGAAGTATAAATTTTAAAAAAGAAAAAGAAAAATCTGTTTTCTAGATAATCTAACAAAGGAGTTGAAAGGAACAGGAATATAATTAAACTTCATTATATTAAAAAAAAAAAAGGTTCTCCTCTTCCCTATCAAATCTGTGCTGACAGGCATGTTATTTAATTACCCATAAATGAGCTTCTTTAAATAGCATCCATTAATACCCCAATTTCAACTTCAGCTTGTGCATAAAAAGGGAGGGAAAAAAGTTTGAAATGGCTAAAAAGCAAAACAAACTGCTTTGTCAAAATTTGAACAAAACCTGCAGTAAGAAAGCCTGGAGGGGACGTAAGCTGCTCTTTGCTGCCTGTAGGGAAGCCAAGCCCCAGCCCACCCACTGGAAAGTCAGGGGCTAATCTGAATGGATGTCAAGGCAAAACATCTGCTTTGGCAGGAACCCTCGAGACACTGAAAAATGAAGCACAACACATTCCTGAAACTATAATCTGTACCAAAAGAAAAAGTATCAGTCTAGTCAAGTGTGGCTCATGCATAATTTACCCCTGGCACCTCACATTCCCCCTGGATATCTTGTCAAGATCTCACACTCAGCGTATCTAAAACAGAACAGAACACCTCCTTCAACCAGTTCTCCCTCTATCACCAATTATTCTTGTCTTAGAGCAATAAATAAATAAATAAAGACTTTTACATACCTCTCCTTCAGCCAAACACCCAATTATCTAGACATAATAAAGACTAGAATTTACTGAGGGCTAACTTAAGCCAGGCACAGTAGAAGGCACTGACATGTGCCGCTGGCTTCCCTCTTTCCATCCTTACAACGAACTGCCAATCAGATATAATTATGCCTGTGTTCACTGCATACACTTCACCCTCTACAGGCTCATGTTCATCCACTTACTTTTCATTCCCAATGCAAGGACGACTCTAGTGCAGGCCTCATTTCCTTTTAGGTAAACTGTTATTATGCCTCTCGGCAGTCAGATTTTTCTTCCTCAAATATATCCTGCACAGGGGTTCTGTATTTAATTGAAATGCTGCCTTCTTCATGATATTCTTCCCCTCAAAATGGTCACTGCTCCCTAAATGTTACAAAGTTCCTATATTTAAAGCCCTCTCTGATCAGGTTTTCTCTCATCCCACTGAAAACATGCAACTTTACAGTCAAGTTATATTCTTTACCAGGCTCCATAAATCCACTGTGAGTTTCAACATTCTGCCTCTGATCAAGTAATTAGTAACACCTAGAACACTACTGCTTCCTTATCCAAAAACACTCACAACATTGCTGCTTAGTCTGAAAGGCCCAACTCCAGTGACATCTTTGTTATGATGTCTTGGTTAATGAGGAGAGCAAAAGCCAAGAAAAGGAGAAGAGTGGCTATTTCTGATTGAGAATGTTCTTTTTTTTTTTTTTTTGCCAGTCGTGGGGCTTGAACTCTGGGCTTGGGCACTGTCCCTGTCTTCAGCTCAAGGCGAATGCTCTACCGCTTGAGCCACAGCATCACTTACGGTTTTCTAGCGGTTTATTGGAGATAAGAGTCTCACAAACTTTCCTGCCCGGGCTGGCTTTGAACCGCAATCCTCAGATCTCAGCCTCCTGAGTAGCTAGGATTGATAATGTTCTTTGTGCCAGGCACTGTTCTAAAAAAATCCACATGATAACCCACAGCGATCAGTACTATTAGATACTATCTCCAGTCTACAGATGGAAAATCTAAGCATGGAGAGGTTAAGTAACTTACCCCAGGTTATATTCTTGGAAGCTATAAAGAATACATTTAATTTAAGAGCTCCCTCTTAGCCATTCTGCTCTCAAGAACTCTCACAAGTGATCTTCCTTGGCATTCTCAAGGGTGAGCCAGCTGATCACCTATGAACCCAGTGATTAACCTTAATATCATAGCAGGGCACCCAGACACAACTTCTTTCATAAAGTAATGTCATAAGAAATCCACCAAACGTGGATGAGCATTCTTGTCAAATAATTTACACCAAAATCTAATTATGCTTCCCAATCAGCTTGTATCAAATTTTAATATACTGTCACATCACTTGGGGGTCTGCTTACTATGCAGATTCTGAGTCAGCAGGTTGATGGAGCCTGGGGAGCCACATTGCTAAAAGCTCCCAGAAGATGCTCATGATGCTGGACCCTGGCCCACATTGCAAGCAGCAAAAGTCTAGGATCTGGCTCTAATCCCCAGCTGTCAAGCTACAGAACAGATAGAGGTTGGGGTGAGAATGAGGCAAGGGCTTTACTTAAAAATTTAAGGGTGCTCCACAAAATATCAGAATTAGAGATTAGGTAATAAGATTCCTTTTTATTTGCAAAATAAAAGGGAATGCAAAAACCCTATGATAAATACGACATCAATTTAAAATAAAGTCAGGATCAGTATTACTAATTCATTTGTGTGTGTGTGTGTGTGTGTGTGTGTGTGTGTGTGTAAAACTATTTGCTAAATCTAGGGGTATGGAAATTCTGTAGGGAAAATGTAGTTTTCCAATTTATAAAACAACTGCTACAAAAAGCAAGAAAGTTACAGTTTGACATAAGACACAGACACTAAAAGTAAACTGTGAAACTTTATAGAGCAAAACTATAAAACAATTTGGGGACAATAAAAATATAAACAGACTATTAGGTGTTATAAAAGAATTATTTTTAATTTTATGAGGTTCATGATGAAGGCATTGTAATTTTTTTCTAAGGCCTATTGAAGCTAAGATACTAAGGTACTTAAAGTAATATAATACTTAGGATCTGCCTTAAAATATTCCAGTAAAAAAGTAGAAAACACAGAATAAAACAAAAGATGAGCATAGATGAAACAAAATTGGTGTTTTAGAAGGGAAATTTTTTGCACCTTATTAAATCTAGTGACATTTAAACAAAGCACATTAAAATGATTCATGAGCCAGTTCCTGGAGGCTCACACCTATAATCCTAGCTACTCAGGAAGCTGAGACCTGAGAATCAAGGTTTGAAGCTAGCCCAGGTAGGAAAGTCTGTGACTCTTATCTCAATTAACACTACCAACAAGCTGGAAGTTGAGCTGTGGCTCAAGTAGTAGAGTACTAGCCTTGATCCAAAAAAAGCCTCAGAACAATGCCCAGGGCTTGAGGTAAAGCCCCAGGACCAGCACAAACACAAACATCACAGTTCCCAGAACAGGGCAAGTTCTGAAACTTCAACCAATTGGTGATCTGATAGCATTTACAGAGATTTTGTAAATTTTATCCATCCATTCACCCAAAGGTTAGAGCTTACTTAGTTGATTTATTGGTGACACAGCTTTCTGCAGCAAATCAAAGCTCAGTTACTACCAGGGGTTCACATCTGTAATCCTAGATACTCAAGAAGAGATATAGAGGATTGTGATTCAAAGCCAGCCCAGGCAGAAAAGTCTACAAGACTCCAATTAAACAGCAAAATGATGGACTAGAGGCATGGCTCAAGTGGTGGAGTAGCAGCCATGAGCAAGCAAGCCACAATAATGGCATACAAAAAGGTTTTTCCTCCTCTCAGGCACCCCTTGAATAGGATGTAGTGCATACCAATTTATAATCTATCATAAAATAGGCACTATTTTCAATATGTGTCAGAAAGTGTAGTAGTTGAGTAAAAGTGATACTCAGTAAGGTTTAAACAACTTGTCCAAAGTCATACAACCAAAAAGTGGCAAGACCGACTTAGATGCTCAACTTAAGGTGCTCTGCAGTAACAATTACTCTTACAACACAGATATTACCACATAAGACATCTTCAGTTTTTCCCATTGTTCAAGGCACCTAAAACACAGTCACCACCCTAAAAGGTTCAGACCAGGCTGACCCAGTTCTGATTCATAGTTCTGGCATATGCTGGCTCTGTGTCCTAGGCAAATCATTCAGTCCTGGGCCCCTGTTTCTTCACGTACAAGACTATTAATCTTGCGCTAATATGAGATGAACAGCCATCTCACAGAGTTATTACAAGATGAAATCAGTTAATAAATCCTAAGTGCTTAGACTCATGCCTTGCACATGGCAATAACCGAGTGTTAGCTATTATTACCAATAGTATTACTCTGTTCTAATAAAGGGGAGACAGTAACAATGAACACAACCCTTAGGCAAAATTCATAACTATTTTTCTTTTTTCTAAGAAATTGGTTTTGACCATAGAACTTGCAAGTCAGTTCCTAGCAGTGCTTAGAAAAGCCAATATACAGTAAGCATGATCCCTGTTCTATGTTTGGCGGGGGTGGGGGGATAACTCCAATATTAGTAAAAAACTATAAACTCAGGACTCAGAACCATTCAACAGAATCGCATTTGTTTTTCAAGCTTAATGGCAAGGGATATGTAGTATATATGAAATTTGTAGAAAAATAAAAATAAAATCTCCAAGATAAGAGGAATTCTGGCTAATTTAAGAGGATAGATGCTCCCCCAAATAAATAGGAGGGAATCCTGAGTCACAGGCTAAGGTAGAGGCAGAAATGGAGCCAGAAAGAGTCAACAGAGAACCAGGAGCCAGGCAGCAGGAGCTCTGCTAAGCCAAGGGGTTGGTTGAGAAGTAGTGCCAAGGTCAAAACCATGGAGAGACAGACCAGAGCCAGGAAAAGCAAGAACAACGTCCCCAATGATAGAACCATCTGACTTCAAGTCAGACAGACAAAGTCTGACAGATATAGTCTGATAGTCTTAAATGTTTAAGCCCTATTCTTCTGTGGATATATTAAACTAGACTTTTCCAAGATGTCTCATTACAGATAAAAGGCTCAGAAACAGATAAAAGGCTCAGATCTTATTAGTCCATCTTGAGAATCCTCATGTTCCCCACTGGCTGTCACTCAAGCATTTTGTTATCACATTGTGTTTATTCACACTCACATATTTTTGCTTGTTTTTTGGGGGTCAGTTGTGGGGCTTGAACTCAGGGCCTGGGTGCTATCCTTGAGTTCTTTTACTCAAGGCTAATGCTCTACCCCTTTGAGCCACAGCCCCACTTCCGTACCCACAGCTTTTGAACTCTGACATCCAGCAGACATGGACCTAAAAGCTTTAGTTATTGCACTCAAGCCCTCAAAGACCCATGTGTTATAGTTACTATCCCCCTTCTGCACAGAACGTGAGGCCTAAATAGCCTAGGTTACATGGCTAGGAAATGTCACTGCTGTTGACTCCAGGAAACTTTCATACTATACTGTCTCCTTTCTTCTGCTACTTTTTTTTTTTTAATGTACCTGTCTTGGGGCTTGAACAGGACCCGAGTGCTGTCTCTGAGTTTTTCTGTTCAAGGCTAGCACTCTACCACTTGAGCCACAGCTCTACTTCCAGCATTTCTGGTACTGAACTGGAGAAAAGTCTCACAGACTTTCCTGCATAGGCTGGCTTCAAACTGAAATCCTCAGATTTCAGCCTCCTGATTAGATAATATTACAGGTGTGAGCCACTGCTAATTCTTCTGCTAATTTCATTGGCCTGAGCCACTAGCACCCAGCCCCTTCTGCTACTGTTTATCAGCAGGTTCTTTGCTACTAAAGGGACTACAAATGAGTCAGAAACACTTGCAGGTAAACTGCTGACATGATGAACTGAGAAAGCTGGAACAGGATCTTCCCCAGGGAATCCAGAAAGCTCATAAGAGCAACTGAAGAGGAATGAGCACTACTTAAACTCTCCTTACTCTCAAGGAACAGGGTCATTTCCTCTCTTCAATTGCTCTTACCGAGGAGAGCCAAGAGCTGTACCCGCTGGTGCTATCCACTACTGCAGCCTGCTGTGGGGAAATTATGCAGAGGGGGAAAAAGAAGGCAGCATTCCTATTCACAAATACTATTAACAATAAAATAAAGCCTGCAAATAAATATCTAGTATCAAAAAGATAAACCCAGGGTAGCAATACAAATATGCAAATTTTCCAAAATCCGATTTTTTTTTTTTTTTTCCTATTTACACAGAACAGATGTGTGAGTTCAGAAGGGATCAATCAGAAGGATCAAGTCCTCAGCTCTTCATTCTGTGTTCCCTCCTCTATACTGATACGGGTCTCATATACATGCTACGTGTGGGGCCTTCAGGCTAGACAGAGCATGGCCCCTGCCTTTCAAGACTTAAGCTTAGAGAAGAAACAAACAGAACAAAACATAACCACAATAGGAGCCATACAAGGAATTCACAGTACAATGGAGGAAGACTGGAAAGACTGCCTTACCTGTACTTAGAAGGTACAGGGACACCACCTTGAAGAAATAACATTTGATATCTAGAGAGCTAGTTGCCTGGAGAATTAGGAAACAACTTATGTGAAGACACTCCACAAAACAGGTCACTTTGGAAGACCTCAGTGTTGCGTATGCCAAAGGTGGAATGCAGCAAGGATATAGCTACATGCTGACAGGTCAAGCTCACCTAGAGCTGGCAAGGATTTTCAACTTGATTCTAAAAGGAATAGCAACCTGCACTTGAAAAGAATATTGTGGTGATAGTATACAAAACAGACCAGATCAGATACAGGGAAAACAGGAGGCCATTAAGACTCCAAGCAAGTTGGGCACCGGTGGCTTATGCCTATAATCCTAGCTACTCAGGAGACTGAGATTTGAGGATTGGGGTTCAAAGCCAGCCCAGGCAGAAAAGTCCATGAAATTCTTGTCTCTAATTAACCACTAGAAAACTGGATGTGGCATTGTGGCTCAAGTGGTAGAGCACTAGCCTTGAGCTGAACTCAGGGACAGAGCCCAGGCCCAAAGTTCAAGCCTCACAATTGACAAAAAAAAAAAAAAAGACTCCATGCAAGAAGATGGCAGTGTGGATGATGGTGGTGAGTAAGGACAAGCAAAGAAAACACAGGAAGAGATTCTGAGGATAAAAAGTCACTTAGGGAGCTGGGAAGACGGCTCAGTGGTAGAGTGCTTGCCTTGCATGCATGAGTCCCTGGGTTCGATTCCTCATTACCCCATAAGCAGAAAATGCTGGAAGTGGCACTGTAGCTCAAGTGGTAGAGTGCTATCTTTGAGCTGAAGAGCTGAAGAACAGCGCCCAGGTCCAGAGTTCAGGCCCCATGACTGACCAAAAAAAAGTCACTTAGAATGCATAAGCTTGTATATACATATGACCAGATAAGATAAAGTTAAGCGAAGTGAACCCCAAGATAGACACAAGTGGTTTTTTCTTTCTTACTATTGTTTCTAACATACTTGTACCATGTGATTTTTTTGTTGCTTTGTATGTCCCTCCCCCATGGTATAACGTGTTTTCACTGTATTTGATGTTGGCATAATTTGGAGAAGGGAAGGGAAAAAAACAAAATGTTTAAATAGGGATACAGATTCACCCATTGCAATAATAAGATGTAAAAGACACCATGTTGAAAAACGAACTGTACAATTTAGGCGGGGGGAATGGGGGTAGTTGTGGAGGTGGGAGGGACAGGATGGTAGGGGAAAAACAAAGGAGGGGACAAAATGATAAAATGTACTCATTACCTTTCTCATGTAACTGTAACCCCTCTGTACAGTATTTTCACGGTAAAAAACTTATTAAAATGCATAAGCTTGGTCTGGGGGATGGGGATAAGGAGAAATGAAGATGAGGTACAAATGGGAAATTTGGTGGATGTTGAATGGGATTGATTAAAAGCTAAAATGGAACAGGTTTGGTGGGAAGTCTTCTTATTGAGAAATCTTCTATTGAGTTGGAGGCACCTCTGAAACCTCCAAGTAGACACACAGTTGAATTTTATGTTCAGGTCGAGCTCAGAAGAGGCCTTTGCAGAAATCTGGGCCGTGGCTACCTAGAGCTGGTGACAAAAGCAATCTGAGTGGGTAAGATTACTTGGGGAGAGGTAATAGTGGCTTACACCTATAATCCTAGCTACTCAGGAGACTGTGGTCTGGAGGGTTATAATTGAGGCCAGCTTGGGCATAAAAGTTCACTAGCCTCTATCTCCAAAATAAGCAAAACAAGAAGGAATAAAGGGAGAACACCAGCCTGGCAGCACAATGCCCTGAGTTCAAACCCCAGTACTCCTACTGCAGAAAACAAAAACAAAAACATTAATGAGCATATGGAGAGAATGGAACCCTCAGGCACTGTTGGTGGTATTATAAAAGGATGCAGCTGTTATGGAAAACGGTATGGAGGTTTCTCAAAAAATTAAAAATAAAACTACTACAGGATCCAGCACTTTTGAATATTCATCTAAAAGAATTGAAAGCAGCATCTCATCAAGATATTTGCATTCCCGAGTTCATCACAAGAATTCACAATAGCCAACTGTGACACATACACACAATGGAATACTAGTAACTCCTCAGTCTTTAAAAATAAAGACATTCTGCCATTTGTCATAGCATGGATGAGCCTGAAAAACATTTTGTTCGGGAGGTAAACCTGTCACAATACAACAGTATTGGTCATCCCTACCTTTGATTCTCAGCTCCACCCGACCTGAGCTCCGCCCTGCCCTAGAGTTCCCGCCCTACAGCTGCCCACTCCCTCTCTCCGCCCAGACCCACTTGTGCACTTATTTACCTCACTTCCGCCCTCATTTCCCCCCATCCCAGACCTACTTGCCACTTGGACAGGGACCGGCGCCATGTGTTCCCTCTCCTGGGGAGATATGGCCCCTCTAATAAACCTTAGAGTAATAGTTCTGTGCCTGCCTGCTTCTGCATGATCCTCTGAGATGGTCATGAAAAATTCCTACAATGACAACTTTATATGATTATACATATGCCAGGCAGGTGCAACAGTCAAGCTCACAGCAACCGTAAGGAAGTGGGGAAATATAAAACAGGAAAAGATTGCTCAATGGGTGTAAAAAAAGTTCTAGAAATCTGTACATAAGGTGAATTTATTTAACACTATTGATCTATACACTCACAAATGATTAAGTTTGCAAATTTAATGTGGTTCTCAGCACATCAAAATAAAAAATAAAAAAAGAAGTGGCTGCTGGGTGCTGGTGGCGCAACTGTGATGTGAGAACCCAAAAATCTGAGCTGTGAGACCCCACCAGATTGGGAGATTGGAATGCCTTCTCCCCAGAGACTCTGAGAACACTGAGAGTTTCCTGGAAAGGTCAAGCAGTCCTAGCTTAAGAATTCAGACTTCTATCCTGGGTGTGAGCTAACTCCACACTAAACTATGTGGGAGTATGCGGGTAAACAGGTTTATGCAAATTGTAAACTGTTTACTGTTTAGCTTTCTTTCCCCAAATAAGGAGGCCATCTACCACTTGTATACAAAATATTGTCCCATGTAGAAGTTTATATCTTACTTTCTGCACATGCTTCCCTATACAAGACCAATGAAAACCTTGGTGAATAGAACCTTGGGATCTAAAGCTGGTGGAAGGCTACAGGTCCCCTGATACCCCAAACCTCAGTTCCATGGTCCAGTCTCCATTACTACCTTGTTCCCAATCATGGCAGGTTAAGGGGTATGCAGCCGGTTGCAACGTCTGAAATCCTAGCTACTCAGGAGGGTAAAATCTGCCCAGGCAGTTAAGTCCAGGAGACTCTTACCTCCAATTAATCACAAAAAGCCTGAAGAGCTGTGGTCAAATAGTAGAGTGCTAGTCTTGAGCACAAAAGCTTAGGGGACAGTGCTCTACCTCAGAGCTCAAGCCCCATGAAGGGCAAAAAAAAAAAAAAAGTTAATTAAATAATAATAATAATAAAAGTGGTTAAGTAGCTCCAAAGCATGCAGAAGGTAAGTTTGAGGGGAAAAAGAGCAGACAATTTGGGGGTGGGGGTGGTAAACAGCTGGGGCAATAATCTTGAATTTCAAGGGCAGAAACAGAGCAAAATGAAGCCTCCAGACTTCTAGCACACTTTGGGTTCAAGCTGTTTCTAAACTAACTTAGAATGGGGCCTCTGTTCATTCTGGAAACCTAATTGGCCCTTTTTAAAGTCACAAGACTCTAGGAAGTTATTACAGAATCTTGAATCTTCAAGTTTCAGCTCCTAGACAGTTCACCTAGTTAGGAAAACAATAATAATCCCTGATGGGTGTTGTATCCCCAGATGGAGCTGTCCCTGCTGTAGCTTAGAGTTAAGAGCCTCTCCTTGAAGGTTCGAGTCACTTAGAAAAGAGAGGAAAAGCAAAATACTACATGTCTCAGAGTCCATTTGTTAAAATAAATGTGCCACCCTTGTCATTTCTTACATTACAAAAGATAAGCTTCTTAGGTATCTTCAGAGATGCTAGCTAATGGAATCTATGAGTTGAATCTTGAGAATACTTAGAAAGAAAAGAAGGGGGGTGGAGGGAGGCTATGTCCCAGGTTATATAGCTACAGACAAGAAGACATCATGGTGCATCCTAGCTTTTCCCACAATGGTCAGTTGAGAAATGCCAAAAAGCATCTGAATGAATCTCTTTTTTTCCAATGTGGACATTTCCAACACAAAACTTTTCACTTAAGACTTCTGGAGTCCTGTGTTGTTACATATTGAAAATGTAGCACTTATTCCTCAAAAGACTGCAAGATGATTGGATGGGGTTTTTAATACTAAAACTTCTGTTTAAGCTTATTACCATATTAAACCGGAAGAGCTTCAGTACTTCCCTTTCCTTCCATGTCTAAAAAATAGGCAGTTTGTGGCCCTAGGTTCATAGGACAGATGGGGGCAGCAAGGAGATGGAGGAGTCATAGCCAATGAGCATCCAGTAACTGGAGTAAGGACCAATGAAGACACAGTAAATAATGGAACAAGGAGATACATGAGTTCCAATTTTTATCCACTACTAACTTAGAAGAGGAGTTTACACTCTGCAGGATAGACCCCAATATCTTCAACAATAAATAAAATAAAAATAGTCTCCTTTCAAGTCTCACTACTACTACAATCTACATACCTTGGAGCAATTACACAGAATTGATTATAAGACACTTTTGTGTTGGCTTTGGTTTGAATACCTTTTCACCCACAATGTGTTAGGGACAAAATTTCAACCTCAAGCCTTGCACTGGTTGTGCTGTTATGAGGCCAGGGGTGAAGGTGGGGTGGAGTGACCATTATTACCAGTGTTTCCCATAGAGCCAGTGACCTCCCCATGTCAGCAAACAGAGCCCAGCTGTGGTTTTCTTCCAGTGATTCCGAAGTGTTTTGAAGAACACGGTCATCTTCTCCTGGAGATGAGCTGGGTTAGGGGAGGCAAAAAAAGGAAAGTGTCATTATCCAAGTATTCTGTAACTGTGTAACAGTCTAGTACTCTTTGGCCAGTTGGACATTTGTTCTATCCTTTTTTCCTCTGTTCATTCCTTTTTTCCTTCTGCTCATTTCTGCTTTCTCATTTTTTCCCTCCTACTTTCACCATCTCACTCACCTACCTCTATTTCCTTCTTCCTTCACATCTTTCTACCTTAACTACACTTCTTCCTTATCTGATCACTTTTTCTTCAAGACATCAGAAGGGAGGAGGAGGGGCAGAAGGGGAGGTAGGGGACTTCTAGGCTTCCACTGGCTTTTCTCACTTTTACCCTTCACTATGCCACTGTTTAAGACTAACTGACCATTATATATGAGGGACCCAACCACACATCAGTAAGGGCTTCTTCTAAACATTAGAAGAGGCCTTTAATAGGAAATTAAGTAGAAGAAAATGCACAAAAAATTCCAGCTAGGAAATGTGTGTGACTATTTAGTCTCCTAAATGCTCAAAGACTTACAAATAACAAAGAACTATAATCATCTGCCTATAAAATTAATAACTTTTCAATTATCATATTCACAAAGTAAAACAAGATAGATACATCCATAAATCCCTATAATGAAAGTAAGCTAGCATAATTTCACTAAAAAACAAATGAAGAAATATAACCTTATTTTTTTTCTCTATGACACTTACCATATGATGGTATTTCTTTTTATTTACTACTTTTTTGGTTTATTTTTTTCTGGTAGCAGAGTTCAAACTCAGAGCCTGCCTTCACTCAGTCTGCTTGATCAGTTGGCACTCTACCACTGAGGCATATCTCCAGTCCTGCCTTTTGCTGATTATTTTGGAGATGGAGTCTCTCAACTTTTCTGTGTAGGCTGGCCTCAAACTACAATCCTCTGGATCTCTGCCTCTTCAGTAACTAGAACTATAGGCATGAGCCACTGGCTGGCAGCAATCATTTGTTAATTTGTTGCTTAGTCTATCCTATTGGAATGCACTGGAATGCAAACTTCAAGAGAGTAAAAACTTTGTTCTGTTGGTTGCTAGATTCCACGCAAGTAAAATCTGGGATAGACAACTACTTATAAAACATCAATGAAATAAGTCTTAAAGTAACTTTGTTTTTACTGAGAATGCTTATAGATGTGAGAAAAAATAAGAAAGTTTTAAGCAAAATCAGCAGGATAAAAAACCACGTATGGCCGGGTGCTGGTGGCTCACCCCTGTAATCCTAGCTACTCAGGAGGCTGAGAGCTGAGGATCACAGTTCAAAGCCAGCCCGGGCAGGAAGGTCCGTGAAACTCTTATCTCCAATAAACCACCAGGAAACTGGAAGTGGTGCTGTAGCTCAAGTGGTAGAACTCTAGCCTTGAGCTGAAGAGCTGAGGGACAGTGCCCAAGCCCTGAGTTCAAGCCCCACGACTAATCAAAAAAAAAAATGTATAACTAGTATTACGTCAAGATATACATATGAATTTTAAGATGCCAACATAAATAAAAATAAAAAATTTAAGTAATTTCCTCTAGGTTGTGAGATGGTGGATCACATTTATTTTTAAACTTGCAATGCATATGCTATAAATTAGTTTCAAGATAAATTTTAAACGTTGATGACTTTGTAAATGAGGTACATAGACCAGGAAAAAAAGCTGCTTCTACCAAAAAGTCTAATTCTTCTATTTAAAAATTCCTCTTGGGAAGAAGCATTGTTGTTACATGCAATAAAAAATTGGTGCCAGGGAGCCCACCTTCTGGAGACTCTAAGACATCATCAAGGCTAGCACAGAAAGGGTCCCAAAGGCACTTCCTCCCCATCCAACACTAAACCATTCCTTCATTCAAAAGACATCTATAAGCCAGAAGCTGGTGGCTCATGCCTATAATCCTAGCTAGTCAGGAGACTGAGATCTGAGGATCACAGTTCAATGCTAGCCTGGGCAGGAAAGTCCATGAGACTCATCTCCAGTTAGCCAATAAAATGATGTAAGTCCAGTAGTAGAGCACTTACCCGTGGGCAAAAAGAGCACAGAGAGTACCCAAGCCTTGAGTTCAAGCACCAGGACTGGCAAAAATTTAAAACATACACACACACACACACACATACACACACACACATCCTATATGGCAGGCTCTGAGCCAGAAGCTGGGGCAAAGAAGAATAAAAGCCATTCTTGAGTGCTCACAACTTTGAAACCCACAATTAAAACACAAGTGGGGAGGATGGGAAACAGGGGAGAGGTAGAATGAATAGGGAAAGGGGAGTGAATGCAAGCAAGAATTCATTGTACATACCACAAAACTGATGAAAATAAAGAAAGGGGTACATCAAAGGGGGAGGTAAGGTATTGAGGGCATGACACAAATCAAGATGCACCGTATACACAAATCTTTGTTCAATGGAAAAGAGATTTTGAATACCAACCTAAAAATTAAGAAAAGTGAGAGATGGGTTGGAAGGGATAGGTAAGAAGGTTGCAAGGGATGACATTAATCAAGATATATTGTATTCATAAACTGCTCTGTTGGATGGCAACTCCTTTGTATAACTACTTAAAGACAATAAACATACTTCTTAAGAGAATTGTGTTGGGGTGGGAATGTGGCTTAGTGGTAGAGTGCTTGCCTAGCACACATGAAACCCTGGGTTTGATTCCTCAGTACCACATAAGCAGAAAAGGCCAGAAGTGGTGGTGTGGCTCAAGTGGTAGAGTGCTAGCCTTGAGCAAGAGTAGCTCAGAGACAGTGTCCAGGCCCTGAGTTCAAGCTCCAGGACTGGAAAAAAAAAAATTGTGGTTGCAATACCAGAAGATAAATGTAAAGGGTCCTTTAAAGAAAGAGCTATGTGTGAACTATGTTTGCATTCTCTATGTCTGGACATAGAGAATGGACATTGGAGTTCTAATAAGGTGGTATCACACCCTCACATGAGAGATCACTTTTAGAGGTAATCAAGATGGTACCCTTTTGAGAGCGATAGGGACCTTAAGGAAGACACCATGATACCTCCCCCCCCCCGCCCCCTTCGCCCCTTACTATGTGAGAACAAAGCAAGAATACAGAAACAGGGCTCTCACCAAGTGCCCAACTATGCTGGCAGCTTGGTTACAGATCTCCAGACAGATTTTCATAGATTCCCCATAAGAAATAAATTTGTTACTTAAACCACCCCAGTCTAGGACATTTTTGTGTTAGTAGCCTGAACTAAATCTGTACAAAGACAAAACATGCAAGTTATGTCCAAAGAACACAAGTAATATGAGATTTCTTTTCTCACCCATTCAAAGATTCACAACTATGATCCCTATAATAAAGCCATATTAACAAGAGCATACAGATTTTCGTGGCACAAAAGCCTTCAGAGATGAATATCCAAATAGGGAAACTTGTGTATTTTTATGCTAAGTTTGATGAGGAGGGGACAGTTATGCAGAAGTATGGTACAACAAAGGGGAATTTAGCAAGGCCTGTTTGATGCGATTTTTCTGTGTCTTTGCATCTTCAAAGATTTAAGAGTATTTCTTCCCTTCATGTGTAGGATGGGTATCCCTCACAGGAGGGTCTTAAACAGAAAAGGTCAAAAATCTCTTTCAGGGTCTGCTTCAGGGAAGAAGAGTAGGTAGTAAAAAAAATGGGCTTCCTGCTTCTGCTGTTTCTCAAATGTTAAGGTGCCACATTTTGGGGTAGTATGTCCTGAACTTCATTAGTCATCTGGTGGGGATAAAAAGCAGGGTTAAACAGGACTGTGTATCTAGAACAGAGGTCCTCAATCTTTAATGCCCCACATGTTAAAATGCACAGAACTTGCTTGAAATCCATACTCATTGCTATTACCTCTCTTCCCCAAAAGGGTCATTTGTTCTGAAACTGAGCTGTTTAACAATGATTCCATAGTTCTGACAAAGGTTAGCGCCATGCCCAACTTCGAGAAAGAATGGTTTAGAGATACAGGATGAGGGTGAGGAAAGCATCAGAAAAGACTTTGGATCACATTAATGACTTTGGGTATTATGTTAAAGACAATGGGAAAAAATATATGGGATTTAACAGGAAAGTAATATGATCATATTTGAACTTTCAGAAAAATCACTTTTTAGCAGAATGTAAAATGAATGGGTAGACATTAAAAGTAAAGCTAAAGAGAGCCATTACTAAGTTTCTACCATAATTCCTAGGCATTAAATTTAGGAAGGAATTAAAAGAAAGTCAGATTGGATTGGAGATCTTTAGATCTCCAGGAATAAGTAGCATGTGGTGATCAATTAATTGGTTATAAGAGGTTAAAGAGAACCAACACAGGTTATGTGCCTGGACACTTGAAGGATTATTTCAGATTTACATTGTATGTTTACAGAGAAAAGCTTAGGCGGTACAGACCAATTAAGTGTAAATGTCCATTGGATATCTGGATATAAGGGTTTGTAATTTTTTTTTTTTTGGTCCGGTTGTGGGGCCTGAGCTCTGGGCCTGGGCGCCATCCCTCAGCTCTTCAGCTCAAGGCTAGTGCTCTACCACTTGAGTCACAGTGCCACTTCTGGCTTTTTTTTCTGCTTATGTGGTGCTGAGGAATCGAACCCAGGGCCTCATGCATGCAAGGTAAGCACTCTCCCACTGAGCCACCTTCCCAGCCCGCTGGATATAAGGGTTTGAATGGAGGAGAAATTGGGCATTAGATACAGATTTGGGACTGACTCATGTGGAGGTCAAGTTTGACTACTTTTTTAAAAAAGTATCAGGGGCTGGGAAGGTTGCTCAGTGGTAGAGTGCTTGCCTTGCATGCATGAGGCCCTGGGTTCAATTCCTTAGCACCATATAAGCAGAAAATGCCCGAAACTCAAGAGGTAGAGCACTAGCCTTGAGCTGAAGAGTTAAGGGACACAGCCTAGGCCCAGATTTCAGTCCCTACCACCACCACCAAAAAAAAAAAAAAGTATCAAAGGGGAAGGTGAAATGAATGCCAGTAAGTTAGAGAGTAATCTGAGTTCATCTCTGACTCAAACTCACCTTTTGTCATAAATGATTACTGTACTTAAAAATAATTTTGCAGTGGTACTATGGCTCAAGTGGTAGACTGCTAGCCTTGAGCTGAAGAGTGCCCAGACCTGGCAAAAAATAAAAATAAATAAATCTGCAGCCAGGAAAGGGTGGCTGGCTCATGCCTGTATTACTAGTTACGCAGCAGGCTGAGATCTGAGGACCACAGTTCAAAGGCAGCCTGGGCAGGAAAAGTCTATATGAGACTCTCAGCTCCAATTAACCACCAAAAAAGCTTGGAGTTGTTGTTCAAGTGATGGAGCAGAGTGAAATAATTAAGGGACAATGCTCAGGCTCTGAGTTCAAGCCTCAGTACCATCACAATAATAATAATAATAAAGTAATGATAATAATTTGGAGCTAGATGCCAGCACTCATACCTATAAGACCTTGATCCTCAGTGGACTGAGTTCTGATGAAGGTTTGAAGCCAATCCAGGGCCCAGGGAGAACAAGAGATAGTGGATTAAAGCCTCACTACCAGCACAAAATAATGGTATGTGGAAAGGACCGGTTCAGGAGTCTCCAACCAGATCATAGTCTAGCTATTTACTGGAGGTAAGAGCCTGGGTAAGTCATTCACTAACAAAAGGAGGACCCACCATCTGCTCTGATGACCTAATTTCTCGGTGAATGTTACATGAGAAGGCTGTGAACATAATTTGTGCATTTTTTCTGTACTTTTCAACACCATAGGCAGCGCACTCACTAATGACATCAATTCCCTTCTAAATAACCAGGTATCTCTGACTGAAAGCCTAAATTTTGTATGTTAAATGAATAGGTTTTTATCCTCACTGCAGGTCTCCCACCCTCATCCCAAGTTCTTTTTTAATTTTTTTATTGTAAAGATACTGTACAGAGGGATTACAGATACAGGAGTAAGATAATGCGTACCTTTCCTACCCAGCATTGTTACCTCCTCCTTTGTTTTCCACCAACCATCCCTTCCTTCCCCACATCCGAAACTCCTCCCTCCCCCCCCCGAAGTTGTAAAGTTGGCTTTCAACATAGTATCTTGTATGTCTCATTGTTACAATGGGTCATCCTGTATCCTTGTTTCAGCATTTGGTTATTTCCCTTCCTCTCCCCAAATTAGAAAAATGCATATACAAAATGCAGAGCACCCGAATCAAATACAGTGACAACGGGGGTACCGAGTTCTAACTATAGCTCAGACTCTGGATGTGGAAGGTAGAGGGATTTCTGTGATGGATGATAGATGATAAAGACAAATAGATGATAAATAGGTGATAGAGACAGACAGACAGGTAGGTAGACAGATACATAGATGATAAATAGATGGTAGACAGATAGGTAGACGTACAGTAGATAGATGGATAGATAGATAGATAGATAGATAGATAGATAGATAGATAGATAGATAGATAGATAGATAGATAGATAGATAGACAGACAGATAGCTAATTGAACACCTCTGGGCAGTTCTATCCATCTGTGTAGCACCAGACCTAGGAATGGGCCTGGAATGAATGAATGAATCCACCCATCATTGGACCGGACACCAGTAGCTCAAAGACCGAAGGTGAGAGTGAGTGAGGGTCACTGGTAGCCACAGACCCAGAACTTGAGCCAGCACATCTCCCCGCCCCCAACCCCGACCACAGAGGTACAGGCCCGGCCCGGCTTCCA
>NW_012267272.1:7987565-8018993 GCF_000151885.1 Dipodomys ordii | reverse complement strand
CGCCCCGCCTTCCGGTGTGCGCTCCCGAGACTCCCCTCCTGACGGAGGGAAACCGCGCCGCCGCCCTCGAGTTCCGGGCGGGGCCGGGCCCTGGGGCGGTGGCGGGGGAGAGGAGCCCCCGCGCGCGGCCTTGGGCCTACCTTGTGTGGGGCACTAAGTGGGAAAGTGAATTAACTCCCTGAAAAGGGGCAATTTTAGGTGGTGATAAATGCCGAGAGGGAAATAAACCAGGTGGGAGGGAGCCGGGGGACTTGTTAAATCAAGGGGTGCTGGGTAGGTCTCCCCCAGAAAGGGGCAACCAGGCCTGAGACTTAGATGGCCGGAAGCCGCAGCCCCGGCCCAAATTCAAGGGAAGAGTGGGCCTGGCGGAGGACCCCGCCGGGGCCAGAGCGCCGGAGCCCCCGCCACAAGGCCTGCGAGAGCCGGTGAGAAAAGCAGGGTGGGCCCGGCGGGCCCCGGGGTGTGTCAGACCAGACTAGGCCTGGGCCCGGAGAAAGATGACTGACCTGTAACCAGGTAAGGAGAAGCAGAGACAGGGGAGGTCCCTGCCCTGCCTCCACTTGCCTAAGATTTACCAAGGCCAAGTATTCTGCACACCTGTCTGTGGGGAAGAACAAAGGTGAAGCACTTGAAGGGAGCTTCGGCTCCTCATCCGCACAGAAATGACTAATACACCTTACAGATGTTGTACATTTTGGCTGAACTGGGGTTTGAACGGAAGGCCTCACACTTGCTCTACAACTTGAGCCATGCTCCCAATCCTTTTTGCTTTAGTTCATGTTCAGATAGCGTCTTCTGCTTTTGCCCACATTCTTGGACTGCTACCTCTTCCTTCCAAGTAGTTGGGATTATGGACATGAGCTACCTTACCTGGGCCATAACAAACTAACGTTTATCTACTACTTGTTTGACCCAAGTTACTGCCCATAGAGACTCAAAGTCTTCTCTTTTTCTTGTCATCTCTCAATTTTATTATTTTTTGTTGAAGAGGCTATACCTAAGTCATTGCCTTGAGTTTTAATCTGGTCGTGCACATCAGTAAACATGCCTATTTTCTCTCATTACTTTGTCCTTTGTTGCAAGATTCTGTCCCAGTTATGAATTTATGAGGAGAAGACTCTGTATCTTCTTCTCAGTGATGGTAAGGAATTTGGACTTTACGTCTAATGGAATAGAAGAGTGATGGGGTCTGGTTTACATTTTACACATCTTTCTGGAGTCTAGAGTATATGGAGTATAGAGAACTAGAGACCTACAGAGAAGCTAACACAAATGCTGACCTCGGAGGGTTTAACTTCTCTGTCCTAACCCCACATTGTTGTAAGGACTAAGTCAACCAAAGCTTTTTCTTCCCTTCTTCCAGCATCAGTCAGCCAACACTTGCAGAATGGTATATACTAGGTCCCATGGGAGGCCCCAAGGATGTACTTTTGTTCAGTACCTTTCATGGCCCCCACCCCCAAAGTCATCCGTCCCCATTTCCTATGTGTAGACATGTGTCCCTCTTCCTCCCCTAGACAAATGCTTGGAAGGACATGAGTGAACCTGCTATTGAGATTACAAATGGGTAAAGCTCATCCTGTGCTCAAATCCTTACTGGGACACACTACATAATAGTGTGAATTATCTTGCCTTCTGTCCTAAGTCTCCACCTTTCATTTAGGTACTGAGAAGACCATCATTTAAAACACACACACACACACACACACATCATTTGAACCCAGTGCAGTGTCTCAAAGCCTGTAATTCTAGCTTCAATAAGCTAGGGTGGCAGAGATGAGGAGATCTCAGTTTGAGATCAGACTGGGGAAAAACAAGAAGTTTCTGAGTTTCCATTTCAAACAAGGACTGGACAGTGATGCATGGCTATTATCCCCAGTGACACAAATGGGAAGATTGTAGCTCAGACTGACCTGGGCATCTGGGCATAAAACAAGACCTTACCTTATTTTTTTAAGGGACTATAGATACAGCTCAGGTGGTACTACCTAACAAATCTGAGGGCCTGAGTTCAATCTTTAGTACCAAATAAATAAATAAATATCCTACACTGAGATTCCATCTCTTCCCAGTCTGAATGCAATCAAGAAAACAACCAACAGGACTGGGAATGTGGCTCAGTGGTAGAGTGCTTGCCTAGTATGCATGAAGCCCTGGGTTTGATTCCTCAGTACCACATAAACAGAAAAAGGCAAAAGTGGCATTGTGGCTCAAGTGGTAGAGTGTTAGCCTTGATCAAAAGAAGCTCAGGGACAGTGCTTAGGCCCTGAGTTCAAGCCTCAGGACTGGCAAAAAAAAAGGGGGGGGAGGAAGGAAGGAAGGAAGAAACAACAAATGTCAGGATGGGAATGGAGGAGAAAGTCTTTCACACTACTGGTGGGGATGTAAATTAGTGCCGCCACTATGGAAATCAGTATGGAAGTTCTTCAAAAAACTACAAATGCAACTACCATAGGATCTCGAGAATATCTAAAGTGAGTCTGCATACAATAGAGATATTCACAATAGCTAAACTATGCAATCAACCTAGGTGTTCATCAACCAATGAATACATAAAGAAAATACAATAGAGTATTATTCAGCCATAAAGGAAGATGAAATTATGGCAATTACAGGAAAATGGATGTTCCTTGCTTCCATGAGCACAGACTTAATAGCCTGTAAGCCATCAGCTATGGGTGGAGGTAGGCAGCAGACACAATGAAAACAGTGTTTTTAAAATGATGACATTGAGGTAGGCAAATGATAATGAGGGAAGAAAATAGGGGGCGCTCACATCAGTCATATGCTTATCCTGTTACTATTATTCTTGATAACTATTCTGCAATTATTTCCCTGGGCTTTTGGCCCTGGGCTGTGCTCACTTTCTATAGATTCATTATTGGTAAAAAAAAAAAAATAGATTTAAAAGTTTAGGGGAAAAATAATGCTTCTAGTGGCAGTGGTAGCCTTTAGCATCTCAGATGGAATCTGCTTGTGGGAAAAGATGCTCCCCAGGGTCTGTGCTTCCACCAGAGAAAATATGCACAAAGTCTATTCGCATCCATTCTGCTATATTTATTCTCTTTATGCATATAGACACTTCTTTAAACTACTTTGTTTCCTCTTAAGAAAAAAAATATGAAAGAGTGTTCTTGTGGTATTTATGCTTAAGATCCTTTCCTTACTATGACCTTTAATATCTACTGAGTCTACTACTACCAGATTGGAAACATGCAAATGAGGCCTTTCAAAGAAACCAATGGCTTCCAATCAAAGAAAATATTTTCCATATTTTTGCATGGAACTCTAAAATAACCCTCTATAATGCCCCTAGTCACCTATGGCCTACATGAGTCCTATCCTCTCCTGAGTGTGTCTTCCATTAATGTGTGCCCCTTTAATTCTTCTCCACCTGCTCCTCCTGAGCAGCGGGACCCCCTGACTGTCAGTTTTCAGCTTCCTGTTCAATATGAATGCGAGTAGTCACAAAGTCATGTCCTAAGTTGATCCTATCCAACAAGGGCTTCCATATTGTTTTCATGTCTTCCTTTTTGTTTCTATTTTGTGCTGGGACTGGTGCTTGAACTCTTGGCCAGGGCTGCCTCTGTACCTAAGCTTTTTTTGCTCAAGAATGGTGCTCTAACCCTTGAGTGACCCTTCCACTTGTGATCTTTTAGATTGTTAAATGCAGATTAGTTTTATAAGCCTTTCTGCTTGGGCTAGCTTTGAACTGGGATCCTCAGATCTTAGCCTCTTCAGTAGCTAGGATTACAGAACATTAGTGCCTGGTAAATTTGACATTTTATATTCTTGCCCTAACACCAAGTAGTAGAGTGCTTGCATAGCATGTGTAGGACCTTGAGTTTGAGCCCTCGCACAGTAAAAAAAATAATAATAACTAAAAATAAAATAAATGAAGTTCTTCCTGGTAAATTCTTCCCTAACCTTCTACACTTTTACAGCATTGCTAATAATCTACACTTAAAAAGTCCTTGCTTTACTTTGTTCAATGTCTAACATTCCCTCTTTCTTAGTATTCTAAATTATATGAGAGAAAAGAAAACAAGTTATATGAGAGAGGTAGTATTTTTTTTCTACAAAATATCCATATCTGGGGCTGGGAAGGTGGCTCAGTGGTAGAGCACTTGCCTTGCATGCATGATGCCCTGGGTTCGATTCCTCAGCACCACATAAACAAAAAGAAAAAAGCCGGAAGTGGCACTGTGGCTCAAGTGGTAGAGCGCTAGCCTTGAGCTGAAGAGCTGAGGGACAGCGCCCAGGCCCAGAGTTCAGGCCCCACGACTAGACCCCCCCAAAAAAAAATAAATAAAAATATCCATATCTTCATTCAGATAGTGTCTGGCTTTGAAGGGGTTGAATGCTCAAAATGAGCCTTTCTGCCCTCTCACATAGGAATTTTATGCAAATATAATACCATAAACTACTTTCCTCCACAGCAGACACAGGTGAGAATGCAGCCGCCTTCCATTTGTGGCTCTTCCATCCACCTGAGCTCTGTGTACACCTCCTTCCTCCTCTCTTCAAGAAATACAGCTCATTAATCAGATCCCCCTCTAGTATTTTTCCTCCCTCTCCACTGCCATTCCTGCTTAGCACAGTACATACTCAAAACAGCTCACTCTGACACAGAAATATACCATTCATTACCCTCTCCAATCCTTGGGCTCCTCACAACCACCTTTAAAATAAATCTTATTGATATGTAACTTACATGTAATAATGTACACCCATGTTAAAGATGTAGATAGAGAGGCCACGATAGAAGTATGTATTCCTATAGTGGCCATAATGAAGATGAAGACCATTTCTAGCATTACCAAAGAGTTTCCTTGCCCCTCTCCCTCTCACTCAACCCTCATAGACTCCCACCGACCGCACCCCCACCAACCAAGCAATCATGAATCTACTTTCTGTCTCTATGCCCTTGGGCATCTTTCTTGCAGAGTTTCTTATACATGGAATTTTTCAGCATAGAGCTTTTTGCTTCTGGCTTCTTTCTTTCTACAATTACCCCTGTTGTTATATGCATTCATTTTCTCTCACTCTGATAAGTATTCATTGTGTGGATTTACTGCATTTGTTTATCTATTCTGATGGACATTTAAGTTGTTTCAGGGTTGGTTCTCCACCCCCTCCCCCTTCCACTATAAGTGAAAGCAACACAGAGTATGCACACAGAGCATGCACACATGTGCATGCATGTTTGTGCTTTCATTTTGGGGAAATACATAGGAAAGGGGGCTAGGTTAGATGCTAAGTGTATGTTTAACTTTTAAGACTCTGTCAAGCTATGTTCCATTTCTCCAGGTGGTGACCAACACCAAGGACTCTACTTCCTTGTCAACACTTGTATCAGCTTTTAGATGGAAGGCATTTCCATATATCTAAGTGTCTATAGCATATCTCCTTTAAGGAAGCATTTGTTCAAATGTTTTGTGCCTTCATGACAGTGGAGCCCCCATGAACCAATTAACCTTGAACCAAGGCCCACCTCTCAGAGGTTCTACCACAGCAACGCCACCAGACCTGGGGTCCAATTTACAGCACAAGAACTCTTAGGAAAACACACATAGACCATATCCGAATCCTAGAATTCAGGCTGGGGAGCTCTGAATTCACTGGTAGAAGCTGAACCATGCAGGAAAATGCAACAAATAAGTTTGAGGTTGGGGAGTCACCTAATCGTACACTTACCCCCAAATCTCCCTGGAAATAGTTGGAAGTTTCCAGTTAGAAGTTTCTTTATTCCAACTCCAACTATTCCCACTGCACAAAAGACTGATACTATAGTGCCCATTCACTTGATCAGATTGTTTCACTCCCATCAGATTGACTTTGAAATCCAGAGCTCACTGAGACAGACAGGGAAGATAGACTGCGAGCGTGGGAAGCAATCCAAGAAGGGAAGAGAGATGTCAAAGACAGGAAGTGACAGGGCACAGCAGACACATTTTACATTTTCATTGAGAGCGTGGTGACAGTCATTACACCATCAAAATCCTGCTCTCCTACATTAATTCATCCTTGGCCAAGGAAGGTTAAAAACAAGTAGGTTAAAATAAAATTGTATTGAGTTGCTCATGGCAGGTATGGGTATTTGTTCAATTCAGAATTATCGCTTTACTCCAGATATCTCCAATCAGACCTCAGTTTATATCTTCCAGGCAAAAATTCTTCACAGTGTGTTTTATAGAGCACTCTTTCAAATGAAAGTAATATATGTGTGTGTGTGTGTGTGAGTGTGTGTATGTGTATGTGTGTATGTATAATATGTACACGCAAACACATGTGTTAACACACATGCATAACCTCTACCACCACACCAACAACAATAATTCCATGAACTCGAAAATCACTAGGTTAAATATGTCTCTATATTAGAACTCAATAAAACCTTATTAACACAATGAACTTCCAAAAAGATGCCATAATATATAGTGTTATGTAGCATTTAAGTTGGGAATAAAACAGACTTCTACATGTTTTGTCTGATGGCTTGAAGTGGCGTGGTAGAAGCACTTCTACTCTTAGAGACAAGAAACTTAGATTTAATTTCAGTCATTTTGTTTAGTGCACCACTGGGGGTGATTATTTAAATTTTCTGAGTCTCTGTTTCTTTCTCGATATAAACATAATGACCTAATTTATCTCAGAGGGCTAGTCACAAAGATTACATGAATTACTAGATGTAAAATCACCTGTTTAATATCTGATGCCAAATAAATGTAAGTTATCCTTTCAAATCCAAATCATATATTCTCAAAGAAAATGTGGATTTAAGAAATCCATGGTACAATTTACTATTCACATCATCATTCTTAATTTTCAGCCAATTAATTTCTATCCAACTAAGAGTAAAAATATACACAGAAAGGGACCTAAAATTTTATCATAAAGAAAAGAGTAGGAGTCTATGATTCCTGAGATAGCCAATGTGCATGAAATGAATATTATAAGCTTCCATTCACATTGTGAAACTTCTAGCGAAGTCTAGGGAGAATGTTTTTGGGATTAAGAATACGATTGACTGTCCCATTATTATTAGTGTGGTAAAACAAATAAGAAAAGGGGAAACTGTTCCTTTGAAGGGAAAAACAAATCTCCCACTCCATTGAGTTCATCCTCATTTATTGGGCATTTGACACTGGCATTTAATGGAGCCTTAGACTGGATCTGAGTCTCCTTTCCACCTCTCAGTTCTCCACTTTCTTTGCAGCTTTTAACTTTTGATGCTGGTCTCTCTGTCCAAAATTGCTCAGTGTCCCAAACTGCAAAATGGCTCACACAAATACAAAATCCTGCTGCTAATTGTGTATGTAATTGCTGAGATTAAATTCTGTGACTGAAAATTCTCTGACATTAATCCTGAAAGCTTTCAATGTTTCGTTATTACCAGAGTCTCTTATCTTGGACCTTAAGAGGGGAACTTTAATCCTTAAGCTTTAAACCATGTCATTTTGAGTCCTAGTTAGTGGTTTTTGTAGTACTGACAGCCTGAGGAGTGCACCACTAGGTGGTGCTAAAGATCCAGCTGAAGAAGGTGCATTGGGGATAAACAGCCCAAGTAGAGCTTCTTCCTGGTTGTTAGTCCACTGGCCAACACCAGGCTGCTATCTTTTATTGCCAGGTTTTTGGGGATGTCTTGGCATGAGTCTGATGTAAACAGCCCCTCTGCAGTGCTCAGCAGTTAGCAAAGGAGCGTCTAGGGCTTTTCAGTAAGTAGCTCCAAGGCCACATCAAAAGATCATTACTGAATCAACTTTCTACTCCCTTCCTTTTTTCCTCAGTCCCCAAGTCCAAGGGGCCTATTTGGTGTTTCTTCAGTCATTCTCACAAGCATCTATTGCCTGTAATTATGTGTCAGCCATATAGCTAGGAGTAGTGTAGCTGGAGATAAGGGCTTTAGAATTTTTTTTTTTTACTTGACATTAGTAACAAGCCTGGGTAACATGGATTAGAGTCATGGCTCAGATACTGCAATAAGGACACCAGATTGTTGGCAGGTGACTTGTGCTTCAAGAAGGAAGTGAAGAAAAAAATATCATTAGTTCTCGAATTCACAGCCGACCCATAATCTGTCCCTTTACCCCCACACACCATCTGCATAAAGGCCTTAGCTTCTGGCCACTTCCTATGTTAACCTCCTTTTCCATCCCTAACATAGATTTGGATGTTTGTTTTTGTTATTCCAGAATGCAATGCAGGTTTGAGTCTTGTTTTGTTTTTCTAAGTAAGAAGTCTATTGAGACCACATCCCTAAACTGGTATATGTCAAGCTACCAATGAAAAAAACCAATGAGGAAACTTAGATGAACATTGCTACATGAACGAAGTCAAGGTGAAAAGACTACACATTGTCATTTCCAAGTCTATGACATTCTGGAAAAGGCTATGAAATGGTTGTCTGGGCTTAGAGGGAAGGGAGATGAGCTTTATGAGTGCAGCATGGGGCCTTTCTTTAATGTTGTCTTTAATGTACTATGGGGTTGGTTTTTTTTTTTTGTTTCTGTGTTCTCCCTCCCCCCCCCCCATGGTATAACCCCTGTTGTCACTGTTTTTGATTCCGGTGCCCTGCATCTTGTATATACATTTTTCTAATTTAAGGAGGGGAAAGGAAATAACAAGATGAAAAGTGATTGGCAAAGCTATATTTGTCAAAACTGATAGAATGTACAGCACAGAGCATGAACCCTGATGTAAACTATGGAATTTAGTTTATGAAAACACATGGACCATAGCTTGCCAATGATAACAAACTAATGTCAGAGGTTAATACTGGAGGAAAACTGAAAAGTGAGTGTAGGAGAACACTCAGTACTTTAACCTGCTAAATAAACAGGTTATTCATTTGAAAAGAACTCTGTTAGGAAAGATGTCACATTTAAATAATGCTTTGCATTGTTTGGGGAGTCAATCTATTTTGATTCATAAAAGCACCATAAAATGCAAAGGACTTGTATTATCCTACAGAAATCTGGTGATTTCTCAGGATCACACAGCTAATAAATAGCAGGACAAGGACTTATATGCAGTCTTATTCCAGGGTCCAATGCTCTTTTCTCTTCAGTCTAAAACATTTACAAGCAGAAAAATTGGTGCCAATTTATCCTCTACTTTCTCCAATGACTGTGCTTTTTTGTCTCCTGGGTTTTTCTTTTGGTCAGTCATGGGGTTTGAACTCTGGGCCTGGGCACTGTCCCTCAGCTCTTCAACTCCAGGCAAGTGCTCTACCACTTGAGCCACAGCGCCACTTCTGGTTTTCTGTTGGTTAATTGGAGATAAGAGTCTCATGGACTTTCCTGCCCGGGCTGGCTTTGAACTGCAGTCCTCAGATCTCAGCTTCCTGAGTAGCTAGGATTACAGGTGTGAGCCACTGGTGCCTGGCCTCTCCCAGGGCTTTGATTGAACTCAACTCAGTAGAGTTATATATTGCAAATTAGAACTCTAATGCGAGGATTTCATTAAATCATATTCAACCTCAACACAGCATCTGTTTCTTTCTTCCAATTCTTTCCTCCCATGTCTTTTGGAATCCTTGCTTTCTCTTCATTTTTCAGAAAATCTGTTGGATCAAAGGATGAAAGTAACATGATCACCTGCAGGATGCTAGAGGCTCTTTATACAACTTAGCATTGAGGGCGTGGGAGGGGTTGCTCTCAGATTAAACAACTGTGGAGGCTCTTGATGGGATCTGAGCTTTCCAGAGGCAATGAATACCCAAGAGCTCTTCAACTGGACTGCACAGAGCATGGCTGTGACAGTGACCCCTTGTGGACATTAGAATTGAGAGTAATAGAAGGTATGTCTCTGTCTGTCTGTCTCTCTCTCTGTCTCTCTCTCACTTTCTTTTGTCAGTTGTGGGGCTTGAACTCTGGGCCTAGGTACTGTCCCTCAGCTCTTCAACTCAAGGAAAGCACTCTACAACTTGTGCCACAGCTCCACTTCCATTTTTCTGGTGGTTTATTGGAGATAAGAGTCTCAAGGACTTTCCTGCCCAGGCTGGCTTTGAACCATGATCCTTAGATCTCAACCTCCTGAGTAGCTAGGATGACAGGCATGAGCCACCAGTGCCTGGCTGATATTCTCTTTTTATGGGTGTAGAGATCATACTACTCCTCTTGAGACTACAGACTTCCAGAATTTCTAAACAAGGTGGGAGAGTGGAGTGTCAGTTCCCTCGAGATGTAGTATGATAAATTGCCTAGGAAAAGAAGGAGATGTGACCATGTTTGCACCTTGATTTTGCTGAAAGAGTTCATAACTCCCCCCAAGGGATGTAGTCTGGAAGGACATATTTTGGAAAGGACTGAAGCCACACAATTATAGACGTGCAGTGGAATGGGGTGTCCGTGGCTCTTAGGTGGTAGCCGTCTCTTTTGTAGCATCAGGACTGTGCCTGGAACCCAAGGGAACACAAATGTGATCACAACAGGACAGAGAAATTGAGGGTGTGGAGAGACCATTGGTGACAGCACTCCAGAAATTTGAACTTTTCCCAGGGGAATTGAAGGCTGGGACTGAGGAAGTTATAGTAAAGTCTTGGCAAATCACTGTTGGCGACTCTCCCATCACTGTGACATGTACACAAGAGAAAGCACTTAAAAGGTGGGAAGATTTATTTTGGCTCACAGTTTCAGTCCACAGTCACATGACTGCAGGGGCACGGACAGGCAGAACATTATGGCAAGGGTGCATGGCCGAGTGGAGGAGCTCAGCTCATGAGGGCCGGAAGCAGAGACAGGGAGGGGCAGGGACAGGTCCCACCATTCCCAGGGATGCAATCAAACAGGAATCCAACACAGCCTGCAGAGGGTTCTCCTCGCCCCTCCCAGTCCCTGGCAGACACACACACACACACACACACACACACACACACAGAGGCTGGGATTATTGGTGGGTTACTCTGAGCTAAGTGATAAGTTGGTAGAAAACTGAAGGGCTGGTATCAATCTTCCCAGTGGAAGGAGTTAGCCAGGTATGAAGCCTTCCAGCCTCAGAGGGAAATGTGTGTGTGTGTGTGTGTGTGTGTGTGTGTGTGTGTGTGTGTGTGTACCAAGGCCCTGAGGTGGAATATCTTAATGGTGGAGCTGAGAGGAGAAGATGAAGAAAAAAAGAAGAGGAAGAAGAAAAGGAAAGGGAAGAAGAAGGAAGGGGGGAGGAGGAAGAGGACAAGTAGGGGAGGAGGAGGAGACTCAGGAGGAAGTGGTGAGGCTAGCTAGCACCTACCCAGGCAGGGTCTTCAGGTTGTGCTGAAGAGTTGGGACTAAAGAGAAGCCACAGCAAGTTCAGGAATGAAACAATTGGGTGTGTGCGATATGATCACTCCAGCTAATATGGAGGCTTTGTCAGATGGAGTTGGAGTGGGATGGGGTGAGGTGTGGGTGGATGGATGGGGAATGGTGAGTAGCGACATAAGAAACTGGCTTGCACTGGTGTGAGGCAGCAGAGATGGACACACAGATACTTTGAAAAGATTTGCAAAGCAGAACAACACTGGATCCTTATCTTCAAAGCACTTACTTTTAGTCAGGTGCTGTTGGCTCACGCCTGTATTCCTAGCTACTCAAGAGGCTGAGATCTGAGGATCAAGGTTCAAAGCCAGTCCAGACAGACAAATCCAAGATACTCTTATATCTAATTAACTTTCAAAACTCCAGGAGTAGAACTGTGCCTCAAAGTATAGAGTACCAGCTTTGAGCAAAAAGCTAAGGGACAGTGTGCCCGGGCCTTGGGTTCAAATCCCAGTACCAGCACAAACAAACAAACAGCCCCACATTTCCTAAATAGGGAAAAATCATGTGGATGGTAGTGGAAGGGTAAAAGAGGGAGGAAAGAACTATTCTAATAAAGCCCAGAAATATGACAGAGGGAATTCTGAGAGGAAATAGCTAGGAATTGTTGGGAATGAACATCAAGCCTTCCCTGCCTAACACTGTTGGTTTTACGATCTTACACGTCACATGGGGTCCTGACACACACTGCTTCGCCACCCACCGGGGATAAGCATATTGTGCATTAGTGTACTTGGCCTTCAGAGATGGGAAAGTAGCATGATGGAAGAGCACTCACCCAGCATGTGCCAGACCCTGGGCTTGACAACCAGCCCTGAACATAAAACAAAAATAGCTTGGCGTTCAGCCCATCTTCATGCACTTTCAGATCTGATTTCTTTTTCTTCCTCTACTCAACAGATTGCTTTCTTGTTTGTCTTTTAATTATTGAATTGCTGTTCTTTATCTGAATCCTCTGACTAGTAACTTTATTATAACAATTGCCCAAGACTCAGAACTGAATGGTACACAATAAAAATTCCCAATAATGAAAATGCTTAAATTAAATAAAAAGCATCCCAATATGTAGCAGAGTGTGCTGGAATATAATGAGTCACTGACTGTATGAATGATTTATTTTAGAAGTTCTATCAGCTAAAGAGAATCATAGTTCAGTCTTAACACCTAATACTCAGGCCAGCCTGGGTATATTCACCTTAGAGCCTTTGAATGGAATAGCCTCATGAAGAGCTTATTAATCAATAAATACAACCCTAATGGTCAGTTGGCATTTATGACTGTTATTTTAAGATATACCTCATAGTGTTTTGGGTTTTTTGTTTGTTTGTTTTTTGTTGGTCGTGGGCCTGAACTCTGGGCATGGGCGCTGTCCCTCAGCTCTTCAGCTCAAGGCTAGCGCTCTACTACTTGAGCCACAGCACCACTTCTAGCTTTTTCTACTTATGTAGTGCTGAAGAATTGAACCCAGGGCCTCATGCATGCAAGGCAAGCACTCTACCACTGAGCCACCTTCCCAGCCCCTTCCTAGTGGTTTTAAAAGTTGGTTTTATTTTTTTCCCACTGTCCCATAAATGTTTGTAACTCTGTGTGTGTGTGTGTGTGTGTGTGTGTGTGTGTGTGTGTGTTTTCTGGGAACCCATTTAAATGGCCAGACTATGATGCCTAGGCTAGAATCTACTTTTGTTTGCTATACTATTTTAAAGAACGAGAAAAGAAAAAATCTCATAGAATATTAAAGAAAATCCTAATTTTGTGACTTGAAAATGCAAAATAGTTTTATGAATAGTTAATGAGAGAGCTATATTCTAAATTCTATTCCTCTTACCACAACAGCAAAAAGGAATAGCATGATACTGAGAAAATGCTGTTTGTTTTTTTTCCCCCATCTACACTCAACTCATCTGATACTAACTGCGTGGGATTTCCACACCAGGGGATTCTGGCATTCTCCACCCCGCATGTGCAGTCTCTACAGGTGAGAGGCTCTGTCCTACAAGACTGTCCCAACCCACATGTCCAGCCTAACCGTAGAGGGGGCAGGTGACCCAGGCTCCTATCTGACTTGACTATAAATCAAGGATTCCTACACCCTCCTCCCAGTTTTGGGAATCTGCTCTAACGATTCACAAAATATAGACACTGAAACTTACCATTTTATTTTAGGGAGTTTTAGAAAGGGTATAGATGAACAGCTAGAAGTGAAAGTTCTAGACCAGTCACTGGTGGCTCATACCTGTGATCCTAGCTATCAGGAGGCTGAGATCTAAGAATTCTGGTTCAAAGCCAATCCTGGCAGAAAAGTCCTAGTGAGACTCTTATGTCCAATTAACCACTCAAAAACTGGAAGTGGAGCTGTGTGGTAGAGCACTAGCCTTGAGTGACAGAGATAGTGCCCAGGCCCTGAATTCAAGCCCCATGACCAATCAAAAGAAAGAAATGGAAACCATGCAATTAAATAAACTTCCTTTTAAGTTACTTGTCTTGAGTATTTTGTCATAGTAACAGAAAGCTGATTGATTCAATCTACAACAACTACATTCCAACCCAATGATTCTGTGGTATGAGTTTAGTTGTACACGTGTCCCATCATTGTTGTAACAGTTTACCACACAGATAGTGGCTTAAAACAGTGCTTTTTTTTTTTTTGCCAGTCATGGGGCCTGAGCTCTGGGCCTGGGCGCTGTCCCTCAGCTCTTCAGCTCAAGGCTAGTGTTCTACCACTTGAGCCACAGCGCCACTTCTGGCCTTTTCTGCTTATGTAGTGCCAAGGAATCGAACCCAGGGCCTCATGCATGCGAGGCAAGCACTCTACCACTGAGCCACTTTCCCAGCCCTTTATCTGCTACCTTAATTGCCCTTTGCGATGAGATGCAATGAATTCAGACATTGCAAGGATTAGGATAGAAATACTTGTGAGGGGACTCTTATTCTGCCAAAATTCCTCAAGACTTGAATAAGAATATTTAGAGCAATACCTATTGGTTAAAAACAAAATGGAAACAGCTCTAGTGTTCATTACTGGTAGAAAAAGCTTTTATATATTATATATTCAAAACCAAACCTTTACCACAGTAACACAAATGAGTTGTAGCTTCATGCTCTGGCTTGAGTGGATCCCACAAACAGGATGTTAAACATGAAGCTGAATATAAATGCTATAGCCCTGCACTGATGCAAAGATAGTAAAGCTTACAAATGTGGTGCAAGAGGTCAAGGCAGTGGCTACCTGAGGGGAGAAAGAAGCAAGATGATGACAGGGGAAAGGACTAGGCTCTGGGTTGCTTTAGGTCTGGGTAGTTGCATCTATGCTTTTCACTCCATGAAAATTCAGTGAGATATATAAGTGTGATTTGTTCACCATTCATATCTGTGCTACACTGTGTGCCAATCTTAAGGCTTGAATTTGGGTACAATCCCTGAGCTTTTGTGTTCAAAGATAGTGCTCTACCACTTGAACCACAACTCCACTTCTGGCTTTTCTTGTGGTTAATCAGAGATAAGAGTTTTATTGACTTTGTTGCCTGGGCTGACATGGAACCAGGGTCTTCAGATCTCTGCCTTGTGAGTAGCTAGGATTACAGAAATGAGTCACTAACTCCAACTAACAAGAAGAAAAATGTAAATAATGAAATTTGTAGTACTGTTTCTTCTTTTAACATATTGGCATCATTTTTATAAGATAAACTCTTTGGGGGACAAGGATGGTATATTATGTTTTCCAAGAGTGGGTTCTCAATTCACATAAAAAAGATCCAGTTCTGACTGGGAATGTGGCTTAGTTGTAGAGTGCTTGTGTACCATGCATGAAGCCCTGGTTTTGATTCCTCAGTACCACAAAAATAAAAATAGGCAGAAGTAGTGCTGTGGGTTAAGTGATAGAGTGCTAGCCTTAAGCAAAAGAAGCTCAGGGACAGTGCCCAGGCTCTTAGTTCAAGTCCCAGGACTGGCAAATAAAATAAAAAGATTCAGTTCCTATAATCACTTACAAGGTAGCCACATCTTCCTCAAATGTGCGCTCAGGATGTGCCCTGCACAACTAGTTGCAGAGGTTACATTTCACCCAAACTGTGTCCCCACATAGGTAGAGCAACTAGTATCATGGCCATGTTCAGTTTCACAGGCTCTCCATGTGCTCGAGGTAGAATTCTAGAATTTACCATGCTCATCTCTCTTTCCACAAAACTTAGCTCTCAGCAGACAAAGCTGCTGATTAAACAGTCATGCAAGGTAGGCTTGACCACCAAAGGTGATCAGCCACCTCCTTAGTCCTATATGCTTACCCACCTTCTTCTTCCCTGGGGCAGAAATTTCCATAGTTCAGGAGTACGGTGAGGGGCTAAATGAAAATAAATATATGACTCTCTTCCTAATTCAATTATCTACATTCACAGAACAATTCATTGTTCCTCTTTCACTCCCTATATACTCAGAGTGTAAGTAAAGCAGAATTGTGAACAGAAAGCTTTACAAGGCACAGGCTGGGTCAGTGGGGGTAATGATGGTGATGGCAGAGAGGGAAGGGAGTTGAGAGTAGACAGCTGGAGAGAGGATTAGGGAGACAGTGGCTAGAGGCTCCAGCTAGGAATATGGAGCAGGGTCAAGAGAGAGGGTACCAGGGTCTTCCTACTGGGTCTTCTCCAGGCTAGCGATGGGATGGGGAGATGGGGAGGAGGTATTTTTAACATGCAACTTCCATGCTGTGCTGAAGAGCTCAATGCTGTGGCTAGCAGAGGGGAAGCTACGGAGATTTGCCACCGAGCCCAGTGGAGATTTAACACATTGATTTTTTTTCTATATATTTTTTTTTCCTGGGCGCTGTGGTTTGTGATTGAGTGGGGAGGTTGGGGAAGACTGCCAAGGCTTTTAAAGGTGCCAATACTCTGGCAAGAAATAAAGAATAGTGGCTGCTAAAAGAGCCTAGATGCTCCATTCTACCTTCCCGTGTCTCATTTTTCTCTTCCTCTTTTTACTTTCCTGGATGACCCTGCCTGTCTATCAGTGAGGCAGTCAACAGCTTTGGCAAAACCCAGAGCGGGTCTGGGGGGAACACTCAGTGCAGGAGTTGCAAGGCTGGGTCCTCAGCTTGGCTGATGACCTGCCCGGAGTATGCGACCACTCACCTTCTGGCTGGCTCCCTGGCAAATGCCTTCTTCCACAGTTGCATTTATGAAGTGTGCATGGGCTGTCTGTCACACACCAGGCTCTAGGCATACAGTTGTACAGAAAAGACATATATGGTAAGTGCCATAGAGGAAAATAGGAGCCCAGGGTAAGAGTAACACCACTTAGTGATCAGAGAAGGTGACATTTGAAGACAAAAGCTCACATTGACTTTTCTTCCTACATTTTTGTTGTGCTTATTCATTAATCAACCCAAAGTGTGACTATCAGAAGAAACACAATGTCTGAATGTACCCTACCCTTGGCCCCACATTAAACTGCTGAAGTGCCACAGGCTACTTTTTTTTAAGTAAAACTTTCCAAAGTAAAAGAATTTGCCAGTGATGTAATGATCAGGAATTAAAATGCCTATAAGGAGACACAGTGATACTTGAGGAATTAACTCTCTTCCTCATTTTCATTGGACAAAGTTTCACATTCTGTTAGAGAAAACAAGAAATGGAGCATGTCCCTAGGCTTCTCATGTGCAATGGTACGTTCCCATCCAGAAGCTCGGTTGTCAGCACTGCACGTCATTGCAGCCATGTTGTCTGTCTGGGACTGTGATTGCAACTAGGTAATCCCTTCTTTTCTCTCTAGTTTCTGTCTCCAGGTCCATTCATTATGAGCTATTTATTGAATGCCTAATGCGTGCCAGGTACTATTCTTGCTAAGAATACAGTAGTGAACACAACAAAACAGACTGAATCCCCTTCTCATGCAGCCTGTTTGTTTTTTTTAAACAACTGGGGGAGATAGTCAATAAATAAACCAATCAACATGAAATAGCTCTATTAGCTAAAAGGAAAAATAAGGCAGAGAATGATCCATAGGGCTAGAGATCACATCTTACATATTCTTCTGAGAAGGCAATGCTTGGGCAGAGACCTGGAGAGGCTGCAAAGGAAGATAATTCTAGGCAGAGGGAGCAGAAGATGGAAGGATTCTGAGGTGGAACTGTATTTGTTGTGTTCTAGAGGCAGGAAGCATCTCTGAGACAGGTTTGAGGTGCAAATAGTTTACTCTGGAGATCATCTTAGAAACATTCTGATAAGCCACGCACTGGTGGCTCATGTCTGTAATCCTAGCTACTCAGGAGGCTGAGATCTGAGGATCATGGTTCAAAGCCAGCCTGGGCTGGAAAGTCCATGAGGTTCTTATCTCCAAATAACCACCAGAAAACTGGACATGGCACTGTGGCTCAAGTGGTAGAGCTCTAGCCTTGAGTTGAAGAGCTGAGGGACAGTACCTAGGCCCAGAGTTCAAGCCCCACAACCACAAAAAAAGAAAAAGAAAAAAGAAAAAAAAAGACACACTGTGATAGACTGGAGAAATGTGAGAGAGAAGAAAAGAGAGCTAATAAATAGGATATGAATGAGTTGAATTCAGTTGGGAACTGAATTCAATCCTGCCAGAGACCTCTGAGAGCTACATGAATCTTGCCTCAAGTCTGCTGCATTGGGGAGTCAGAAGACTGGGTGTCCAGCCCACCCCTGCCTCACTGGTACAGATAACTTTTGGATCCTTCCCATAGCATTATGGAAGACCGGCAGCGGATGCAGGGAGGAGAAAGCAGAAGGCTGTGGATGACCTTTGTGGCAAGCAGGGGCTGTGGGCATGGTGTTGGCAGTGTCTGGTGTAGGAGAGTGACAAGAAATGAAATCGGAGAAGACAAGGTCCAGAGCGTGGGGACAGCAAGAACTTTGGCTTTGGTTTTCAGTAAAATGGCAAGCGGTTGAAGAGTTGGAGCAACGAGATCTGATGACCATTTTTAAATACAAACGATATAACTGCAGTCAGAGAAGATAATGCAGAAAGGAGACTGGGAACAGGAAAGCAGTTAGGAGCTCATTCAGTAAGGTAGGCAAGAGAAGATGGCAGCGTGGCACAGGGTGACAGCTGACTTCTGGATATGTGCTGAAGGGAAGCTGGACAGAATTCACTAATAGTTGGATATAGGGCATGAAAGAAAGAGAAGAGTTAAGACAGCTCTGGGGTTTCTGGCTTGAGAAGTTGAGAAAACAGATGTCCACTGAGATGAGGTGAGCTTAAGGAATCTGTCAGACAGTTGGACTGCTCATGTTAAATTAAATAAGTGAAAACTCATTGGCCCAAGGCAGGAGCAAACTGCAATCTAATTTAGTACAGAAACAAACTACAAAATTAACTTAGGAGTATCTGTTTGTGTAACAGGCAGTCAGATTTCAGCCAATAACAAGCAGCTAAGCTCCAGCCAATCACAGGCAGCTGACTGGTCAGACCATATCCAGATAAGGCAGATGGGTGGCTGTATCCTTATAAGCTGTTTCTGAACTTTCTGTCCCATTTCTGTTTATACTCACTGTCCACCTGTCAGAATGGAGTTCTATGAAACTCTCCTGCTTCTGAGCACTGCCCAATTTGTGAATGGACCCTTGTTCAGATACACTCTGTTAAATTTAATTTGTCAAAGAAATGTTAATACCTATTCAATACCTGCTTTGAGACATTGACCAGACAGTGGCCTGACTCATGGTTTGGGCCAGTTCCTTCCTCCACAGCCTGGAATCGTTTCTGTCTTAGTGTGATCTCCATGAAGTCCATTCATCCTCATCTCATACTTCTGAGTATGTACAAGTGTTGTTGTTTTCCTCCTCCTCTCCTTCCTCCTCCTCCTCCTCCTCCTGCTCCTCCTCCTCTTCCTCTTTTCTTTGCCAGTAAATTAACAGGTGAAAAAGATGGTAGAAAGTACCCCATGCTTGGAACTGACTACTTAAATGCCTCCCCTCCTCTTCAACTCCTTTCCAGAACTATTTGGACTAAAGCAGAAATACTTGCTAAACATTGAGTCGCTGTGCAGTGAAGTTCATCAGCTCTTCTGTGTCTGTTCCCTTTTAACCTCATCAAACAAACCGAGGACAAAGATTCTCAAGTATCTCGGTTCAGGGAAGAAAATACCTGGAACAAGAGAAACAAGTTTTTATTCCCCCATTATTCCTCTAATGTTAGTGTCTCCACACAGTACATTTATTTCTTGCCCACGTCACAGTCAGTGCTAGTCAGGCCTCCCTCCGTGTGGTGACTCGAGGATTGAGGCTCCTCCCATTACCTATCTCCACTGCAGAGGCCTTTCCTTCTAGCATTTCCAACATCACATTTCATGGCTGCATCTAGAAGGGGCATGAATCACTTCTGCCCACTTTCTGTAAGAACCTGTTCCACATAACTGCAAATGTGGCTGGGAAATTTGGTCTTCCTATGTGTCCGAACAGAAGAGACAGGATTGGTGGGCAGTTAGCTCATCTCTGCTACAAACAGTTGACCCCCTCCTAGTAAGTGAATATACCTGGCTTTCTTCTCTTAGGAGCATTTTAATGTGCTTTCACTTTGCAATGTGTGGTAGTTTCCAGGGAATCAAAAGGATAAAGTTTATGAATTTGCAAAGTTGAGACCAAACCTTGCAGACCCCAAAGTACAGTCAGCTCATGAAAGCACACACTCAGTACCACTGGCCCCTGGATCATCAAGGAAAGAGCAAGTGTATCACTTATGATCTGATTAGTGTGTCAGCGAAACATGTCCTAAACTTAGTTATTTCTATACTCTCTTTTTCTAGTAAGCTGGGATCTACTGCTGTCACTGGTACTCATATCTACAGAGGTAGTTGAAATCTAGGGATACAAAAGAGAAAGAGGGAAAGAAAAGGAGGGAATGAGTTGGGGCAGGAAAACAAGGTAAAGGCAAGGGTTGAGCTAAAGAGTGACAATAAACATAAGAGTACATTCGAGAAAGGAGGAGAAGTGGAAAGAGAAAGTCAGTAAGGAAAGAAGGGTGGGAGGGTGAGTACATGAGAGCAGCGGATGAATGGGGAAGGGATGTGGAGAGAAGAGCTGCAGCAGGGAAAGAGGGAAGGTTCTTTAAGAGATACACTAGCAGCAGCTGTTGGCAGGTGGAGAAGGCAGAGCTGTTACTAAGCTCTCATTGGGCGCCTGCTTGGAGCCCTTGCTCCATTGGCTGAGCAAAGCAGCTCTCAGCTCCCACCCTGGGAAGAGTTGAGCTGGGAGGATGGGAGAGAATGACTGGGAAAGGGGGCGGGAGAGGAGAGGGAAAGCAGAGGGACAGAAGGGTAGGAAAAGCTGCAGAGGAGAGCACACCAGCCCTCCTTAGCCTCAGGGAGACAGCAAAGCTTTCACTTCTGCTTCCATTTGGAATGAACACACTGGCTCCACTAAGAGACCATACGGCAACTAAGCCTGGGTGGACTGTCGTTTTATCTTTTGGTGGGTCATGGGGCTTGAACTCTGGGCCTGGGCACTGTTGCTAAGCTCTTCAGCTCAAGACAGCACTCTACTACTTGAGCCACAAGGCCACTTCCAGTTTTCTGGTGGTTTATTGGAGCTAAGAGTCTCCCAGACTTTTCTGCCCAGGCTGGCTTTGAACTGTGATCCTCAGATCTCAGGCTCCTGAGTAGCTAGGATTATAGGCATGAGCCACCGGCACCTGGCTTGGTCTGTCTTTTATAAGGTTCTTTTTAGACTTTTCAAAATGGATTTGACTTTGTAGATCATCAAAATCCAGTGGTTCCCAGAGAAAACAGGGAAGGTGAACAGACCTGAAAGAAACCAGCATCTGCAACATCCTAGGCAGGTGAGCAGAGGTGGTTCCCAGCCTAACTCCTCACCAGGTTCACAGGGAGTGGAGCTGGCACACTTCTCCTGGTGTATGTTTCCCTCGTCAGTGGGCTTTTCTAGGATGTTAATGTCCTCCAACTCTTTGTCCACTTGTTCTTTTGAAGTCTTCTTTCCTTCCTGCTACTCACTCCTTCAGTGGTTTTTCTCCTTCCTTCTCACTTTCTTTCTGTCCTCCCAAGATTCTCTGCTTTTGTAGCCAAACAATTTGCGTTTCCACACAGAATACCAGCATCATCTTCATTACTTTACATTTACCATGTGCCTTTGGATTTACTCCTATCCATGCCTTCTCCTAAAGAAAGCATCATTCAGATAACCAGTGTTGGGTGAGACACACACACACAGGCTAATTGTGTAGACTTGGGAGGGGATGTCCACTTATTGCCACCAAATCTCCAATGGTGGGAAATGATCTAACAGGTGTCATGCCCCCATCTCCTAGCAACTCATGGCCCACACTCAAGACCTTACAAGCTTAGGAAACCTATCACTCACCCACAACCTGTGAAACAGGAGGCCATGGAAAACTGAAGACAAGTCCATTCTTCTGCAGAGATTTCGTGCTTTGCACCCCCCTCAAGTCAGAAGTGGCTGCTAAAAATCACATAGAGAGCCTGACCTGACATGTCTCTTGAAGAATATTGGAAGCTAGTAGTATCTAACACACATCTGAGAGACATAAAATAAAAGGCCTGAGGAGACAGAGCAGAGGTACAGGCCTCCCCAGAGCATGTGTAATTATAGAGTGACAGTGTTTCCCAGTAGATCAGATGTGTGACATGTTGGAAGGAAGTGACCTAACATGGCGAGCATTGTCTGGCGGGATGAATGCACTCAGTAGAGGGTGGATCCGAAAGTTGAGGACCAGAATGTTAGGAGCAGCCATTGGGAGACTCCAACTCTTGATTCATTGGAACAGCAATGGAAGGTTTTAAGGGGGAAATAAATCTCAGAGAAACCCCAGAAATAAACTTGGGAGAAAGAATCTGCATGAAAATTCTGCCAAGATCAGAAGCCAATAACATCTAAGCTTTGGGAAAATATACCTGTTCCACAGTGCCTTCTCTCACCTCCCCTGAGCTAGAAACTGCAGCTGCCAGTGATGCAGGGGGCAGTGGAGGAAGCTAGGCATCCTGCCTTCTCCTGGACTACCAGCACTGCAGGGCTGGGGGTAGGACAGCAAAGCTCTGGATGACATCAATTCTTACATGGAACCAGACACATGAGCTATGAAAAGAAATCTGTTCTAGTGATTAAGAGGAGCAGAAAAAAAACCTTAAAACCTGCTCTAGATATCCTGGCTCTAGGGTAAAAAAAAAAATAACCCACCACAGACTTAAAGGACAAAGGGCAGCTGAGTCTCCCTCATTCAGTATAATGAGTATGTATATAAATATGCAGTGATGGATAGATAGTTGAAGATAGAAGAACATACTCAAGCATCCATTGACCCAAGATAATGTATGTAGATGAGGTAGCCTTATGTTATCATTTATGTGTGGTTTCTTATGACCAGTTTGGTCTTCTACAGCCAGTAATCCGGGTACTGCCCTCCTTCCAGATTGTGGTTTGCCATCAGGAACTCTGCTAGGGAGCAGGAGGTGTCTTGGCCATGAGTTTATAATCCATATCATAAGGCATCCCCTACAGCATTGAAAAGCATGCTTTTCTGCTTAGGAATATGTTCTATACAAAAAGAGAAGTCTCTAGTAGAACTAAATGGGCATAGTCTAGTACTAAGATACATTATTTTAAATCACCAGCTCCATTTCTATTTAAAAAGAGGAATATCTAGATATCTTTTTTTCTACTCCAGAGGTTCCCAAGTGCATGAAAACCATCTTAGCATGTTGTTAAAATGCAGGTTCCTAGGCCTTCTCCTCAGCACATCCAATAGTCCTGAGGCAGGCTTCGGTGCTGTGCATTTTAATAGGCACTCTAAGTAACTCTGGTGGCTTTCACAATTTAAGAAAAATAATTTTAATTACTGTCTACCACAATACCATCCACTGTTCATTCTAACCCTTTGTTTTTCCCTGGACTTGAAGGGAACAAAATGTTTAAGTTTAAACTCACATTTTGAAACTAACATACTGAAACTTTTCTTAAAGTTATTAAGCACTATTAGTTATGCAAAGGGAATTTCACCCCCCCCACCCTTTTCCCTCTTCTCTAAACAGTTCTACCAGGTTTCATTGTGGTATGCATGCACATAGAGTACTTCACTCTTATGAATCTCCTCCATCGACCCTCCCTTCCCCCACAGGCACTTGACCCCCAACTGTTTTACTTTCCTGTCATATTTTTAGGGTATATTAGTTGTACAATTTACATAGGTTTCACCACAGCATTTCACAGGTAGATATATTATAATTTTCTCAGATTAACCTCTTTTACTGCTCTCTTTCACCATTTCCCATTACCCCCTATTGCTTAACAGTTTTAAGTATGGTAGTTCTTCAAAAAAGTAAATGTAGATTTACTTTACGACCCCTCTATACTACTCTTGGGCATGCTTATGAAGGAGTGTAAAGCCATATATAAGAAACATACTTATATTCCTGTGTTTACTGCACTTCTGGGCACAATAGCCGAATGGTAGGATCAGCCAAGGTCCCAACAATTGGTGAATGGATAAAGCAAATATGGCGCATTGCATATAAACTATGGACTATTAGTCAACCATAAAGAAAAGTGAAATTGTGCCATTCATGGGGAAATGGATGGAATTGGAGATCATCATGTTGAATAAGATAAGCCAAGTTCAAAGTGCCAAATATCCCATGCTTTTTGCTCATTTGCAGAATCCAGACTAACACACACACACACACACACATGTACACATACACGCATATCATGATTGTGACTGTGGAATTGTTTAGGAGTCTGAGAGAGAAAGGAGGAAGAAAAGAGAATGATGGAGAATGAGCAGCCCTGCAATACATTATGTAGCTGGCATAAGGAAACTCACTAATGTCATCACATTTTGAAAGACCTTTGACTTTAGCAACTTTGCCAGATATCAAACCTACTAACGCTTCTCTCATCTAGTATATTGATTCTAATTACCTGCCTTCTTATTAAAAAGAATACCAATTTGCTCTTTTAGTAGTTCCTCTTCCTCAGGTCACAGGAACAAATAAAATGACCATATAACCTGTACATTGGGGTGGCTTCCCCACCAGATGCTTTGCACCAATCAATAACAAACACACTGAAGTTTCTTCACTAAACACTTTCCAAAGCTGAGATCACACACTCGGGATTAAATACAAGTCTGCTTCGGATGCAGCTGCTGTAAGAGCTCGAGGTTTACAAAATCTAAGCCATCCCAGTCCACTTAATTGGAATTTAACAAGATTTTTAAGCAGATAAGGTAATTTCTTCACACATTCAGAGATAATCAGAAACAGATGTGTCTAGAATAGTCAAAAATCAACAGGGAGGAAATCCTTCCAGTTCAAGGATTTAATCAAAGGCCCCAGTCAATGACCTTTAAGGGTCTGTTCTTCCAAGATTCTGCCATTTGTTTTTCATGGTTAAATTTCTTCTTGGCTTTGGTCCATCCTTCCAGCCTGTTGTGAACATTTGGAGTCTTCGTTTTGTCTTCTGTCATATTAGCTATTTCCCTGACTTTGATTCATCCTCCAGTTTGATTTACAGAGCTATAAAGAGGTTCTTTCAAAGCTGATGATAGCAACCCAGATGAAGAAAGATCTGTAAATTCATCGCAGTGAATTAGACCCATTCTACAAACAACACATTGTCCCAGCTTGTGTGGGGAATCTTGATAGGCAGCTATAATCACACAGAAAAGGAGGGTAGCAGCACTATTCCCTATAGATGAAGACATATATAAATAAATGGAAGTTAGTATCAACATGGGAGATAGGGGGAAAATGAGAAGGCAGCAAGATGGAGTCTGAGGAAGGACCATGGAAGACACTATAATGATCATGAACAATGACATTAAGCTACTGAACACTGACCTCATGTCCATCATTCCATAGATTCTATGTAGGCATTATCAATCTCTACAATGCCATATAGGAAAGAACTGGTGGCCTACAATTTCTGAAGTCAAGTGGCTTGCATTTGAATCTTGATGTTAGCTATTGTAGCCCAAGACGAGCTACAGATATTTGAATATTCTGCATTTGAAAATGATGGAAGGCTGGGTGTTGTGGCTCATGCTGGTAATCCCAGCTGTGTAATAGAAAGAGAATGATCATGATTACAGCATCTGGAGTCAGTCTAGGCCAAGAGTCAGAGAAAAACCACATTTCAACAAAATAAATTGAGCATGTGGGTGTATACCTATGGTCCTAGTTAAGGGAGGCTGCAGGTAGGAAGACTGAAGTTCTACACTAGGCAGGCAAAAATGTAAGACCTTCTTTAGAAAATAAAGCAAAAACAAAGGTAGAGTCATGGTTTAAGTGGTAGAGTGCCTACCTAGCAAGTGTGGAGCTCTGTTATGTCCTCAAAAGTTCTGTACTGCCCAAGTACTGAAAAAGAAAAGATGAAGATGTAATGTACCTCTCATGGGCTCATGCAATTGGAAAGGGAACTGTCACTGCTGGGACAAGTAAACCCTCAGACCTCAGCATATGCATTAAAAGTTTACTTCATACATACAATAGGCTCCATGGACCTCTGTAGGGCAACCTTCCACATGAACATCTGGAGATCCATGTTTCCTTTATTTGGGGATTCTGCTAGCTGCTAGGTACAGATGGGACATTTTGGGGGCCAATAAGGACATGAAGTCACATCCTCAGCCATAAGGGAAGCAGAAATCACATGTGCTCTGAAACCACATCTCACGGGAGTCAAAATGGCAATCATCAAAACAGCAAAAAACAAATGCTGACAAAAATACAGTGATAAACACTCATACACTGTTGTTGGTAAATGTAAACTAGTGTAGCCACTGTGGAAATCAGTATGGTGTCTTAGGAAAACTGAAAACAGCACTGCTAAGGGATCCTGCTCTACCACTCCTGGTTTATAGCCAAAGGAATGTAAGCCAGCCTACAATGGAGACTCTTGTGTTACCATGTTTATTTGCAGCACAATTTATAATAGCCAAGTCACACAATCATCCCATCAACAGATGAATGAATAAAGAAAATGTAGTATATGTACATAATGCAGTATAATATATATATATGTAATATAATATAAAGAAGAATGAAACATGTCATCGGTAGGAAAATGGATAGAACTGGAGATCATAATATTAAGTAGAATAAGCCAGATACAGAAACACAAACATATGTTTTCACTCCTATGCTGCATCTAGATCAATAAAGAAAAGCCAACATGAAAACAAGAAAAAGGACCATTGTGGAGAATGGAGGTCAAGAGGCCAGAGATGTGAATGTTATCAAAATACATAGTATGTAAATATGAGCATGTCATAATGAAACCCATTAGCAAAGGCGTTTTGGGTTGTGGCTGGGTGAAATAGCTATGGATGTAAAGGTGACCCACTTTCTGTGACACTTGGAACCCAGTCATACAGTGTGTCTAATTTCAGGCCTGCTGGGAAATGGAATCTCTCCAGAAAGAAAGGGAAATGGATTTGGGCATTTCCTCAGTTGTTGCAAGTATGGACTTCAATCCAGGAGCTACTTCAAACATGTGAAGTGCTGGGTATGTGACAGCGAGCACCACAGCCTCTGTTGTACTGGTGCCTCCGGTGCTGTCTTAACTCTTCAGAGTTCTTCAGCCATGCTTGGGACTGGGGGATGAAGGGTTCCATTCTCTTTGCTCTTTGTCACCATTAGTAACCTTTTGGCATCAGGCTTGACCCTGGTCTGTGGCTGCCAATTCCAGAGCCTTCTCTAAGCCTAGAGATTACAGGGTCCACACCCAGTAGAGAGTGAGAAGAGAGCTCAACAAGAAGAGGAAGGGTGAGGCAGGACTGAGGGCCTAGCAGAGTCCCGAGCTGTAGCTATCCTAATATGCCCTTCATTGAGCCTAAGGAAAAACCACACAACTTCCAAGTGAAAGTTCACGATTGAGATTTTATCTCTATGTAATCACATTATTAACATTATTAACACTTGAACAAGCAACTTAGTCTTCTCCCTTCTTATCTCCCAATACATAGTTTGGTTGAAATGTTTGGAAAAGAGTTAGGTAGAGTCTCCGATGATAGTAATACAGGGTTTTATTCTCTATCTTAAATTGCAATTTCTTACATTATAGAACAAATTGAACTATGACTTTTGTTTTACAGTTTATGAAAGGGATAGAATAAAGCGAGAAAGTCAATCATGGCATAATGTACTAAGATCAAAGAGATCATTTGAATTCCAGCTTTTTATCTTACTAGCTTTGTGACTTTGGCTAAGTTATTTAATGACTCAAAACTTTGGGACCCATCTTCATATAGAAAATGAAGGTGACCCATACTTATATTGAAGAGTCGTTTTACCTGGCACTGGGCAACAGTAAGCTCAATAAATAGTAATTTTGTCTGGATGGGCACAACCTATAATTCCAACTACACAGAAAGGGAAGATAAAAGGATCGTAGTCCAAGGCTGGCCCATCTCAACAAATAAGCAAGGAAGGCATGGTGGTTCAAACAAGGTACATGACAGGTCATGGATGCGTCAGTGATGCGAAGTGCTCAGTATGTGACAGTGATTACCACAGCCTCTGTTGTACTGGTGCCAGCTGCCACCTCAGGTCCTAACTGTCTTAACTTTTCACTTCAGAGTTCCACAGACTGTCAGTCTTTGGATCATGGTCTGAGGCCCCCAAAATGAGCAAAAGTAAGAGGGGGCTGGGGGTATGACTCACGTGCTAAAGTGGGTATCTAATCAGCTTAGAACAAAGGTGAGTTCAAACACCAGTGTCGTAGAGGTGTGGTGAGGGAAGGGAGAGAGAGAGGGAAGGAGGAGGGAGGGAAGAAGAGATGAAGAGACAGAGATTGAGACTGGGGAGGCGGGGGAGATACTAAGAATAAGAGCCTAAGGCAGAATTTTCTCTTCTCTCTGGAGACCTCTATTCTCATTCAGGGTTTTACACTGATTAGATGAGAGTCCCACCCACATTGCAGAGTTAACTCCGCTTAATTGAAGTTGATTGATTTAAATGTTAATCTCATCTTATAAAACATTTTTTCTTTTTTTTCTTTTCTTTTTTATTGTGAAAATACTGTACAGAGGGGTTCAAATTACATGGGCAAGGTTATGAGTACATTTCTTATCAAGCATTGTTGCCTCCTACTTTGTTTCCCCTTCCCATCCTTTCCCATTCTCCCCTCCCCCCCACCCCACCAAAGTTGTAAAGTTCATTTTTCGACATAATGTCTTGTACATCTCATTGTTGCAATGGGTCCACCTGTATCCCTATTTAAATGATTTGTTTTTTCCCCTTCCCCCCACATTTTTCCAGCTGCACCAAGTATGGTGTTTCTCTAACTGTCTTGATACTACAGCTTAGCCAAATTGACATAGAAATGACTCATCACAAAGAATATGAATGATATCAGATTTAAGAATAAGGTAAGAGATGTTGCTGATCAAGACAAGACTGGAATGTGGAGAAACCCTCTGGATTCCCTCAGATTCTGAGGTTAGTCGGTGCTCTGCTGACTGTGGGGTTTCTCCTGGAGCCTGCGCTGATAAAATAGCACAGAAGAGCTCACCTCCACCTCTGAAAGAGCTATTATTTCAGCAAATGGTAGACCCTATGCAAGTAACCATCTCAATACAGAAGATTCTTGATCTTGATGCTCTGGTCAATGAAAAGGTGGGGAAATCCTTCCTCCCTCTTAAATAGCAGAATAGACTCTTTAGTGATATCTGAGTTATTTTTCATGCTTTCACCTTCCTCTATTTATGAACCTGGGTCAAAGGCATGTATTGCATTGAGATCAGTTTGATTATTTACTTTATTTTTGAAGCTTCATTTACTCAACATAATAGAATTCTCATTTGGTCATATTCTCTCCTTCACTAATAAGCCGGAGGCCTATTCACATCCATTCTGTCCTTGGCCAGAATCCTTGGAGAGTAGCCTGGGACATACCTAGTGGTAAGCCACCTGCTCTGGGTTGAGGGTGGATCTATTCTAGTCATAGGCTTTGTGATCTGGACAAAGGAATTGAGTATGTGCTTGTCAAATTGTCAGGCAAAACTAAATTTGGCGGGCCAGCTGAGTTCTAGCAGAAAATCGTGCAAAATAAGGGTTAGCAACTGGGGGAAAATTGGTCCATAGGAAAAGCAATTGGATGAAGCTCAGTAGGAATTACATGGCTGTAGAATTCTAACTTGAGGACTGAAACGAGCTATGTGACCTTGTAGAACAGCACTCAGAAACAAAATAGAGGTCAAAAGGGTCTCCAAGAAAGAGCTAATCCCCTCCCTCCATGTTTTATATGCATTAGAAAAGATTTCTTCCAATTTTAGTAGGTTATGGTTCTTCTTGGAGTCTACCTCTGCTAAGTGAACTTTCTATCACCACTATCAGAATTACCTGAAAGTGCCCCTCCAGACCCCCTGATTTCTGTTCACCCCCTCACTATACCTCACACTGCTGATATCTACTGACCTGTCTGAGTCCGCTTCTGAATTTTCAGCATCTTGCCAACAGGATCTTCTCTTGCATTCTCTGAATTTTCAGGGGGGCAGTGATAGCTACTGGACCATAATTGATGACCAGCAGGTTCTGATTGAGTGATGAGAGGAAGGAATGCCACATGTTTTCATGGGTAGTCCTTTCTCGTATCTGTAGGGGAGGGTCCAGGTTCTAGAACCTTCTAAAGAGTGTCCAAAATCATCAGATACTCATCACTTCTAGATGATGGTACCTTATTTACATAATATACATTTTCTTGTGTCCTTTAAATCCCCTCTAGATTAGTTGTAATTTTAATATGATATAAATAGTCATACTGTATTGTTTAGGGGATGTGTTCAGTACAGATGTAATTGTCATAGGCCTGATGCCATTTTTGATGTGTGCTTGATTGGAACCATGGATGAAGATGTAGAAGGCCAATTTTCCAATAGTAATTTTCTCTTCCCTATTCAGATGCTCTTCTCAATACACAATCTCATTCAGCAACTCTGTAAAAATTGTGAAGGGTGAAGTGCTGCTGTGGCTCAAGTGGTAGAGCGCTAGCCTTGAGCTGAAGAGCTGAGGCCCAGAGTTCAAGTCCCACGACAGAAAAAAAATTGTGAAGGGCAGAAAGTGAACACACAGTTATCCAGGGAGAAAAAATGTTTTGTACCTATGTACTTTATAACTGAAGAAAATCAAGATTTGCATTGGCTTTGTTCTAAAGCCACGTTGCAGTAAGCTTGTGGTCAACTGAAATACTAAAGTAGTTGCAAATGCAACTTTTCTGCCTAACTACAGCTCTTCTGTTCTTCATATATGTAATTGATCTTGAATTAAAATATAGGACTTCAGGTTTTAGGGTTTGTTTGCTTTTGGAAGTCCAATCAAAATTACTTTGAATTTGATGCTGCCATGATTACATTAGCAGTCCTTCCTGGCTTCAGGTCATGGGCAAAATTGATATGCATATATTTTCAGTTTTTATCCTACTCTTGGGCATGGCAATTTCTTTGAAAGGACTTAGACAAGGCTGAAGCTCCAGTGTTAACCTCTTTGTTCCATGCTGAGCCAGATTTACTCATAAAACTTAAGGGTAGTAAATTGGGCACTGGTGGCTCATGCCTGCTATCCTAGTTACTCAAGAGGCTGAGATCTGAGGCTCATGGTTTGAAGGCAATCTAGGTAGAAAAGTACATGAGATTCTTATCTCCAGTTAATTTGCAAAAAGCAGGAAGTGAAGGTGTGGCTCAAGTGATAGAGCAACAGGTTGAGTGAAAAAGCCAAGTGAGAACTTGAGGTCATGAGTTCAAGCTCTAATACTGGTACAAAAAATTAATTAAAATTTATGGGTAGCAACCCTAAGCAGAAAATGTACTTCGAAGTACTACCCAGTATCTCTTATGTCACCATCTGATCCAGATACATATTTACCTTTTTAAATGTCTTGAAATACAGATGATGTTTAAATTTTTCCAAAAATGCACAGGCACTATAAAATTTGACAGCCAAGTATTCTATTAAAATATAAGTAAAACAGCCGGGCGCTGGTGGCTCATGCCTGTAATCCTAGCTACACAGGAAGCTGAGATCTGAGGATCGCGGTTCAAAGCCAACCCAGGCAGGAGAGACTGTGAGACTCCTATCTCCAATAAACCACCAGAAAACCGAAAGTGGCGCTGTAGCTCAAGTGGTAGAGCGCTCGCCTTGAGCTGAAGAGCTGAGGGA
>NW_012267272.1:7827435-7984303 GCF_000151885.1 Dipodomys ordii | reverse complement strand
CAGGGCCTCATGCATGCAAGGCAAGTGCTCTACCACTGAGCCACCTTCCCAGCCCCTGGCATTTCATATTTTGAGGAAAGATAGTGATTATTGCAAAACAATTCTTTTTTGTGTGTGCCTTTTTTTTTTGCTCTTCTATAGATTTTTTTAAGCTTACTTTAATCTCTCTACCAAAAGGTAAGGATATACAATATGTCAACATTGGGATCCCCTGCTGTATTCTTGCCGGCCAATGACTGTAAGTAGAAAAGGTGCAGAGTTGGTTTCCCCTATTTCTCATCACAAGAATTGCATGCATGTGGAAGGAAGCAGAGGGAGATACAAAGAGCCTGCACCTCAAGAGCAATGGGAGAACATCAAGAAGCGAAGTGTCCTGGACTGATATCAATGGCTGCTTTTTCCTTAGGAGTGTGGGTTTGGCTTGCTCTGTCTGGCCCCACAGTTTCATTCTTTAGGAAACAGTTCTGGGGTGCTCATGACCAAGGAACGCTAAATGTTACAGAAAATGGTCCCAAGTCTGTACCATCAGAGTTGCTGAAGGTCAAATATGCCAATACAAAGAGGCTAGGAGTGGTTAGGAGCACAGGCTTTGTGGCTAGACAGAGTTGAGTTGAAATGCCGTCCTTGTAAATCCCCTTTCCCAGCTCAGAGTGAGCCTCAACTATGTCTACAGGCAATACTCAGAGACATATTGGAATAGACCTAAGAGTCCACACACCTTCCAAACATAGCTAGGATCCTTTTAGGTTCAAACTACACATATAATTCATGCTTTATCTTGTGCATTCTTCTTCTCCAACTCTCAGAGATGGACCTTGATTATTTTAAGAACTGTATGGTGTTTATTATGTGGCCATATTTATTTCTGTTGCTTCTACGAATGAGGGTCAAGTTGTTCATGAATATCCTTGCACAATTCTCTGTATATATGAATCTAGATGCAGCAAAATTCCCAAGCAGAAAGTTTCTTCGAATGCCTTTATAATTATAACATTGTCTCAATGGTTGTATAAAGAGCATGCAGCTCCTCACCCACGGACGGTGCCCAGGAAGGCATCTTTCTGGCAAGGCACTCTGAAAGAAGGACGACAGGCCAGTTGGAGAAAGAACTAGAAATGTCCTTTCATTCTTCCACAAAGCACGGTTGGTGCTATTTTAGGGGTCCTCTGGTGCTGACTCGACGGATGAGGAGCACACACTAGTGCTTTTCTCACAGGGGACATCTGTCAGAATCTAAGCATATTTTTGGTAACTCACTGACTTGTTTCCAGCATTTCCAGGGGAAATGGCTTCTCTCTCCAGTGACCCCTTTTGCGCTCAATATTCAGCTGTCTCTTCATCCCCAGGTCCGTTCTGAAACCCATTTTGAAATTCCTATTGGCTCCCAGAGAAAACTGTGGGACGCAAATCCCTCAAAGTATGGTCTCAGGCTCTGTTATTTAGACAGATATATGCATAAAACATAGTTTTCATCTTTAATATTTACCATTTAAGGTTGAATTTGTTATGGGAGGTTGCAGACATGGATAAAATATGGAGAAAACAGTACTCCCCTAACACAGCTTCAGTAATTACCCATCACAAGCCATCCTGTTACCCATACCCTACTAATTCCCCTCCTCCCATATTATTTTGAGGCAAATTCTAGACATCATTGCACCCAGTAACTTATCATTTCTTTTATATTTTTCATGTCTTCCTTTAAATTATAACTTTGTTTCAAAAAAGGCCATATTTACAGTATTATTTACCCATACCACTAAAATAACACACAGTAAATTTTAATATAATCTATGCAGTCAGTGTTCAGATTTCCAATTGTCTCATAAAACTTTACCATGATTTTTTTTTAAATGTCAGAGAAGCACATATTCAGGTTCAGAAAAATTGAGTTCAAACCTCCCATTTGTCCTTTCTCCTTGTTCAGCTTTTTACTAATTCAGTCAATTCCTATTGCTTCTGCTTCTTACAATTTTAGGACTGGAAAGACAAATGAATCTAACCACCTTCAGTTGATGCTGCTGATGAAAAGAAAGGAACAGGGGAAAAAAAGCCCACCACAATAATTGAAAGCAGGGTCAACCTTTGTATGATGTCTATATTTTAGTGACCAGATCAATAATTGTGCACTGAATTTAATAAATGTTACAAAATCGGTCTACTCTTACCCCAATGAAAGAAATGTGTTAGGGTCAGAGGATTCTTATCTTTTCCACTTGTTAGATAAGTGCTTTTTTAAAAAAAGTCAATGTAAGAGCTGCTTTCAAGTTTAGGCACTTTATTTTTTTTGGTTGTGCTGGGATTTAAACCCAAGGCCTGGTGAAAGTAAAGCAAGCTGATTATCATTGAGCTACACCCACAGAACCCAGACACACAAACTTAATATAGTACTTGTTTACAACCCATTAATATTCTTTTAAAATAACCTCACATTATTTAGGAGACTAGAAATGGGAAAGGGAGAAAGGGGGAAAGAGGAAGATTCGTCATGGAACGGTATCATTGTGCAAATGATACTCTTGGTAGTTCTACTGTCCCACAAAACAGTGACACAGACATAAATTATGAAGTGTCATAAAGTTGCTGTTAGAAAGATGAGAATCTATGGATAGCTCTAAATCATACCTAATATTTTTCCTAGTGAACTTTCATTAGCAGCAAATTTCTCTTTTGGAAAAAAAAATCTATTTTTGATCAAACGTTAGAAGACAAGGTAAAAGAAAAACAAGTAGCTCTTTTCTGTTTCTATAGCAAATAGCTAGGCAGGTTTTTAGAGTGATACTTCACAAAGAAAATTAGGTTATTGTGCTTGTGGTTTTGGAGAGTGAAGTTCAAGAGCACAGTGCTAGCGTCTGGTTGGCGTCCGGTGAGGCCCCAGGCTGACAGACTGGTTTTATGACAAGGCTGGTTCCCTGAGAACCCATAAACCCTTTATTTCATCCATCTGCGGATGAATTCATCCATCCATGTGAGTTCTGCCCCTAAAATTTAAACCCCTTTCCAAAGGTCTTATCTCCAAATTTCATTAACATATAAATTTTGGAACTAAGTTTCCAATACATGCTATGTGTGGGCCACACTCAACACACAGTAAGCTAAACACATATATTGACAGGAAAATGAAAATGTTACTAAAAATTTGAGAAAACCTTAAAAAATACCACTATTAATATCTTTTCCTTGAAGTGTGCCTGTGTGGGGATAGGGGTGGGCTGAAGTGAGGAGAAACAGCAGTATGAAGGGATGTCCTCCTTACCCAGGATCTGAAGGGGCTGGGTTTATGCTGTTCTGACATCTGTGGGGAACCAGTTCTGTCCTTCATCTAAATGCTAGTGTCCACAGCGCTGTTCAAAGGTCACAGGCCAAGACTCTGCTGCTTCCTGAGGGCTTATTAGGATAGTGAGCCGATAGGAGAGACAGAGAGAGACAGAGAGACAGAAAGAAAAAGAAAGAAAGATGGGGGAGGGGGAGGGAGAGATAAGCAGAGACAGAGACAGAAGGGGAAGAAAGAGAAAGAGAGAGCGTCTTTATGTGTGTGCAGGGGCAGGAGGAGTTTTCACCCAGAAGGCCTAGATGAATGGATGTGTGGAGCGATGCGTGATTAGGGCCCTCAGTGATCTGGACTGGTCCAGAGCAAACAGATGAAGATTCACCATTCCCTTAGCAACCAGCTAACGGGCAGAATGGTTACTTGGCAATTTCCATAGATTCTGTCTCTTCTTCCTGTACATGCTGTTTCCCAACTGCACTACCCACAATGGCTCTTCTTTCTTCTTTAACAAGCCTACGGGACCCTGAGTGAGGAAATAAAGGAAAATGAGGAAAAAGAAGCGATTGCAAACACGGGGAAGGAGAAAACATTTTAAGCATCTGTGGGAAATCATGCTTAAATGACTGCTTACTACTTGTGACAGGAACAGGGTCAGGTAGAAGAAGAGCAGCGCTAGGCATCACACAGTTCGTTTGTTGATAGGGGGGCAGGCAGAATGCATTCCTGTTTTCATTGTTGTCCTCCGTGCCTCCTTTTTCAGAGGCTCTATTAACTTGCCTGTGTGGTCCTGGCAGGTGAAAGCCTTACTTTCTTTTATTCACTGATAGCGCACACATGTACTACCTTCCCACCATGTGCCAGGCAATGTGCTAGCCCTGGGCCTGCAAAGTCAAACACACAGAGCCCCTGCCCTCATGGAATGTTTGAGTTCACTGGAGGAAACTGACAACATATAAATGAGCAAGCAAACCAAATAGAGTGAGTTGGCATAAAAAGAAAGGATGGAAGAGAGAGAGAGAGGAGAGAGAGGGGGGAGAGGGAGAGGGAGAGAAAGAAGGAAAGAAAGAGAAAGAAAATAAGAAAGAAAGAAAAAGAAAAAAGGAAGAGAAAGCAAGCAAGCAAACTAGCACTTCAAAGCAAGAGCCTGAGATGAAGACTAAGAGGAAAGGACCTCTTGCTTTTGATTGGGGGAGTCATGGCTGGTCTCCTGAGGCCGTGTCATCCAAGCCATGATAGGAAAGGTGTTGGGAGGGAGGGAAAGCTGGAGATGGTGCTCAGAAGCGGGGGAGTCAGGGTCACTGCTCCACACTGCAGAAGGAACTGGAATTAGCCCCAAGGGGCTTCAGACTAGAGTAGATGGAGAGATGACCAAGAGGTATTCAGAGGAGGCAGGTGAGGATCTATAGAAAATTTCAGAGGAAATAGAGCCTTGGCTGAGCCCAGAGGAGGATACGCTTAGGAAAGGAACACAAAGGTGCAAGGCCTGTGTGCCTCTGATCATATAAAATGTTATTTATCGAAATGAACTCCAGGAAATGGAAACATGGCTTTTTTTTCTTTGTGGCTGTCTTTGTTTTGTTTTTGTCTTGTTTGTTCATCTATCTGTCTTTGGGAGGGTAGGGGGTAGCACAAAAATGAAGAGACAAATGGTGAGCAAATGCAGCAATGGTATTCACTAGACACTCTGTTGAAAATGAACTAGACAACTTGTGGGTGGGAACGGGAGGGAAAAACTGGGAGAGAGTACAGGAAGAGGTGACATTGTCCAAAAAGAAATGTGCTCTTTACCTGACTTATATAACGGTCACCCTTCTCTACATCACCTTTTTAAAATAACAATTTAAATCGTTTAAAAAGAAAAGAAAAGAAACAGGGCCTTGGCAGTCACAGAGGATATTTGGATCTTAAGCCAATAGAGAGCTATTGAATGGGTGTGACCTGGGGCTGGGGAGTTTGGATGAATATTTTAATTTCAGTATGGCTGCTGGGTGGAGAGAGGTGGATTGCTTGGTGAATAGTTTGGTTCACACGACAGTTGATGAGGTCAGGTGAAAACACATGATGACTGTCCTTGCAGTAGGGCCCAGGCTCTCAAATTTGTGTGTGTGTGTGTGTGTGTGTGTGTGTGTGTGTGTGTGTGTGTGTTTTGCTGGTTTATTCCCTTTAATGGAGGAAACAAAATACTCAGTGAAATGAGGCAGTGCAGACAGGCTTTTAGTCAAATCCTGATATCTCACTTGCTGTGTGACCTTGACAAATTACCTCAAGTCTGGAAAAAAAAAATGAGAGTTGGCTTAGAGATCAGATGAGATAATTAATGTAAAACAATTAGTAGGATGCCAGGTGGTCAGGAAATGAAAGATAATATTATTGATCTCCAAAACTTAAAATCCCACCATCCAGTTTCTACCTTCAGGGGGTACAAGAGGGACCGCTTTCCTTTTCCTCAATAAAAATATGAATCTATGCCAAACAGAAAGAATCAATCAGTAGTTAATTAGTTACAATGCAGGGAAAGCAGTAATTTGGTCTCATCATGTTTCAATACCTCATACATACAACTCCTGCCTTGGCTGGATCCAAGCTATGATTCTCAGATCTCAACCACTTGAGTAGCTAAGGTTATAGGTTTGAGCCACTGGAACCCCTACTAAGCTAAAGCATTTTGCTGTTGAAGCAGGAACATGACCAGATGTTCAAGAATGAAGCCTTTAGTGCAAGGAAGAGAGCATCCCTCATTTTATACACTGTTTTATAAAACACGTGCAGTGTGTCCATCATGATTTTCACTTCTTTAACAAGTTGAGACTAGGAAGAAAATCTTTCAGAATTCTGTTGCCTTTTCTTTTTTTTTTTGGTCTTTTGTAGCTTTTTTGTCTTTTTTTCCCCCCCAGGGCTGAGGACCGAACCCAGGGCCTTGTGTGCGCTGGGCGGGCGCCCTTCCACTGGGCTAAACCCCCAGCCCCATCTGTCAGAATTCTAAGGGTGGTTCTCTACGGGTGGTGATTTCTCCAAGGAATAGAATTTTAAAAAGAATCCTTTGTTTTTTAGTTATAGTTATTAGTGTAGATAAAAATGCCATATCAAATATTTCCTGTAAAATGGCTTATGCCATTTTCTATCTTAATTTCAGAAAAGGTTCCTGTTTAGGATGAACTGGGTTATTCTAGAAGAAAATACATATTCCAGGGTGTGCAATCCTCATTCAGTAAGATGAATCCATACTTGGCCTTCCAAATAGATAAGGATAGATTTTATTTCGCTTAGTCTTCATTTTAGTGTAGACGAAGCCCAATCCTTCAGCATTTGAAAGGTATATTAAAGACAGACCTCAAAGGGCTCCAATCCAAATTCTCAAGCTTGAATAGCTAGAGTACTTTCTGAAGGCCACTTTGATTTTATGACTATTCAGTTAGAATTAATGAGAACTAACCTTGCACAGACATCATTTTATGTTCTAAAGTAGGACCCTCTTGAGAACTCTTCCCACCCACCTTGTAGATACAGATTGTCAAACTTAGTTTTTTTGTTGTTCCTAATCCTTTACTGTTCTAACCCACAATTTTAGAACATTTATTTATTTATTTATTTATTTTTGTCAGTTGCAGGGCTTTAACTCAGGGCCTAGGTGCTGTCTCTGAGCTTTTATGCTCAAAGTTAGCACTCTACCACTCTGAGCCACAGCTCTACATTCTGTTTTTGTTTTTGTTGTTGTTGTTTGGGTTTTTTTTTTTTGATGATTGATTGGAGATAGGGGATCATGGGCTTTCCTGTCCCAGCCAGCCTCAAACCACAATCCTCAGATCTCAGCCTCCTGAGCAGCTCGGATTACAGGCATGAGCTACCAGCTCTTGGCTAACATTTATCAAGTTACTGAAACCACCAGTTAAGATTGTAGGTATGGCTCAGTAGTAGAATACTTGTCTAACATGCACAAGACCCTGGGTTCCAATCCCCAGGATGAAAATTTTTTTTAAAAAGCCACCATTTATGATGGGAAACATCCAAAGAATTTGAAGATTGTTCAAAGGATTAAGAGAACCAGTATCAAAATGCCACTGGAGGAGATGGGCATAGAAAAATACCTTTGTCTTCATTGAACACATACTTTTCATATCTTTTAAATTGTTTCTTTCTTCTCAAACAGACATACTCTGTCTTGTGAAAAGATCTCAGAAGGCAACTGATGATTATAGTTAAGATTTTACAGAGTGCTCGATGGCCTCAAAGGCTGTTACACCACTGAAATGATTTGTGATCTCCACAGTACACCCAATGACATTATATTGCCACCAACAGAAAGCATCTCTTCTGATACAGATGGCTAAAGACATCTGTGGGCTGGGAGTCATTATACTAGAGATGGTAACTCCACTTAAAAATATGTTTGAATGCCAGTCTCAGTGATCAGGGTTAAAGGGAGCCAAAGGAATCTCATTTACTTGATAGGTCTGCCCCTTGCTAAGAAGTTGAGCTTTAAGGAGAAAAAGTAAATATTTTGCTATTTGGAGAAAGAAATAGGACATATATTATATTATATTATGGAATATTAAGCTATAACAAAAAATAAAATGATGTCACTTGCAGGAAAATGGATGGAAGTAGAAACCATTGTGCTAAGTATGATAAACTAGGCTTAAAAGACCAAAAATGCATGTTCTCACTCATTTGTGGAAACTATACTTAAAATGATGACAATGATTTTAATGGTAATAAGGGGACATGAATACAAAAGGGGGATTCTGAGAATAGCAGGAAAGGGAAGGGGGAAAAGGAAAGGATATTGGAGAGTGCAGAGGATCACATACCTTGTATATATCATATATGTATAGAAATGTAATCTATACATATATAATTTATACACATATATATGCTGTATATCATATATGTATATACATATAGGATGCATATATATCTTTGGTGGATTTCATATACATTATATATACATATATGCGCATTTTGAAGAAGAGAGAGACGGAATATAATAGAGGGGATGTACTTGTTCAAATTACGTTGTATGTATTCACATATGGAATTATCACAATGGGCCTTCCTTGTATTACTGCTGTGAGTTAATTCAAATATAAATTTGAATTATTATTAGTTCTGCAGTGAGGTGAAATATTTAGAATCGCGTAGTTCATGCAAAGGGCACAATGGAGTAAAGTTACATAGATAGCAGATAGCCAGCTTATAATAAGACTCTGCTGCTCCCTCCATCTACCCTGCATTCCGAAAGCCTGACTCAGGGGCCCTGTCTTTCTGGAATGCAGGCTGATCCCTGTCTTTCCCCTTCTGCAAGTTGCTATGGAGACAGCATCTTCTTACCCATTTAAGACCACACCTCCTAGTATTTCCGTTTTCCTCTCTTGATTTATTTTTCCCTGAATAATGCATCATCATATTGACGACTACTTTACTTATTTCACCATCTGTCTCCCCCTCCTCCCACCCCCCACTCAACTGGCAGCACCTGAAGGGCAAATGTTTCTCTCTGCTTTGTCCACGGTTCCATCCCCAAGGTTCAGGACTATACCTGGCATGAACTAGTTTCACTCCAGTAATATTGGATCTTTTGGTTTGGTTTGTACTGTTTTATTTTCCTATATGTGTGGTGTGTGTGTGTGTGTGTGTGTGAGATAAATTACTTCTTTTGTAAAATATATTTTATTATCCTTAAGTAGTTATACAAAGGAGTTGCCATTCAACAGAAATTATTTCTTTAGCTTTAAGAGCATATTGCATGGGAAATAAGGGAGAATAAAGTTAAAGAAATCACCCAGCCCCATACCCTGACACCCCCCTTGCCACAAACCACAATCACAAGAAGGGTCTTGAAGGCACGTGATAAACCTTGTTCTCAGTCATGGCTGAATCATCGAGATGAGGTCTGTCCACAAATAACTGAGAAGTCCCAGCCAACAGCCATGAAGTACAACTGTGGCTAGTATATCTATACAGCCCCATCGGCCGTGTCACACCCTGACCTGTGAAGGAAGGGGGCCCCAGGCAGTGATGCCAATAGGAGGTCATGGGTACAGTTCTCCCCCACCCAGACCACTGGGGCTGTCACCAGCTTCCCAGAAGCGCTGTGGAGAAAATCCTTGTGCTGTTGTTCTTCACAGTGGCTCTGCTGTGAGTCCAGCCTCAGCCCCACACCATCTGATGAAGTGTCAGTAGCCAGTGTAACTTCCCATGCATGTACAATATTCATTTCTCTTTGTCTGTTTTTATGTCTCTATTTCTCTCTCTCTGTCCCTCTCAGGTATGCTACATGTGTGGACTTGAGCAGGTATGCTGTATGTGTGGACTTGAGCAGGTATGCTACGTGTGTAGGTGTGACACAGAGTCCAGCATCTGCAGACCACAGCAGGTTGTGATTCTTCTTGCCCAGGTAGCAGGCCTCCAACTTATTCAGGTCTTTGGGGGGAAATTTACTGCGTGTATCAGACAGAGCCAGTTTCACTTAAACCTAGAGATGACTGAGAAATGAGACCTTTTTTTTTGGTCGGCCGTGGGCCTTGAACTCGGGGCCTGAGCACTGTCCCTCAGCTCTTCAGCTCAAGGCTAGCACTCTACCACTTGAGCCACAGTGCCACTTCTGGTTTTCTGGTGGTTTATTGGAGATAAGAGTTTCATGGACTTTCCTGCTCGGGCTGGCTTTGAACCGCGATCCTCAGATCTCAGCCTCCTGAGTAGCTAGGATTACAAGCAGGAACCACTGGCACCTGGCAAAATGAGACCATTTTAAAGGTATTTGCTTCCAACAAGCCTCCCTTTCTTCTTAGCTTTCCTACCCAGGTGTAACCCAGAAACTTTTTTAAAAAGGTAGAGCTAGGAAAGAACTGTGACTGTAAGTTACAGACCAAGATGATATAACTGTGTGGGGGCTAGAGTGTAACTACTAATTCCCGCATTTCATAAAGCCTTGATTTATTTTTTTATTAATGCCAGTGATAGGATAAAAAGAACATTTCCCTCTTTTTCTCTCCTGAATACCCACCCATTTTTTTCTCTTCACCCAACCCTCAAATCATGTACCTGCACATGATGATCAAAAAGTTAACCGTCAGTTTCCTTCTAGATTAGAGCTTTCAGTTGGCGCTTGGCATGAGTTGTATTATTAATTTTTATGTATAACTCAAGGGAGTATCACTGTTCTCCAACAAATGCTAGCCTCTGTCCTCCCTTCTTCCCCAAGGAGACAGCAGACACAATCATTTAAAACACACAACATGATCTTCTTTATTTAATTGTTTAATCAGTTTACATTCCACAACTGACAGGTTATTTATTTTTATTTTTTTCCATGAACAAGTCATTTAATTAATTACCAGACACTTTGTTTTCTTCAATCGATGGAAATACAATATTTCTGCCAATTTGAAAAAGAAAATTGCAAGATGCAGTCAGTTTCAGTGAGGTCCCCAAATGCTCTGCTTCTTCAGTCCTTTCAAAGTCACAGGAACCTGGCAATTTCCCTTTTCATTCCCCCCTCCCACTTCCTTATGAAAAATCCTCTCCGAATATCGTAAGAGTTTCAAGATCTGGTCTGAATCACCTTTCCTGTAATTAATTAATTATGAGAAGGAACAGACAGTACAATAGATCTGATAAGATGTAGCATTCTTGTTAAGATTAAACAACACATTTATTCACATCATATCAGAACAAAGGAACATAATATTTAATCTTAGTTTAGCACCAATAACCACAGGAATTGCTACCTCCACGGGGAGAGTCCGTTGTTAGAATCCTGCAGTATACACCACTCCTTGTCTAGCCAATCAGAAAGCACTATGCAAATTAAAGTGAAGGTAAATAAATTTATATTGACTGAGCAATAATCTGGTGGACCATAAACACTCCAGGTGTTTGAGAGTTTTGTTGGCGATGGTCCTTGTCTAATGACCATATATAAAACATACTCACCAAATCAGCTCATTTTTCTCTTGCTCAGTAACACTGGGCTGAGAATGTTATATTTTAAATGAATTTAACCTTGTCCTACTGGCTCTTTGAAATGCTTTGTGAATGCCCAGGGGTTGTTTGTATGTTATTCTTTTCTCTGTACTAGGATCTCGGTACTTATTTCCCCTTGAACAAAAGAGGTTTCTTCAAACCTAAGGAAGGTTTCCAAGCAGAGAGGAGAGGTAGGCAATGGTGGCTTGAGTCCCAGTCCAAAGGTAGCTAGGACTTGTCACAGCCACCTCCTAGTAGACCTAGCCTGTCACTGCTCTTCCCAGTGAATCTCCTTATCAGCATTGGATTTCAAGAGAAAAAGGAAAGGATGGAGAAAGCAGCTCTGAATGTTGGTGAGATGGCGTTAGCGGGTGACAGCACCAGGTGACAGGAGGTGGTAGAGATCTTGAATCTTGGCCAAAGGAAGGCCTGCCTGTCTGCCCCATCTCCACAGTATGACAAAGGACATGTGGATAAGGAAGGCAGCTATTAAAGACTATGACCTGCTTTGGCCTTGTGGACTTCAAACGGGTGATCCTGGGGACCACGGCCAGGGAGAGCCCTCAGCCTTGTGGACAGATGTGACAATGGTGTCTCCCCTTCCTCAGCAGGTGAAGCAGAATCTCTCCAGGAGCAAGACAGCAGCCTGGACACTGTTCTGCTTTCTATGGTTGGCCAATCCAGCCGTGACAGAATCGGCATTGCAAGGCAAGGGTGTCCTGCTCAGACTGAATGAAGAGCCTAACTCTATGTGGTCCTAGCTGGTAGCGAGAAGCCATCTGCGAACTTTGAGGCATTCAAAATGTGGCTGATTCAAACTCAGATGTTTCCTCAGAGTCAGGTTCATGCTGGACTCCGGTTTCATTGGGAAGATAAAAGAATAAATATCTCAGTAATATTTTTATGCTGACTCCATGTTGAACTGCTTTTTTTTTTTTAATGTGCAGGGTTACAATAGTGTATAAAAAGTAATTTCATCTGTTTTCCTGGATCTTTAAAGTGTGGTTAATAAGATCTTGAAAATGGCATATATAGCTTGTATCTTAGTAAATTTGGACAGTGATGGTCGAAATTATCTCTGGTTACACAGATTATCACCAAGGGTTGTCAGAGGGGATAAAGGTTAGACTGAGAGTTGCTTTCATTATACTGTAGAGAAGATGGCTAGTACTGGCTGAGTTCGGTGTACACTATCCTCCAGGGTAATAGCTTTTGTGTCTTAGGGGTGGGTGCTTTCTTTCTTCATCTTCCTTCAGAGTTACTAAGCTGGGTTCCTCCTCTGTCACCATGCCAAGTGCATTCTGTTGATCAAGCCATTTCTCCAGCTTTACCTCCCTACCTCTACTCAACCTCTTCAGCCCACAGCCTTCACTCCACCACAACCTCTGCCTTCTTTAGTCCCCAGCTCTTGGCCAGACTCCCTGTTTCTGATATCCTAAGCCATGTTTGTAGAACAAGTCAAAGATGACAAAGCAATTCACACACACCAACTCCTTTGATGCTCCTTCTCCTACCCCAGCCCAGCCAAGCACTGTCAGCAAAGACAGTAAAAGGAGATTGCCAAAGTGGGTGGGAAAAGGCATCTGAGAATGAAAAAGGTAGTTAAGAGGCTTTGGACTCTGAGCACAAACTGGCTGTCAGCTTGAGGCTTCTTTCTGAGGTGTGCAATGTGGGGCAAAAGTAGCAGGTAGAAAACCTCTCCTACATTACCTCAGTGCAGACAGCACATGCTAGCCAGCATGGGCAGGGCATCTACAAGTAGCAGCAGAAGGGACAAAGAAACTTGGTGTCCCATGAGTTCAGCAAGCCACCCTGCTTCCTGTTAGGCTCAGAGGACATGGGGACACAGTGAGGTAACTAGACTTACCACCAAGGCTCAGGGTGATCTACTAACAAAGCCCAGCTCAGGTCTTCGTGTGGACTTTGCTATGACCTTCACTCTTCTGACTCTGATGATATACTTTTCCTTTGGGGGAGATACATTTGCTTCAAAAGCAAATCTCCTCAGAACAGAGTTCTAAGCAGACACTAGTGACTGCCAGAGAAACACCCAGAAAAAAAAAATCTCCTGTGCTATGGCATCCCCTCTTCCTGTGCCACCAGAATCAGGACTCTGAGAAGTTCACACAAGTCCCCAGAAAACTGAGGGCCACATCATTGTATCCAAGAAGCTGCAATCCCCTTCCCTTTTATTTTTCAGTTTCCACTTTTATTTGTACATTTTTTTTTTTTACAGATAGTCTTGAATAGCAAAACAGTCACACCATGGGAGGAAATGGGAGCGGAACATGAGTGGCTGCGAGAAAGCTCTATGTGAAAGGCACACTCACGACACAGAAACACTGGCACAGACAGAGGAGAGAGAGTGGGGGGGGACGGGCCACCCAGAGAGGAAAGGGAAAGCTCAAGGGGCAGGGAGGGACATGGGGCTCCCTAGGGAGCAATGCCAGTCCTTGGGCACAAAGAGGAGATAATTGGCATGTGTCTGAGAGACACCAGGTTGAGCTGCTGCTGGCCAACTCCCAGTTTGTTGGGACCCAGTTTCTTGCTTGTCCACACTGAACCAATCTCCCTTGGTGGGGGGCATTTCCCCCTTTACTGGGCTCTAGCTACATAGAGACCAACAACCTGACCTCCCCTTGGAGAAAGTCTCAACTCGACATGACAACTTGATCCACTACAGACAGTGTGGAAGTTGTTCCTTTCTCATTTCACAATCCAAGTGTTAAGAGTTTCCCAAACAAGATCACAAGTCCTAGTCGATGTCCCACCCAGAGGTCTTCCTGCAAAAGCCCACAAGCTTTTGATGATCTCATTGGCTTCACCAACTGATGAGGAACAGACTCTAGCTCCTAGAAACTTACCCTCACCCTAAATTTGAAAGCTTGTTCAGATCTCTGAGAACCCAGTTTAGTCCCTGACCCCTTGGGCATGTACAACTCGAAGTAGCCTTAGAGAACTGTTGAAAGGAAACTAACAGCAAGGTATGAATTAATCCATGCCAGGGAGAAAAGTTGACTGCGGGCTCCACATGGTTCAATTCACTCATCTAATGCCTTCCTCTAGATTAAGAGGATAAGCATGCCCTTTGCAAAGTCAGGCTTTGGTCGAAAGGAAGCAAGTTTGGGAATAGGTAAATGAAAGAGCCAGTTGCTCTAAAGGGCTTCAGTGAAGAAGAGAATCCCACGTACTTCGGTCTGATAGGCACACCCCCACCCAGCAACCACAATGACCTCTCTCTCTAGGATCAACCCTTGGCAGTGAGGCGCAGACCCCCAATGGAACATTCCATTACAGTCAGGGCTCAGCTGCTGCGGGGCAATTTGATCAGTATGGAATTCTTGTGACACCTCATGTTTGCAAATCACTTTGCAATTTCTTTGTCACCTTTAATATACCATGAGGTAAAGTGTTATCACCATCCTCATCCTATAGATGAGGAAGTTCAAGTATGGAGAAGACACAGTGCCCAGAGTCACAAATCATGTGAATGCTGAGTGGAAAGGAAATTTACAGTAACCACATACAAATGTTGCTTAATTAGTGAGATTCTCTGGCTTCAGTGTTTTATTCCACAGATTGGATTTGAGATGGCACCTGACAAAAGACCAGAAGAAAGAGAGGAGACAGGGAGTATAAGAGAGGAGAGGGGAGGGAAAGGGAGGGGAGGGGAGAGAAGAAAGAAGGGAGAAAGAGAGAGAGAGAGAGATCCCTAAATAGGAATCTTTGAGCCCTGTTCTACTCTTCCTTTAGTAAGCTGTGGCACTGAACTTTCAAAGGCCTTTATATTCTATTTGAAGTCTCAGGCCACAGAATGTCGAGTCATCTTGACACTGACCAGTGAGGCTTGGTGGTTATTAAGTGTCCTCCACATCCCATCTGCCAACCCAAAGGCAGCAACTCATTGGGGAGGCTTTGGGGTTACCATCATTCTGATTGGGTAAACGTCAGATGCCTCTTAGGGATGAGTCCTGACCACTAAGGGGGAAGCCCACTAGCCAATAACAGCAACATGTTCTGGGAATTGGAATAATGTTTTGGAAACATCTTTAAAAAAATGTTAGCATCACTGGAAACGGAGAATAAGGATATCGCCTCAGCAGTCAACTGCTTTGCGAGGAATCAGAATCATTTGTATGCATCAACTCTTCTGGGCTTGCTTAAAACTCTGTTCCTTTCCTCTGACTGTACCAGCTGGAAGGCAGTGCCAAGGACAATCTGGCTGGTCTGCACCCATTATTTCTAGAAACTTCTTGTATTTCTAGTGAGAATGGTGAAATCAGCTCTCGCTCTGACTCACTGCATTTCCCTGGGAAGGGATGGATGTGTTCACAGAGTTGCTTAGTCCCTGGAACAGAGAAAACATTTTTGGAAGAGCAGTTTCCCTGGAACAACAGGCTGACCAAATATCCTACACCAACCAATCCCGAGGCCAATCAGGTGCCATTTCTTCCCACTCTTACTCTGAACTTTTGAACATCAGTTAATCCATACTGCCAGCATAAGCCAGGGGAAGGCAGTTTCGTTCTACACATCTCTGAAGGATACATTTGAAAATTCAGTGCGATTCTGAATTTGACTCAGCTGGGCAGCTCCAGAGATGGAAGAGGCGTATCTTCCCATATGATCGGGACTAGTGATTCCACAAGTGGCACTTTCATGTTAGGCCTCTTCTCAGACAAACGTGGAGACAGAGCCTTAGCTCATCTATCTTCTCCTCTTATAGAAGGAAAGACAGCTTCACTTCTAGAGAGAGAATCTACCAGGGAATCTACTCAGGAAGCTGCTCAGGGACATGAGGTCAAGGAAGGCTGGTCTTGACTTGAGGGATTTATCCCATCTCTGAGCCTTCATGGTCCCTGGAGGTAAAAAGTATGGAGTTGTTGAAAGGCAAAGGCTCACATCTAGAGCCACAACAAAGGGGCTGCTTAGAGTCTGTCTATCATCTCTAGAGATGAACTACTTAATGATTTTTATCAACCAAAGTTGATCCAGAAGTGGAAGAGAGGAAAGAGAGAGGAAGAAGGGACAGAAAAAGAAAATACAACCCCTTAAGTGAGAAGAGCAAAAACTATGACCTTCCTCCTTGTCTCTGCTGGCAGACAAACCTCTTTCCCGAATCCGAAATCCAGTAGGGAGGAAAGGAAATAAACGTTGAAATGGACCTTGTGTGCCAGGCTGATTTCCACAGAGACCAAAGGACAAGCATGGCCCAATGACTTGGATACACACACAAGGAATTTCAACGTGACTTGGGTAGGAACTCAAGGCCTGACTGAGGCCACAGAGTCTCAGTCCTATTGAGGCAGGGTGATACTTTGATCTGGATAAGAAGAGTTTGACCTAGGGAATCTAACAAGTTGAGGTTCTTCTCTTCCTTCTCCTTTGCTGTGTTCTGAGCCATCGCCTAACCAAACTTCAGTAACTACTTGCAGGGGCATATTGTAATTTGTGGTCAAGACGCTGCTGAAGAGAGCAAGGTCTCATGTAGCCTGAATTTGCCATCTAACCATGGAGCTGGGTATGATTTTGCTCCCAGGAAGACTCACACTCTAGGGTGTGAGTCTCTGGCTCCACTACCAAGAAAGGTTGCTCAATGGCCCTGTTTTACTAATAGTTAATCCCAGATGCTTTGCACCCTTCCTGAAAATCCTAACATTTCAAAGCTCTTATGTTCCAAAGAAGACAGTAAGATTTATTACAAGTCTGCCACAAGATAAGCAATTCCATATAGCCAACAATCTGCCTATGGTAGATACAATATAAGAAAGAGTGTATAAATAATGAGAGGTCTATGGTCTTCAAATGTGATTTTTTTAAAAAAGAAAACTGAAAAGAGTTGTTGCCTCCAAGTGCCTCCTTTAGAAGTATTTCCTTCACCTTTCTGCAACTGGAAAACATCTAGAACTTCACATCCAATCACAGAGAAACTCTCAGTCTCAAATGTTGCCTGTTGGACCCCTGCCTGTTCCTGCCTGCTTCAAGATGCTTGGAAAGAAGAAACAAGATCTCCTAACCTGCCATACTTAGCTTCACTCTTCCTGAAGCCCACGTTTGCCTTTCCCCTTAGGTGAAAAAAAAGTCTAACTTTATGAAGAAAAATAAAATTCTCAATTAAAAACCTGAGGTCTCTTGAAAATAATTTCCCTTCTAGAATAAATCCTTCATCTTAAAAAAGAATCCTTTGGACCTCAAGTGGAAGCCAACAGCATTTCCTGCTACCCAGCTCGCCCACATCCCCCAGCATACCCATAGCCCAGGGTACTTGTCCATGAGACCCTTTGCAGAAGCTGACCAGAGTCCCTGTGAAGGATTCTTGGGTAGTGCAACCACACCTGTGTGCAGGTACGCATCGACAAGAGCACACACAGAATGCACCAGAGAGATACATGCATACAGAGACCCATGTTCAAGTCCATTGGAGTCCACACCCAGATATGAATTACACATACAGTCGAAAAGAGCCAATGAGACAGGCAGATCTTACATCCTGGTGGATGAAGGAAGGGTCTATGGAGGGTCATTGGTTAGTGGATGAGAAGGCGGGTAGATGGATAGGAGGAGAGGAGATGAAACTGAACGTGGAGGAAGAAGGCTGCGGAGTGGCTGGCAAAGTTCCCAAAGAATTCTAGTTATACAACAACTGGATTTCCTGCTACAGGGCTGACTCTAGTTATATCAGCTTGAGGACTCTTATTTTGCCTCCCCAGGACTATCAGACTCCTGCAGGGCCCCCAAGGTGATGTGAGCTGCTCCTGCCCCGACAGCATTCACAGCTCTGGCTGGCTTCTTCCCCTGTTGGTATCTATAGTACCAATTCATTCAAGGGAGTGAGAGACATTGGTATGGACTTGTGCCATCTCTGCTTGGGTGGTAGCCACTAAGACAGGTATTTTGGGATTCATAGCCTGGAGTAGCGAGAGGAAAGGTAAGGTGATGGAAAGAGTCAAGGGTTACCCATTAATTTACACAATATCATACAAACTAGAGCCCATGGGAAATGGAGGTTCTCTCTCCGCATGTGACCTGCTTCATCTGTACAGAGGTCACCCCTTAGGAAAGGGGCAGATGTTCAGTGACAAAGGACAGCCCCCCCAATGGGGAGCCAAGGTCTTGTTTGGTATACGTACATGTGCATCAGCAACCAGAGGCAACCTTCTGTTTCCCTCCTGAACCGTGCGTTCCCCCTCTTCTCTCATGGCTTTTGTGCCCAGTTGTGTCTTGAACTTCCAAAATTAAGAGGACTAAATCTTGCAGAGTTCCAGCACTGTAACACGAAGAACCATGGGGTCCTCTGGCCCAATGGTTTTGTTCTTGGTTTTGCCCTCTGGGAATGTTAGCTGTACCAAAAATAATAGAAAATAAAACGCAACACAAACAAAACCTCACTCTCAGGAAACATTTACCGTATGCACACACATGTGTATACACACTCACACTCACACACACACACACACACACACACCTCCAAGGATCTATAGCTGCAGGATTGGCACCCATCCAGGCCTGCCTTTGGTGATACTTCCTAGGCCTTGGAGCCTCTGTCTTGGGCCAGTAAACCTCCACAGTGTTACACACAACAATCACAATGCAATATGAAGCCGCCCAATGAACATGCACACACGCCTACATGCGCACGCGCACTCGCACACACACATACACATCACAGCATCATTGCTCCAAGGCTTCAGTCTGCCCAGGGAGTGCAGGTTGGGGGAGGACAGGGCAGCCTCTTGTTTAACTTGGGTATAAGGCAGCTGGAAGGTAAGACTGGGTTTTCTGAGCAGCCACTGAAGTATCCTTTGATTGACGTGGATCTTGCCCTCTCCATGTGTTTTCTCCCCTTCCCACCTCCAAAACTTTGTCCAAAAAGTTTGGCCACAAAGAGAAAACTTCCCTTTCCAGTTTGTTTTCTCTTGGACTCGTGATGTGTTGCTGGCAAGCCAGGAAGGAGATCAAAGGAGGAAGAGCGGGAGAAGTGGTTCTAAAAACGGGCTCGAAGACGTGGTTACATTCGATGAACTTCGGAGCCTTGTTTCCCCAGGGTGGGATGGCCGGCGGTGGTGTCTTCTCCTGCTGGCCCAGTGTCTAGCACACGCTTCTCTACATCTGGGTTGCTTCGTACCACTGCCACTGTCCCTTCCAGCTCGCCTCCACATCCTCAGGAGGGAGGGGAATCAAGACACTACCGCTCAAGCGGTGGTGGTGGTCGTTGTGTCTTCAAGAAACCATGAAGCCAAAGAGTCAAGGATTGATGGAAGAGCCACAAGATGGGGGTACATTCCCCATCTTGGCGATGAGGCGACACAAAGTCCAGCGAGATGCAGGCGCCTGAGCCAACTTGACGCTACCTTGGCACTGGCATCATCTTGATTGAGTTTCATTGTATATATGTATATTATATATATATTTATATATATGTGTGTGTGTGTATGTGTGTGTGTATGTGTGTGTATGTGTATGTGTGTGGTTTGTTTGTTTTTTGTGATTTTTTTTTTAGCACACGGTCCCGTTCTCGGGTCTGGATTTAGGGCAGTTGGTCCTCGGGACAGGTTGGACAGAGGGGGCCAAGGTACAGAAGAATCCCGAGATCAGCGTGAGGCCCAGGCCCCCCCATGCACAGAACATGGACCATCCATAGCCATGACTGATGTCATCTGGGAGTCCATACAGGTAGCGAGGGTAGCGGGACAGCTCAAAGTTGATCCCGGCCACACAGGTACACAGTGAAATAATGCAGAAGGTTCCTGGAGAAGAGGGAGAAAAGACAGGATGGGGAAATGGAGAGGGGAAGGGGTAGAGGAGAGGGACAGAGAGAGAGAGAGAGAGAGAGAGAGAGAGAGAAGTTAGGATTACTACACTTTCAATTTCTTGGCCCAAAGAAATGAGGGGATCCGAACAAGAGCAGGCCATTACCAAGGCGATCATTTAGAAATACTCATGGTGTCAGGAGGAGTATTAAAGAATCACCCATTCCTTACTCTCCAATAATTGCCCACTCTTGGACAAATACCAGCAATCTCTTCCTGGGAAAAACACCCTAAATAAGTATCATATTAGCGTTTTATGTAGAACAGAGGGGCACAGAGCATTCAGTTGATTTTTCAAAAAGCAATTACAACCTGTTGTCTTTCTTGGGAAATAGTGAAAGCATCCCATGGTACTTCTTATTTCCAGTCGTGGGGCCTGAACTCTGGGCCTGGGCACTGTCCCTCAGCTCTTCAGCTCAAGGCTAGCGCTCTACCACTTGAGCCACAGTGCTACTTCCGGCTTTTTTCTTTTTGCTTATGTGGTACTGAGGAATCGAACCCAGGGCCTCTGGGTTCTTCTTTAACAATAAAAATATTCTCCCCCCACCCACCCACATACATAAAATCTTTTATAATATTAGGCCTTTCTTCAGTCAATCCACAAACAACTCAACCCACTAGAAAAACAAATGCCCTCCTAGTTTAGTGTCTTTACTTTCCAACTCCTAGAAAATCGTTTCCCAATTTCAATAGGATGATATTTCCCCAAAGGTTCTCCAAGGAGTACTACTTCTCTGAGGCACACTGTTACCAGGTAGGGGATAAAGTCAAAAACATTTGGAATCCTGCACATGCCTTTTTTCCTTTGTAATCCATGTATGTGTATGTGAATGTGTCAAATCTACTTCTGTAATAAGCTTATTTGATCATGAGACCTCCCATTAAAAAATATTACTCATATTAGCCTCCAGTGAAAAGATCATTTGAAGAGGCAGAAGGGGATAAAATGATTTAGAGTTATCATCCTATTTTTAACCAGTGCAAATATTTGATCTACCTTGAATGAATTGAAGAGCCTTGTCAGCATTTTCTCTCCTTTTCCTTAGATGACCACTGATACTGTGCACAGTGGACTAGGCTGGATTAATGAAAGGGTAAAGAGTGGCATATTTGCTAAGGGAAAGGAGTATAATTAGTATGATGTGCAGTTTTCCATTTATTATAAAAATTCTTGCTTCATGAAAGCAGTTTCTTTAAGATAGAGTCTTATGTCTAGCAGAAGTCTCCAACAAGGGAAATGCGTGGAGTAATGAGAGTCAAGAGTTTGTGATCATTAAAAGTCATAGTTGCTACATTCCTACTAAAGTGGTATGTGCTGGGTTCTATGCTAAGTACTTAACATACATGGCTTGTTTCATTCTTAAGACAGCTCTGTGAGGCATATTGCATTATTATCTTCGTTTTTCTCCATGAAGGTATTGAGACCCAGAGAGGTTAAGATCACACATCCAGGAACTAGAAAAGCCAGGCTGCAGTCTTTGGCAGCTGTATCCACAATGCTACGTAAGACTCACATTAGGCCTGTGGTCCCCTCATGAGCCCCTCCACCTCCCATTGTGCTTTTCTATGTCAGTCATTCTGGGTTAGGTTGTTCATAGTGGCGGAAGACTTGTGGAAGCAGATGACTGGGACCCGTTCCAGGTCCAATTTCTGGTTCACAGGTCTTGGGGCTTCACATATTGCTGGTGATGTTGATGCAGCTCGCCAGGAACCACCCTCAGAAACCGCTGGATGAGCACAAAAGTTTTATCGAAGAAAGAGGAAATTTAATCTGCCAAAGTCCAGATCACAGGAGAAACTACTAATAAATACTGACATGAAAAGTACTCAATTTTACTCATAATCCAAGAACAGAAAATTAAGACATGGTTGACAAAGCATAATCTGTCCAATCAGCAAACTTTTAATTTGCTTTTTTCATCTTGCCATTAAAAAAAAGATTATCTCCAAATCTAGTAAGGGCACCCTAAAATGGACCATCTCATAGACTCCAGGGGTGTTGTAAGCTAATTTTTTTTTACAGGAAAGTGACTATTAAAATATTCATCCCTTTAACCTAATGATTTCCTTTCAGAGTAAGGAAACAGTCCCATCCGGGGACAAAAATGAAGACCTTTGTGGTGAGGAGTGGCCGGAAAGGAGGGGTTTTGGTGAGTCTAGATTTTGGGGATAACTAGGGTTCTTTAGGCTGGGACATTTGAGCTTTGCCTGGAGCCTCGGAAGGGGTCAAGATGACTACGTCAGAAGTGAGAGGATGGGGTAGCGAGGGCTAGCGCATGCTGTGGTCATCAGGAGCAGGCAGGAGGATCTGGTAAATGGGGCAGAGCCCAGGGATCCCAATGGCTTTGTGAATCATCATTTTGAGGATGACTATTTGTTGAGAAGGCTCAAAGAGATATGTCAGAGGTGACTTGGGCACAAGCATGCATAACTAAAATGCCTAAGGGGGTCACATGTGTATATGTGTACAAATGTAGTGTTTATGAGTGGATATGCATGTGTACATGTGCACATCTCACAGACATGAAAATGAACATGTGTGCATATATGCATTTCACACATGTGCATAAGTGTGTGCATCCCCTGTATGTATGTGTGTGAATAACTAAATATATGTACACACACACACACACACCCCAACTTGCAGGAGTTTTATATCTGTGAACAAGGTCTCCGAACAAATTGTTTGATGGCTCCTAGGGCAAATGATTCTCAACCAACTTTCTGAATCAGAACTTCTTAAGGGAATGGGCACCTTCAGTTTGGGGAAGCTTCCCTGATGATTTCTACAGATGAGTCTCTTAGCATCCTCGTGTCACCTGGATACAGCACCAGGATGGAACAGCAGGGCTGGAAAAGGGGCAGGCCTCGCCTGTGGAGCTCTGCCAAGGAGAGAGTAAGTGCCTGAGGTGGCGAAACAAAGAAAACTGACATGAACGTCAAATAATTTAACTTCAAAATATGGCCTGCGAATGAGGGCATCTTTCTGCCTTTACTTCCTGGAATCGTTAAAGAATTCCTCTTGTCAATATCCCCATAGGTAGAAAACCTTTTATGGCTCTCTCATTTAAGATAGTGTGTGTGTGTGTGTGTGTGTGTGTGTGTGTGTGTGTGTGTGTGACTATTGCTTGAGCCATGCCTCCAGTCCTTTTTGCTCTGATTTTTTTTTTTTTGAGATAGGGTAGACCACAATCCTTCTATTTATGCTTCTTTCAGTAGCTAGCATGCCAGGCATGAGCCACTATGCTCAACAATGGGTTGAGATTGGGGTCTCATGAACTTTTTTTTTGCCTAAGAAAGAAGCAGGTCTGCGTTGACAATAGGATATTGTAAGCAATAAGCAGAAGGGGGTCCCACTAGAGAGTGCCCTATTGTCTTAGAGCTCCATGCCCGAGATAAGATGACATCTACAGACCCATGATTGCATTTACCAGTTGTGAGACACTTCCTTGCGGCCAGAAGCAAGCTTCCATCACTTACAGAACTTCCAACATCCGTTGGAACATGAACCACTATAACAGATCATTGGTGTCCTGCCTTTATTCCCGCTCCATATATTAGCTACTGAGATTAAAAAAAATATCCAGTTATGATTCTAGTCTGTTTAAAACCCTCTGATAGCTTCCAATAATAGAATCCAAACTTCTACATCCTCTTGGCCTTCCCTGAGAATATTCTGCTTATTGAACTAAATTTCTTAACATTGACTCCCATGGTTCCTATGCTCTAGCCACACTAGAGACTAGAATGTTTTACAAACTAGCACCCGTTGCAGAGCCTTTGCCCTTGCTGTTCCCTTGACTAGAATAGCCTTGTCATTCCTCTCAGATCCCAAATCCAATGCTGTCCTTGGAGGGACCCTCCCTGGCTTTTTCTGAAATAGCACCTGCCCCAGTAGTTTTCAGTCAAGAAGATGTCATAACAAACGCCATTGGGAAAGGAGGACGGAAGACAGAGAGTCCCAGCTGTCTCTCTTCTCTTTGAGCAGAATTGACTTGATTTGATCTATTTCCAGGGGAAATTTCATTGGATTCTTACAACGTCAACATCTTTGAAAAACACTTGCCTTGCCCCTTTGCAGAGAAAAATTAAGGTCTCTCATTGCAGAAACTACCCTTTGGGCCACAAAGTTCAGGGTGTCTGTTCTAGTAGGGAACAGTCCATGCCTTTGGCAGAAGACCGAGACAACTCATCCATGCTGGTCCTGCAAGGGGCTTCAGACGCCTCAACCCAGCCCTCCAGGCAGACAGCCACAGCCAGTCAGTCACAGCTGGATGGAATGAGAAATAAAAACTAATTACCCTCCCTGTGTCAGGACTCATGCTGGCTCAGGCTCAGATATCTTAAGTCCAGTTAGAAGCAGATAAGGAACCACCTAAGTAGCTGCAGGCTGAGAACTTTCACTAAGAAGACCTGTTGGCATACAAGCAATGGTACTTTGTAGCAGACTCTTCAACACCTGGTGTCGCTGTTGTAAACACCTGTTGGCAGAAAGCCATGGCTCATGGGTACAATGAACTATATGTTAAGTGTTGCCTTCTCATAGGTCAAAGGCAGCGTCTGCCTCCTTTGATGACCACCTACCTGCAGCTTTTTCACGACTCACCGAGTGATGTCACCTAGCACCCTGAGCTGGGCACTCTTATCCCTGGGTCGTCTGGTTGGAAGAGGGGAGGGATTCTCTAGAGTTCCAGGATCGTTGCTCCCCTCCAGCTCCCTCTAGAGTGTGAGAGGAAACTCTCCATGCCCAGACTCCCAACTCCTGTTCCAACTCCAAAGACAGCTTCTTCCACCTCCTTCACTCTGCTGCCATCTCTAATTAATGTTCCTCCGGATGCCAAATACTAGAATGGAGTTTCTCACTAGTGTTAGTTTCTTGGCTGTTGGACAACCTCCTCCTGCTTAGATATCTCCTTGGTTTCCAAGTCACCCTGAAATCAGGCTTCATTACATCTCCTTGGCTGCTTCCTCTTCTCAGCTGCCATTTGGCTTTTCAGACTAGCAGGTCGCTGGCTGTCTAACATGCTGTGTCATGTCATACACTCTCTGGTAATGGCCCAAGTCTCACCAGCACGTGATTGATACATGGGAGCAATTCCTTCTTTCCAAACCCCAGTCCAGGCATAAGGCATGTCCAAGTGTTCCCCACTACCCCATGCTACAATTTGCATGCGCTGTCCAAAAGTTCACATGCTGAAACCATAATCCCAAGATTCCTATGGGAGTGTATTTGAAGGTGGTCCGTTGGAGGGTAATTAGGTAATTAGCAGATGAGGTCCTGAGGATGAGATGCCCATGCTGGCATTAGTGGTTTTGTAAGATGAGGAAGAGAAGCCTGAGCCAGACCCTTTCTCTAACTATCTAAGCAAGTACCATTGCTCTTACGACATCTCAACCTCCAGAGCCACGAGGCAAATAAATGCCTATACTTTATAAGTTACCCAGCCTTGGATACTGTCAAATGTCTGTATCCACTCTGAGGTGTATTATTATGAATTTCTGTTATTCTGCAAACATCATAAAATTGTACTATACTCCTCCAGAGACAGTAATCTTCCACCTAAGTAATGATTTTTCTGGCTTCATTATATATATGGCCTGCCATTGACCAAAAAAAAGTCATTATGAAAAAACATGACTATATTTTTATAGCAATAGAAAATGGACTAAGATACTCCACTGGCCAAAAAAATGACGTCTTTTGCTTCTTCTAAGCCTCACTTCCATGGTGGGGAGCTCAACCATCCTGATAGGCTGGGATTGGGGGCGGGTAGGTATCTGGAATTGGGACTTTCAGTCCTAGCCTGGGGAAGTCCTGGTTTCCCCCAGGCGGGCTGTGCATTGTGGGACCCACCTTGCACTGGGCATGCTTGCCAGACAGGACAGCAGTGAGTGCATGCATGGAGGGGGCTCTGTGAGCAGGAGAAATGATCATACTTTAGCTAGTGGAAACACAGGAACTTGGGTCCACGAAATAGTTTACTGATGTTAAAAAATATCAGCCTAGGATAGCATTGTTTGGGGGAAGCTTTTGTCATCTTGAAATGTCACCAGGAAACACTTCATCAATATCCCAAGAAGACCTCATCCTCGTACCACCTTAAAGGTTAATATCCAGGAAACTTCTATCTTCTTTTCCTTTTCTTCTTCCTTCCTTCCTCCCTCCCTCCCTGCCTTCCTTCCTTCATTTATGTGCATGTCAGTACCAGGGCTTGAACTCAAGGCCTCTTGCTCTTGTTAAGTTTTATTTTGTTTGTTCAAGGCAGGTACTCTACCACTTAAGCCATAGCTCTACTTCTGGCTTTTTGCTGGTTAAATGCAGATAAGAGTCTCTTGGATTTTTCTGCCCTGATTGGCTTCACACTGAGATCCTCAGGTCTCACCTCCTGCGACCTAAAGATCTCAGAGCTAGAACTGCAGGCATGAGCCACAGCACCCAGTGACTAGGATATTTTTAAGCTGATATTCAGAGTTATAATATTAACGTCTTGCTCAACCTACTTCTAAGTACTAATTGCAGGTGCCTAAGACAGACAAGATGGTAACTCCTGTGTGGTTGTTGCCAGATTAGCCTACACAACCCGGGGAGGGTAGAACATGTGTTTCCACACCCCTTAGGGATCCTCAGAGAAGCGATGGCAGTAATGCCACAGCAATGGACCCCATGGAGAAATAGCATCCAAATGTAGGCCTCAGGCTAGGTGACAGAATGCTCTTACTAATTCAAGAAGCCATCTCCTAGGAAACCAAGGCCCTTGTGAGGGTTCTCGCGGGGAACCAGAGCAGTTACATATTATGTGCAAACCATTTCCCCAAATATCTATTCTTTATGTGACCAAGATGCGCCCACAACTTTTCACTGGTGTATAATTTCTCCAGCTTTCTAGAGCTAGAAATCCATCTGCGTGACATTTTCTGCTCTCAGGAATGAGACATGACGTCTATGTGGTCCCAACCTTGGGCCTGTTCCCTTGTCACTATGTGAAAACAGGGTCTCTTTTCTAACCGGTAGCCCCACACGTGGTTGCTGAGATGGACATGCAGAAATGTCCACGTCGACAAGCACGCCAAGGATGTCTGAGAAGCAGCTAAGTTCTCGCTCAGCTTCTCCCCCTTCAGACCTGAGCCAGCCATTCAAACCAGAAAGCAGCAAATCAGCACACAGAAAAGGAATCCCTTCTTCTTCCACAGTGCTGCATTCATCTTGGAAGCTGATGCACACTAAATCCTTTCTTTGCTTAGATTAAATGCCCCAGCAGCATTCAGCTCTTGAGAGCACTTTATAGTTATGTTCAGGCCTGCATGGAATATAAATTACTGTTGATTATACACCATTGCATCATCAGCTGTCAACAGGCAGGTCACGGGGCTTTATATCAAAGGTGCCGTCGGGACCTCACTGGGAGGAGGCAGGGGATGGTGGGTATGCTGGGGAAGAGAATGCACTCCAAGCATTGGGGGCTGGGAGGAGGGGAGAATCACCCAGCATTCTGCAAACTATGCAAATGCTCTGAGACTCTGCCAGGAGCAGAACACAGAGGCCCCACATCCAAAGGCAGGAGAAATTTGTGCTTTCCAGACAACATCTTTACCCCACAAGGCTGTTCTATACCCCAGCAAGTTTATGCCACAATCATGCAACGGCCTCACAGGAAGATGCTGAAAGGCCTGGTCTGTACAGGTTGGCATTGATTCTAAGGAGAACACAGCTATCAGGCTATCAATGTAAGTATTTTGGTTATGATATTGTACTACTGTTTTTTCCAAATGCTACCTTTGTGGCAAGTGGTAAAAGTATTTTAGGGATATGCTTGTATTATTTTTTTAGACTATCTGTAAATATAATATAATTTAAACCTAAAAAGAGAGAACACAGTTGGCCTTTTGCATCTGTGAGTTACACACACACACACACACACACACACACACACACACACACAGATTTAACCAAGCCTGAATCAAAATCTTTTTGGTATATGAGCCTGTCTGAGCCTGAGTTGAGTCCAGCAGTGCCCTGTCCAGGTCTGACTTAGACACCAAATTTGGCTTCAAGATCAGCTTCTATATGGATGTTATTATGCAAAGACTAAAACTAAAACACTTCCATGTTAACTTGATTCTTTAAAAGAATATACTCTGTACCTCTGTTCCCTTCTAAAAGAACTGATCAATTTCCATCAATAAAAATATTTTTACTTAAAGAAAGAGATCTGGTCTGTACTGAACATGTTCATAGTTCCTTCCTGTGAGCATTTACTAAAGAATATAGCACAACATTTATTTACATAGCATTTAGGTTGTATCAAGTACTATAAGTAATAGAGATGATTTAAAGTAGGTGAAATGATGTGCATTTTATACAAGAGACCTGAACACTGGCAGATTTCGGTACACATGAATCCCCAATCCAATCCCCTTCGATACCAAGTTAGAACTACGTATCCAGGTTCCTGTCCTAAAATCTGTAGTCTTAAACCTGTGCCCCTGAGAAATTCAGACGTTGAATCTCTGTCCTTAGGACTTTCAACTGTGACTGTATTTGGAGAGCGGGGCCTTTGAAGAAGTACTTAAGTGAACATAAGACCATTAGGGTAGACCCCTAAAACCCAACCTGACTAGTGTCCTTGTAAGAGGAGATCAGGACATCATAAGAGACTCCAAGAGTTTGCACACACAAGGACAGCCAGGTGATGAAGTATGGGAGGGAGGCCATCTGTGAGTGAAGGAAAGTGGCTTTTGAGAAAACCACACTACTGGCACCTTAATCTAGAACATCCAGGCTCCACAACAATTAGAAACTCAATTTTACCCGGTCTGTGGTTATTTTGTTACAGTAGTTTTGGAAAACTAATACAACGGGTGAGGGCATAATAATTTGCTTAACAATGTTACTTGACAACACATAATAAAATAAGAATATCTCTTTCCAGACTTGACCTGGTTCCTAGAAAACGCAACTAAGCATAACCCAATAGCTTGCTCTATCTATCTATCTATCTGTCTGTCTGTCTTTTTTTGTGCCACTCTGGCCCAGGGTGCTATTCCTGAGTTTTTGTGTCCATGGCTTATACTCTACCACTTGAGTCACAGCTCCACTTTTGACTTTTTTTTTGGTGTTTAATTGGAGATAAATCTCATGGACTTGCCTGCCTGGGCTGGCTACCAAGTGTTATCTTCAGCTTTCAGCCTCCTGAGTAGCTAGGATTATAAGTATGAGCCACTGGCACCTGACTGCTGTATTTATTTAATATGGCTAGCTATGTTTAGATGCCTCTCTTACAAGCTTCTAGGTGGTGGTGTCTCCTTTTGTATTAACAAGAGCAATGAGTCGTTACATCTATATCATTTGAAGAAATAAGATTTCTAGGTTATGGGGCTGGTAGGTGAAATATGGCCTTTAAATCAAGAAGGAAATGAAGCAGGTAGTAGGCCTGGTCCCTGCCATTCTCCTGTTCTTATAAATTGTGATGCAGTGGCTGAAGTGTTTGTGAACCTGTGGTGTGTGTGTGTGTGTGTGTGTGCGCGTGCGTGCGCACGCGCGCATGGGTGTGTATATATGCACACTCCCACACCCTGCCTGTATGCCCTCACTTTATGTTTCAATGGGTGCCTTAGATTTCAGGAAGCCTTTTTAGTTTCACAGAAATTCGGCATCTGAATAGTACCCTCCCTGCAGGATTATTTTGAAGAGCGATAATGATACATATGAAAAGGCTGCGAGAAGTTAAAATTGATTTCTATATGTAAGGTATAATATTAGAAATGGAAAGCTTTAAGTGAGGTTGAAGACAAATTGTTCTTTAAAGACAAGAAGAAAATGTGGCTGCAGTTTCCGCACCAGCAGTCAGTCCATTCTCCCTGGCCTCATCCCAGGGCAAATGCCACCCAGGGAGCGGAGGCTCTAGAACAAGTACTCCCTTGGAATCCTTCCTTCTTTGGACTTGGTTGGAGCCAAAACTGTGCAACTTGGAGGGAATCTCGGAATCCACTCGAGAGACAGATCCTTCTTGGAAATGAACCTGTGTTGGAGCGCTGAGAGCCTCCAATGGTGTCCCCTGGTACGTGGTTTGTGAAGCCGTTTACCATGGCTGGGGCTCCACCAGGAAGGGTCCTAAGAGGTAGCTGGGGAATCACTACACGATGTGAGTTGAAGGCCTGTTCAAAGAATCGCATTGCCTTCCTTTTGATTTATTCTTATTTTTGACTTTTTTACTTTTCCCACATATCAAAAGTAACTGGGGAAAAAGTGTCAATTTAAGGATGTACATAAGGCTTGGTCATATGCTAACATTGTCCTTATCCTATGCTCCTACCCCTTCCAACCAAGACAGCTACCACTAACAGTCATACTCTTTCTCGTGTGTGTGTGTGTGTGTGTGTTTAATAGGGGTTTTCTCTAATAAATCATACTAGCTGTTCTGCACCATACTTTGATCACAAATTTGGCTTTTGAAAACAACGCTGTCCATATATAAAATCCTAATAATAAAGCATATGGCATGAGTCTATGTGCCAAACTTACTATACCTACATTGAGTATTTATATTACTCCAGCTTTTCAGGATTATAAAGAATTGGGCAATAGACAGCAAATTTAGGGGCTTTTAGAAGTGTGTCTGCAAAAGAGCTGACTATGGTTCCTGGATAGTTACCCTGCACTTATTTATTCAATGACTGTGAGTTGCATGTTCATTATTTTACCCAACAAAGGATACTCTCCTTTTTCTTTTTTTGAGTATAACATCATTATTAGTCATTCTCAAGTGTTAATAATTAATTCAAGAATAGCCACTGAAGTCAAGCCTCAATTTCTGTGTCTTCTGTGTCTCTTGGAGATGTGATAACACACACAGAATTGAAATTATAGATTGATATAGGTATAATAGTATATAGATATATGTACAAGCATATACATTTATAGATGCCGCAAATAATCGTAAAATTCAAAAACCAATCTCAGGTTAAATACTTTGCTGATGGTCTCAAAGCATTTGACAGCAAAGATTTGATTTTGCTGTAACTGATTTTGCCTGAAATTATTTGAGTGCAGAAACATCTGAGAGGTATCCATTCTACTTTCTTCCAGATTCATTACTAAAAAAGAAAGAAAGGAAAGGAAAGGAAGAAAGGAAGAATGAAGAAAGAGAGAGAAAGAAAGAATGAATGAGAGAAAGAGAGAGTGAGAGAGAGCGAGAGAGAGCACAAAAAGAAATCTCCAGGGGAAGCAGCCATTGGAAACCCTGGCCCACTTCTGTCTGCCCACCTGACTCTAGACACTTCATGCTTTGTAGAGGAAGAAGATCTGCTGGGAACTTTTCCCACAGAGTGGGGAGGAGAATTTTGGAAAGGATGCAAATTAAGAGTGTAGCACCACATGTTTTTCACTGTGAATCTTTGCAGCTTCTTATCCATCTGGGCCTTGGTTTAGAGCTGAGAGTCAGTGGGATCCAACTGGCTTCTTAACTAAACTGAGAGTGGCATCTACAGCTGTGCAGAAAGGAACATTCTCAAACTGTGATTAGTGAGCTTCCAAGAGTAAAGCCACTCTGAGCATGCCATCTTCCTGCCCCAGGTTCTTTTCTCTTCTTGCTTGACGATAGAGACAGTCGAAGAACCTCAAGGGCAGAGGGCAATCTTGTCTCAGTCTCTTGCGGGGGAGCGATGCTGGAAACAATACAGTCTCCTGCAGAACTTTCCTGGCACTGCTTCTTCCTAGGTACCACTCAAGGTTTTGGCCAAGTCACATTACCTCCCCTCACCCCCCAGGGCTAGCATGAAGCTTCCTATGTACAAACAGATCTGTCATTACATGTGTGTCCTGTCTTGGTGATTATAAGCCCCAGAGGTCCACGGTCAGCCTACACCAGCTTCCTGGAAGGACAGCTATAACATGGAGGGATTTGGTTTAGTAGAGAGCAGAGGAGAGGGAAAAACCACTTCCTCTCTCAGGGGCATGGTCCCTTTGACCATAAAACACAGGAGTAACACCAGATCTCTCAGTTCCTTCCTTTCCATCTAAGTGACTTGGAAACTCCAGGTACTCGGGTCCAAAAGTACTGTCTCTGATTCACACAAGGACTGGATTCCACTAACTTTGTCTAACAGGAACGATCTGGGGGAAAGGCACCGCCTCCTATACCCTTTGACATGCACAGAAGGAGAGGTGGATGAGATCACTGGATACCATCACTCTACACCAATGTGCACATGAGGCTCCGCTCCAAATTGCCTTGATTTTAAACGTGGAGGGATGGGGGGCCCAGCTGTTTAAGTGTCTGGCAGAAATTGGCTCCTAAAAGCAATCTTCCTGGCTTCTGCCCTATCTGATCTAAGCCAATGCCATGTTAATTAGAAGAGGAAGAAGCTGGGGTGGTAGCCAGGAGATCAGGCCAGCTTGCAGCCTGGTTTGGTTTATGTTTCCATCTGCTTGGCCTTGGCCTTTCTTTGGGAGGAAAATCTATACTCCAGTGATTTCAATGAGGTGACACCTCATTGCTGGGTCGCTGAGCACATATATAGCTCTGATATAGACAAAACTTTCCTATGTACTTTTTTATGACAGGCAGGGCTCTAAGTGCTTTGCAAATAGCTCTTCTGATTCTCCACGCAACTGTATAGGGGTTTAGAGGAGGACATTGAGGCACAGAGAGATTCAGTTAACTGCCTGGAGTCACACAGATGAAAGAATTAGGACTCAAACACACAGTTCAGCTCTTTGTTATGCTGTCTCGTGTGATAGATATTTCACGGGCAGTGTACTGCCTCTCCAGTTAGACTGAAGCCCATGTCAGAAAGGAAGAACTCTTTTTTCCCCCAAATAGGACCCAAATGCAGTGATGTGTAAGGAAGATTTATTGGCTAGCTGGTGAGATAGGAAAAGAGGCCCTAACATTAACAGGCGCCCTTTAGACTCGTGATCTATTAATAACATCTCACTGCGAACTTCTTCACTGAACCCGGGGCTCTTAACACAACTGTCCCTAACTCTACTCACTGGGGGAGGAGTGACTCCTCTGCAGGGACTTGAAGTTCCCACAAGGAGCAGCATGCAGAAGTCGAAGAAAGGGAATCAAGGGCAGCATCACACATCTTTCTTAGTGAGAATCTTTGTTGCTTCCCAATAGGCTAGACACTAAATCCAGTAGGCAGAATTGACAGGTAGGCAGAAGAAAACCTACAAGAGCTGAAGGTCATCCCTCAAAGGTAAACCCTTGTCACAGGGTCTCCCCCTTTCAGCCACCCAACTCTAGATTTGCTACCAGCCATTCTAGTTCCACCTTCCCTTTGGGGATCTGAGGAATGATACATGGTCACTCTTCTGCCCCACCCACTTCTGAATTCACACTCTAATAAGAAAAGCTCCAGAAGAGAGGCAGTCTGGGAGCCAAATGGGTGTGACATCTGTGGTTCATTCCTGGGAGGGTCTATGTGGCATCTGTAGTTTATTTCTGGTGTGGCTGGTGTGGCATCTGTGGACCTCCTCAGGCTTCCATTTTCGGAGGATTTGCGTGAGAGAACATTGGGGGCTGTGGAGGACTACTCTCACTTGGAGCTATCACCTCATACTAGAGGGCCAGAAAAGGAAAATTAGCCTCCTGAAGCCGGCCTGGGCCTTAGGCCTGGACTCCAGGCCGCTGACCACACTGAGGAGTGAGCAGGAGGAGAAGGCCTGTGTGGTGCCAGACCCCACCAACTCAGTTTCTCCCAAGCGCAGAAGTCAGAAAAGGAAGTCACTTCTCCCTTGGGAAGGAGGGCCTTACAAGTAGCTAGTTCGTACCCTCTAAGGAGACAGAAAGAGAAGGAGGGCCTTAATTTGAGCACAGAGATGAGAGCTCAGCTGACTCCAGTCTGAGCCATGCTAGCGCAGGAGCCAAAAAGAGGCTGTGACCCAGAGGCTTCTGGGAACTGTGATTAGCTGACCATGTTAAGAGCACTGAACCACAGAGTGCATTTCAATAAATTAACTTATATTTTTAAGCCAAATGTAGCTGGGAGAAATGCCTAGGTTTTGTTAGCACGGCCATGGGAGGACACGGCTATTGGCATTGTTTCCCGCCCAGAATCCACATCGGGGGTCAAATATCCTCCTAGATTTACAGCTTAACTTCATATAAAGCTGACTAAGCATTTTTTGGGATAAAGGGGAATTTTTGCTTCCTTCACCACAGAGTTTAGTTACACCGATATATGTGTATATACATATATATATATATACACGCAAAAATGGAAATGTATTAATGACACGTGAAACCTTAAACTAGACTGAACAAATAAAGACTCGGCATATTGCTTCTGGAAAGTTGTCAGCTCCAGGACCAGGAGCAGTTTCACTTAATAGATGGACATGAAAAGTCCTTTGTGAGACAGTGATAAGAACAGGAAGAAGTTCCTCAGATTTTTCTCCTTCAGCCTCTGTCTTTTGGCCTCCTGTGAGGCTGTCTCTGAGTCTCCAGAAGAGAAAGGTCTTCTTAAGGTCCTCCTAGCATTGTTACGGCCCTAGACACCTGCCACTCCCCTGATCTGAGCGCCTCTCTGCCTGTACCCTTGCCTGGATGGCCCTTAAGGACAGGGACCATATGTGCTCAGCTATGTGTCCTCAGGACTAGCAGCACAATGCTTACCACAGAGAAGGTGCCCAATGAATACTTACTGGGTTGAATTTACATGGCAAATCAGATAATTAGGAAATAAAATAGAGCTGTGCCCAAATCTCCAGAAGAGTGTTGGAAGAAGTCACTGAGTTTCATTTTTTTTCACTTTAGCACAAAGAACCCACAATCAGGCCAAAGCTACCAGAAATCATATCAGAGTATAAAACAAAGATGACAAAAATCACAACTGGAGTAGCCAAAAAGAAGAGGACACCTTGCTACCACAGAGGTTTTGACAACAAAGGAAAGAAAGGAAATGACAAGGAATATTCTCTCCAAGATGCGCGCGATGAGCTGATTGCCATGAAAATGGTACGAAGGTTGAGTTCAGAGGAAGCATCTGGATTTAGTGAAGATGGGTCAAAAATGTTTCTGGGAGATGCTGACTGTAAGTTGAGTCTTGAGGAAAGCTCGGGTGAAAGGCAGAAAAAGGTAATAAGGAGCAGGTAGCAGTAAGGAGATGGCTGTGGAGGTCTGGGACGTGTACTGAAGGCACACAACACCGGATTGTAGCTGACATGGAACTGCAGGCAGAGAATGTTAGAATTTTACTCTATAAACATCAGGAAGCCACAGAATTTTTTTCATCAAGTAATGATATGGTAATTAGTATATTTGAGAAAAGCAGTATGTTCTCAAGGATGAATTTAGGGAAAAGTAGGGAAATGAACATTTATGAAATTCTTGTTCTTGGCTAAATGCTTTTGCTACATATTATCTCATTTCAGCCGCACACAACCCTACAGGGCAGACATCACTATCTCAATTTTACAGATGAGAAAATGCAGGCTCAGATCTTGGCAACCAACTGGCAGGACAGAGATTTCCACCAAAGGCTAAATGACTCCCAAGATACCACGGTAGTAATCAGGGTCCAGATGGAGCTCAAGGAATGGAAGCAAATGAATGGGCCACTAGGAACATTACAAAGGAAACATTGACAGATGTTGACAACGGATGCAAAGGTGGTGGTGAAGATGAGGAGGTGAAAGCAACTCAAGGGACAGGCCTGTCTTCAACAAAAGAAGCGTGAGTTTCCTTAAGGGCAGGGAAATGATAGGAGCTGGCATTAACTGGGTGGCTTTAAAGGGTCTGACATGTAGCATGTGTTTGATGAGGGCAAAGCCTATGTGGTAATATGTGTAGACAAGACCAGCTGAAGGCATGTTTGAAATTCCAGAGATAAGAGATGTCCAGGAAGCAATTAAAAACACGAGGCCACAACTACTCAAAGACTTAAAAAAAAAAAGCATTAGAAATAAATAAAAATAGAAATAGAAAGCTGGAGCTCAGAACAGACTATTCTATTCACGTGTTCTGCATTCATCCTCACGGAGATAATTGTCACTCTGAGGTGGGCTATTATTGATAAGGGAGCATGTTTATAGAACAAAAGAAAAAAACAGAAGCAAAAGCTCAAATTTAAAGGTACAGCGAAGGACAAAGAAAACAGAAAACAGAGAAACGCAGCGGAGGCGGGGGGGGGGGGGGGGGAGGAGGAACCTAACTGTATTGTCAGGAGACAAGAGTTTCAAGGAAGACAGCTATAGGTAAACTCTAGGAAGGTCAAGAAGGAAAAGGCTCATGGGAAGATGACCGGTAGAACAGTCAGAAGTAAGCACATCTTCAAAGAAAGTAGTTTTACTGACATGGTGAGAACACAAAACAGCCTCCAAGAGGTGAAGTGAGTTGCTAGTTGAACTACAAAAGTAATAAGTAAGGATTATCCATGAGCCCGAGCTTTGCCTTTTGTCTTCGAACATATGAAAAGATAAGGCTCTCAGCCAAAGAGACTCATTTTTTCTACGTCTCTAAGACATCTCCCATGAGCAGAATTAGCTTCCATCTTTCTGCCACCCCCTAAAACAACACCCTTTGTTTTCCATGATGAGGTGGTCTGTATGGGGTCATTGCTACTACTCTATCGTGTCAGCTGTTTGGATGTCAAGAAGCTAATGGACTAGCTGGGGATCACTGCTGCATGCAAATGAGAAACATAGATATCCACATGAAGTAGATCTGAGTTTGAATTGAATACTAAGAAACTAACTGTGCTTTGGGGCAGAACATTTGAACTCTGTTATCAAGTAGCAGGAACTGCAAAGAAGGGAAACTCATTGACCAACTAAGCACTTCCATAAAAGTGTATGAAGGTCCCACTATGACTAAGTTAGTTTCCTACCTACAAAGGGAGTATGGCACTACTGATCTTGTCTGGCTGATTTTGCCTATATCCCACCACCTGATCTTAACCTCTTTATCTCATCCAGACCTCCATCATTCCTTCCCCTCCCCCCCCCCACATTTCTACCTCAGGAGAAAGGAAATCCCTCTTCACTGAAACCCATTCTAATCTCTTTGGTGTTTCCTGAGAGAAGCTTTCCACTGTAATGAGAAGGGTCTCTGTTTACTTCAGAAACCCAGCACTTTTCTTTGATTTATGACTTCTTTCAGGGGCCAGAGTTGGCCCAAGAAGTTCTCTTTCTCTAAGACTTGCACATCTCTGTAAGAACTTCCCAGCAGAGCCATGGGAGGGGAGGCTTTTAAAGTTGCTTAAGAAATTGCCAGAGTTTCCATGGTAACCAGTCCCTGTGGAGTCGCCATCACATTCTGGGACTTTCTGTTTCCACTGAAGGGTGGTAAAGCAACCTGTTCTTTTTCAACAAACACGCAGCAGTGGATGTCTTTCAGCTACCCTTTCCTCCTTCCCTGCCTGCCATTCTCCATCCACCCTTGGCTATGGAGGGTCCATTGTGGGAAAATAAGGAACCCCAATTCAACGCAGGCCCAGGAAACACAGAGGCTTGCTAGTGCTGAGAGAGGGAACTCAAGATAGCAGGAGCCCAATCTATAACATCTTTACTCAGTCATTCAGATGTATCTGGCATGTCTGTGTTGGTACCGGCAAGCTGGTCAGGAGAACACCGGCCAGGAAGAACTCATCTGTCCTACACAATAAGAGAACCAACCTCATGCCTACACCCCACCAACTACAGGAACATGACTTTGCTATTTCACATTGAGGACCATCTGGACCAAGACAATTGTTTGATTATTCACTTTGGGAACTTCCCAAAGATTCATCCATTGAGCCAGCAAAAATATCCACTGATAGTGTCCATCCTACAGTCCTTTGAATCCTTCACCTTTACATCCTCACCTAGCTGTTACTATCCGTCCTGACCATAGCCGGTCATCCTTATCCAACTCTGACATCATTATTCTCACATAGCCTTAACCAAGTACTCATTCTGAAATGATGGCCTTAAACCAGACTTCCAATTCTCCATATATTCTAGTCTTACCTCTTTGCCTGCTGACATCCTAGCAAACATTTTCAAGGTGGTACTTTCCCTGTCACACAGGCAATAAATTGTGTCTTTCTCATCTTGAGGATTTGTGTTCATGACATCTGGGGATCAGGCTTGACCATAAGGAAAGGGGCTAACAATTTTTTTTTTACAATTATTGATTCATCAGGACAATAGATTTGAGTTAGGTAGAAGGGGAACTTGAAGCAGAACAGAGAACTGATCTCATTTCTCAAGGTCTTCTGGAGGCCCTGGAGTGAGAGACTGCACGGTTCTGAGGTCAGGCTGTTTGAGTGCATCGAGCAATGCTGGAAGCTGCACTGGTTTTCAGAACCTACAGCCTATGCAACTGCCTCCTTCTACAATGTTCTCCCAGTGTGATCTTCAAGTTCTTAATTGAACAGGAAACACTGGATTTTCAGTTTATACTGGCCCATCAAATTATGTAGCTGATCTTGGATGAGTACAAAGCACTGGAAAACCATCTGGGGTATATCATAACACCCTAAACCTGACCTGACTATCCTATGCATGGATTCTATGTCCTATACCAGTGGACCCAGCAATGGTAGCCTGTAGAGGCTCCAAGAGTGCCACCCTCCAGAAGGTAACTAGGGACATTGAAAAAGTGACACAATACTGAATGTCACCCAGTGGACAGCCCCAAAATGTATTTTGGAATACATGAAGGGGAGTGACAACACTTCAGTCAAACCTCTGACCACAGTCACCAAGATCTTTATGATCTAGACACCACTTTGGAATCACCTCCATCTCATTCTGAGTCTATCACAAGCTCTTGCTCGACTTCTCCAGACCAAAGAGATTCATTGTCATCCTAAGTCCTTGCACATCCCTCCCTCCCTCCCTCCTCCTCCTCCTCCTCCTCCTCGTTCTTCTTCTCTGAGACTTTATCCTATGCCCCACCATATCCCAAGTAAATAGTGAATTATCATTGATTGAATGAGGCACTGACTGAATGAGGGAATAGGGCAGTGATTAGCCAGAGACATTTATTTTTGTGAGGATTTCTTAGGCCTCTGGCAGACCTACAGGGAGCCTGCATCGAGTGAATCTGCTCAGACTCACAGTGGAGTGTTACTGAAGGCAGGTATTTTTTAAAAAAGCTATAAATGATATAATAATATCTAAAATATACAAAGACCAATAATGCCAGACATTGTTGTACATTATTCACATGACTTAACCCTGCCATTCTCACAGCTGTGCTTCAGCCGAATACCATCATTAGCCCTTTTTAATGGATAAGTAAATTGGAGAAAAGCATGAGAGGCAGATAAAGAACTTTCCAATGTCACGTGGCTACTCTAAGGCCCCCTGATCCTGGATTAGATCTCTACAGTAGAAACATAAATTCCTTTTTTTTTCCTGAACAAACACTCTCACCCCAGTTAGGCAGCAGGAACGGGAACGGGAGGATGCTTATGGGCTCACTTTCCACACAGGCACCAACCACCCTCCTTTCTATCTCCTTCCCGGGTCTGTTCTTTCTCAGTATTTTATCTGGGAAGTCAAGGACAAATATCTTCCTGCCCAGGTGAATATGTGGCACTGTGGCTTTGTGGACAGGTCAGAGGCCATGCGGACCTGGCCTTCACTGACTAGATTTGAGTTTGCAGGGCCAAGGCTGATCACTGCTTGCTTCTGACGACTACATCTCTCCCAGGGGTGATCCCATTGGTGATGAGGGTGTAACCCCTTTATGGCATTTCCAATTTAAAGTGAAGATAAAGCCCCATTGTGTGAATTGCCCTGGTCTTGGCTCGATGTTAGTCAACTTGGATTTTATTTCCTACTGCTCTCAATGATGGTACCAAGGCTTGAACTCGGCCTCACAGTTTCATTCAGCTTTTTCCCTCTGCTTTTTTGCTCACCGCTGGTAATCTATCGCATGAGCCACACCTCTACTTCTGCTGATTAATTGGGAATAAGAGTCACATAGGTTTATCTGCCTAGGCAGACTCTACACCTTGATTCTCAGATCTCTGCCTCAGTAGCTAAGATTGTAGGTGTCTAGCTCCAAATGACTTTTACCATCATGAATTACCTGCCCAGGATTTGTTTTGAATATAATTAGCAAATGCTAATAAATGTTCAAATATTCAGCTTTCAAGGGACAAGGCATGATTCAGTGTATAAAGTACTTTGTATATCTCTGTTTAAGATTTTGCAAGACTGCAGGATAAAAAGTTTAGGGAAGAATTGTGATGCTCTAGTAAAGTCTTACATTGATCTATAAAAACAGATAAGCAGGATAGATGGCCTGTATGTCAGAGTCACCCTTGACTGGATGTAATAGATTATGGAAGTGTCTCTGAGCATGAGAAAAGGTTTTATTTGAGGTATACATATTTCTGATAAGCTTTGTATCTCAGCAAGTCATTGGCTTATTAAATTTAGTCTCCCTTCCCCAAATTAGCTAATTTACATGGTTCTCTGTGCTGATGTCTCCCTCTCTGACCCATGAGTCATAAAATCAGGACCTGAAGGTATGCAATGAGAGGCTGAGTAGAAACTTGGTCATGTTTTTAAGTAGGGTGCCAAGAAATGGGGGAGGGAGGGGATATGCTAAGTCTGAGGTTGAAAAGACAACGGTTTCAGAGAAGATGGAGAAAGTGAGCCATAAAGAGGTGGAAAAGAAGAGGCTGGAGGACGAGTGATAAGTAGAACTGGCACATGCGTGTGAACAGCAGTGGGGAGAGGTGAGGAAGGGCAGGTGATGTGATGGAGAAACCATCATTCTAGAAGCATTCTTAAGGCAAGACACCCATGGCCTGGGACTTCACCCTTTTAGGCTTACAGGTTTTCAAAGTGTCTGGATCTTCATCAAGGTCTCTCTCTCTCTCTGACAAAAGAAGGATATTAATGGCAAGTGCCTTGAGGTTCTTTTTTTTTTTTGTCAGTTGTGGGGCTTGAACTCTGGGCCTGCATGCTGTCCCTCAGCTCTTTAGCTAAAGGTGAGTGCTCTACCTCTTGAGCCACAGCACCACTTCTGGTTTTCTGGTGGTTAATTGGAGATAAAAGTCTCGGGCTGGCTTTGAACTGTGATATTGAGGTTCATTTTAAAGCTAGCTGGCTTTGGACTGTGATCTTGAGGTTCATTTTAAAGCTAGCTACAGATGCCAGGCATTTGGCATCATTGATTTGTCTGTCATGGCGACTGCTCAAACCTAACAGCCTGAGCTTCCTTAGGGTTTCATTTTTATTTCTCCTGACTGGCTGAGAAAGTAGAGAAGGTCACACTGATCACAGGTGATAGGAAAAGAACCTTTAGGCTTCCCTCTTCCCATGACAATGTATTCCCTCAAATCTGACCAGCATCTCTTCTATAGGTCCCTTAGCGTCTTTGGGAGGGAAGGAATGGAAGAGGAAATATGGTGGTAGGGATTACCAAGGGCACAGACAGGAGTTGTGAGAATGCTAGATCGGCTGAGAAGCACAGAACTGGAGCCAGGACAGTGTGAGAAGTGTGTGGTTAAGGAGAGGCCCTGAGTTCAGTCTTCAGCTCTTCAAGGAGGAAGAGGAAAAAGAAGAGGAAGAGGAGGAGGAGGAAGAGGAGGATGAGAGGGGTAACAAGGTGGGGCACAAGGATCTTCAACACAAGATGTTGAGATCAGAAACAGCAAAGTGGGCTGTAACAATCCAAGCTGGGTTCATGGGCCAGGCCCTGGCTTCCATTCTTCCAGCTACTAACAACTAGGTGATCTAGGACAGCCACGTGATACAACTACTCTTATCTAAAACACCAGGAGGTCTAACTGGACGGTGTCTAAAATCCTTTCCATTTCTAAAATTCTGTGAGTCCAGTAAAATCAGAAGCTCCTCTACAAACTCTACGTACAAGTCATACTTCCAAAGAAATGAGACATTTTATATCAGAATCAGATAAACCCTAGGTCTATTCAAATAAAGGTAGAAGGTGGAAACAGAATCTAGCATACTAGGGCAGGCAAGGTTCTGAAGCTCTCGGAGTTTACATCTTGGTGTGTGGGGAGGGACAATGAACAGATACAGGGTGTGAAAAATACTTCAGATACCTCTAGTCTCCAGAGCTTGGTTTCTAATACCATTCTCCAACAACAATAATGATGATAAAAGAAACAAAGATCCTCAAGTCTCCTACTGGAATAGGAAATATAGAAGACAAGTTAGAGCACACAAACAAGAAGCAATGAAAGACAAAAATCCACATTCATGGGGATATGTCAAAGGAGGGTAAGAGCTAATTGAAATCAAAAGCTGGAACAGCAACAAAATAAAAAGTAGCATTGGATTAGAACCCAAAGTGTAAAATAAATGCTCATGAGCCTACACTGATACAAATAAGCAAATGACTGACTAGTTTAATAAGTAGCGACAAATCTCCCAGGAGGAAGAATTCTAAATAATTTAGATGCACATGTCACTCCCAAAGGAGTTTTCTCCATGCCAGTGCTCTATCTTAGCTCTCCACTCCTCATACAAGGCCATAGATAGGGACTTTCTTCCCAAGAATATGATATGGGGAGGGGGATGGTTTGAAGATTCACAACAAACTCTACTTTCACCAGGTACTAAGGACAACATCCATCATCATAAATGATATTGAAATGATGTGATAAAATGGCGCTCTCTCTGTGGCCTTTCCCCCCAAATTCATAACCTAGAATAATCATGAGAAGACCATCAGACAAATCTCAATAGAGAGGCATCCTACAATATGCTTCCACCAGCTCTTAATAACTGCCAAAGTCATGGAAAACAAGGAAGGTCTGAGAAACTACTACAGCCAAGAGGAGCCTAAGATGACATGAGAATTAAAGGCAATGTGGCATCCTGGATGGGATCCAGGAAAAGAAAAATACTTCAAGTAACACGAAAGGAATCTGAAGTCACTGTGGACTTCAGGTAATCATAAAGTACCGGTATTAATTAATTATAACAAATGTGCCACTTTAAAGTAAACATGTTAATAAAGAGGAGAGTGCTCAATGGAGGGCACAAGTGTATGTGTGTGTGTGTGTGTGTGTGTAATAGATCTTTGAGGGAAAGTGCTATGAGCCAAGGTGTCAACTGGCTCCAGAACCCTGAAGTCACACTTTGGGTGTTCTGGGATAGACAGGCAGTCAGTGTGAGCCAAGTGACGTGGATACAAGGCTGTGTCCAGAGGACATGAGTTAGGCAAGATCAGCTAGACTACAGATGGGTTCTAAAGAAGAATGAGGAGTTAGGATTGTAAGTTCATCTAGAAATCATTGGACCGTTAATAGTAGGTAATTAGTAGTAAGGGAGTGGTATCTGACTGGCAGTTAAAAATTAGGTTAGCTGTGCTGTTAGCCCAAGTGGAGATGGGTCAGTCAGGTAGGAGGATCCAGTATTAGTCTTGAGAAGAGATGGTGGAGTCTTAAGACCCAGCTGATGTAGGGAGAATGGATGGCTTCCAGTGAGGGTGAGGGAATTGTGGGAGGAGTCTTGGAAGGGTGGGACATGGACTGGGTGTTCTACTTCATTTTGTAGACGTCTCCTCACAAGGTGTTCTCTGGGAGGGAGACACAGGTGACCACAGTAGTCCATGCTCCCTTGCCAGGCAATCTGTCCCTGTGTCATCCTGTTCCTGAGCCTCTGAACAGCATGGATGATTCATCAGGGCAACTGCTGGCATCCAAAGGCTGTTGTACCAGTCTGAGCTAGAATCTCCCTGGAGCCACTGCCAAAAGGGAAGCCAACTCCCACCCGCCTTCCCTCCCCTCCTGGCCAGACAACATTGCCCTGCTTAATTAATTGCCTCCTTTGGGTTGGGCATCAATTAAACAATTGGTTGTGTTATTTCACAGCACAGGGTGCAAGATGCCCTCTCTTTAACTCAGAAATAGTTACGTCTGGAACAGAGAAGTACCCAGTGCAGGCTGAGTCACAAAGAGGAAGAATTGAGGCAGCAAAGAGGAAAGACTCCGTGCACAAAGGGTGTGACTAGAGTCTCTGTGTGTTTATTTGGTCCCTGGACAGCTTCGCCTAAAGTGACCTCCAATTCCATCTTTGGAATCAAGACACCAAATATATCTTTCTCATTCTTGTTGTCCCGTTCTTTTCCTACCTGCTCACCACCTCCATGCTAGTCAGCCCAAGATGCTCTTGGTCCCCCTTGGTTAGCTTTTACTTGCAGCTGAACCAAACTCTGGCTATGTGTTGGTGTTCAGTAACAAATCTAGAGGAAAGCGAAGGCTACGTGAAGTTTTTTGTCCCACTCTTGTAAAAAAAAAATCTACATGGTTTGAGTGAGAGATGGTTTAACTGTATCGAACAGGTGCCTGTCACGCCAACTTCTTCAACAGGGTCACCATTAGAGATTCACCCCTAGAGATCAGGTGCTGGCGAGGTTCTGAGAAGCATCGACACTGACATGTCTCTTCGACACAGGGTTCTACAGGTCAAGGTGTATTGACACAGAACAGACTCTTGTTGCACAAGGCTAAGAGAAGGAGTCATAAAAGATCAAGGTTAAAAAACAAAAGCATGCAAGGCCTTGGACAATGAGTCACGTCTAGTTTGGTGCCCAACCTCTCAGTAGAGCTGTCACAGCTGAGCAGAGCCTGGAAGTATGCAGCCTCTAAACCTGGTTTGTTCTCCTTAATAGTGCCCACTTCCTAACTAAATCAAGCTCCTGGATCAGCACACGGGGGCTGCCCTGGGCTTCTGGGATCCCAGGGCTAGGTCTCAGCTCACTGCAAAGGATGCTAGTTTGAGGAGGGTAGAGTCCCTCCCATTCCCCAGATTTTCCTTTACCTTCCAGAAAAGACCACCATTCAAAGGCTCAGCAGCTAGTGGCTTTGGTCATTAGTCCTTTCTGTTGGTCCATGGCCTATTAGTACCCAAAAGTATGAGGCTACCATTTCCCACCCAGGCTTTCAGGAGGATATCACTTTACCTAGGAACACAGATGGCAAAGCTCCAGGATGGCAGAGAAGCCTGCATGACCTGTGGATGAGATGGATTCGCTCCAGTCTCGGGTGGCACCCGTTAACAAGAAATAGCTCTTAGCACAGCAGCTTCCTCAAAGCCTGTCATCACACCAATACTTTATCAGAAAACGTGGTTATGTGGTTTAGAAACTATAACGCATGTCCAAGAGAAGAAAATTTATCTGGGCCTTTCGTAATCAGGGCTGAGGCCCTCCCTGTAATATCTGAGGCCCGTGAGCACTGAATTCTTTTACTGTGTAATGCTTGGAGAAACAGTCATAAAAGGCCAAGATTAAATCATGAGAAGTCTTGGACAATGAGTTTGTCTCTCCTATCGTAAGATATTAGAGCTAGGAAGAGCTCTAAGGCTCCTCTGTCCCACTGGCTCTTGAGGCTGCAGGTGAAGAGCACCTCAGAAGCTCTGCTTGGTATGCGTGGGGCCTAGCATCTGTGTCTGTAGAAGTTCCTCGGGGATCTCCCATATGCAGTTGGGTGGGGCCACCACAACCTGAACAAGAGGACAAGGCTCCTAACTCTGCCACCCTGTAAGGAGTGGCCTCCGTTTTTAATCCAATCCAGATGCTGCCCAGAGCCCCCAGGCTTCTGGTTGGTGTCTCAGCAATGGAAGAGTTCCAGGCCCCCTTCTTGTCCTCACTGTCTGCCTCAGTTCACCCCTTTAGGAGGGTCTCAGGTGAGGGGGAGGGACAGGATCCAGTGAGAGTCACAGCTATTGGCCTCACCACTATCTCGCCATCCTGGCCAGCTTATTGTCTGGCCTACAATGTGTGACCTGATCAGAAAACAAAACAACAAAAAAAAACAACCAATCACCTTCTTGTTGTTTGTTTACAAGCTGACTGAAGCAGTCAAGAAGGAAGTTCTTGAAGAGTTGAAAGGTCTCAGGCTTGGCACCTGGCAGGAGCTGAATCTGTGTGTGTGCCTGAGGAGAGGAGACAGTAGAGAATGTGCCTAGGACCTGAAACACCAGGAAAGAGGTGGAGATGAAAGCCAGCCAGCCCCTAGGGCTCACTGGATTCCTGCTCTGCCCGAGGCCTGTTTGCTCAGCTTTTCTCAGATTCCTGGGAGACCTCTCTAGAGCCGCAGGATAGCCCTGTTTTAGTGGAGCGTGCTTTGTGTATTGAAAAGAGCCTCAGTGCTAGGCCTCACTACAAACAGAACTGCCTCACTTTTAACTTGTTACATTCCAGGGTCCGTGTAAAAGTTGGATTGAGAAAAGGCAACAAAAGGGACTCCGTGGTAAAATATAGTGTGAGAAGCATGAGCTGGCTTGATTCCTTATTTCACTGAAGAGGACAGAGACCTAGAGAAAGTAAGGGAGGCTCTTTTGTGAGCCTTTCCCTGTAGCAGACCTGGAGGGTACCCAACCCATGATCACAGAGTCCAACATGTTCCTATCTCTCCCCATCTCTGCCACATCCACAGATGAGGGAGCAGCTCTGCCACATCCTCATTCTAATGGCAGAGAGGTGAGGCCTACACGGCAGCTCCTTGGAAAGCCTTGCTGGTCTAGGGCACAGGAGAGTGTGATTCAAGGAAAAGGGTAAGCATTCAGGTCCCGTTGTACGATGCTCTCTGGGCCCTAGAGATCTTTCTGTGCAGTGAGAGAGACAAGTTCTCCTTTCCCTCCAACTAACCTGTAGGGGAAAGAGCCTTGTGTCCCCATTCCTCTGCTCAGAAACTCTGGTTGACCACAAAGGGGACCCGAGTTGGATGGTTGCATGGTGCTTGAAGCGAATCAACATTTTTGTCTTCCTGGGGACTCACTGTCCCTTATATCCACAAATATTTCTGATTCCCTCTGTCCAGTCCCATACCTCTTCTACCAAGCCCCATATAATTCACCCTTCTGCCTCCTCTGAGCAGTCTAAAACTTCAACTCTGGACTGAGACTCCAGCCAGGAAACAAAAAGGTGCATTCTAGCTCTGAAAGGAAGGAGGAGGCACAGGCAGATGGTAGATGAACTTCTACTTCATGTGATACCATATTATCATATAGCTGTAGTTCTCCTTCTATGCAATCCTTGTTAGAAGACACTGGATTGGCTCAGTCTCAAGGGAGACTGACAGGGGAGGGTTGAGCCTTGGCCCCCACCATTGCTTTATTTTAAACAGCAGGGGAGGAGGTCATGTAGGAGGGAGGTTAGGGCCCAAGGGTGAACATGGGCCTTTGGAGAGAAAGTACCTCCTCCTTTCCTCCCACACCAAAGCAAAGGGCCCAGGTGTATTACAGGCCCCAGTACATCCTGGGCTCATGCATACTCTAGATTTCCATTTGCCGTAACCCAAATCTCCAAAGCCACAGTGACAGGGCAGTCAGATCCCAGGTCCCCTAGAGAGTGAGGACCATGTCTGATTTTTCTTTGGCATCATTAACAGCTGGTGTACTGGCATGTGGGAACTGGGAGACCTTTGGATGAGCCAATGAACGAGTGAATGAGGAAAGCCCCAGTCAAGTCATGGCTCATCTGTCATACCCTCTTGCCATTCTCCCACAACTCCAGGAACCAGGATCTTTCCCATCCCCATCCCCTCCTAGGCCAGCAGCCTTACCTCCCATGAGGAAGAGAAGCCCTGCCACATACTGCATAAGGCCTCGGTCCCAGCAGCAGCCGAGCACTCCGATGATCCAGCCGAAGAGGATGATGGCCACCGCCATGCCCATGAAGCCAGCCGTCATTCTGCGCAGGTCTGTGGGGAAGGCAAGTGGGCAGCCGTCAGTATCAGAAGCTGGGACGCAGAGCAGGGGCGCCCTTGCCCAGCAGTAGGACAGAGAGGTTAGACGCTACTGGAACAAGACAACAACCTTCCCTTCTCAAACAGGCTCCTACAACAGAACTTCCTTTGTGGAGGAAAGCGTCCTCCTCTCCTCTCTCTTCCCTGTCTCCTTCTAAAGCAAAGAAGAGCTCATCATGCTAAACCCACCATTGCTTGCATACATCATTCATGCCGGAAACTGCTGCTCTTCTCATGCATCTATTTCATCCTTCAGAGATGGAGTTGCTTTTCTCCCTGTCTACAAAAAAGGAGCCACTTGCTAAAATGCAAGCAGCTCATAAGTTGTAGCACAAGGATCTGAACCCAGATAAATGTGGCTAATGGCAGTATTAGTCAGCCTCTCAGAGAGACAAGAACCCTGGAGGTGCATTGTTGGAGCTGAAAAGGATCTCAGTTGTGTGCGGCTGCTCCATCCAGCTGGTGGGGTTTTGTGCTCCTTTCCCTCTGCTCCACGCTGGCTCTCAAAGCTTCAGCTTGCCTGTATGTGGGGCTAGAGTGCCAGCCATACTTCCTGCCCTCATCTCAGCCCCTTTCTAGTGCTTGACTCCAGTCCTCCACCCTTAGGTCAAGCCCTGTGTTCAGAGTCAGCACCTTTTCTGCTCCATTCCTTGTGACCCATCAGAAAAAGCCAGGAATGGCTTAGGGAGGAAAAGAATGCCTGGAAGCACTGTATTTTTAGCAGAAAGGAGAGGGCTGGTCTCCCTCCCTTCCTCCTTCCCTCCCTTCCCCCCTAACACACACTCTCTCTCTCCCTCCTCTCTCTCTTCTCATCTCTCTCCTTCTCTCCCTCCCTCTCTCCCCCCTCTCTCTTTCTCTCTCATGTCTCAGCAGGCTTCTTAGTGCCTTCCTTGGCTTAGGCTTTTTCCCTAGCCCTGCCCTACTGTGTCTAGAGGTGGCTAGCACTGTTACCACACAGACGCAGACACAGACACAGACACACAGACACACAGACACACACCCCTCAACATACCATTTTTGCAGACATAAACTTTGGTCTCCCCACTCTTTTTTTTCCCCCATGAACTGATCATCCTAATGAGCACCTTTCCCCAGCCCCTGTCAGGCAAGCCATACCTTTCACCTGCCCTGTCTCCACCTGCAGCTGGCTGCCTCTTGCTCTCCTCGACATGTGGGCCCACCCACCAGCTCCAGCCTGCCAGCAGGCCTCCAAATGGAAGCAAAGCCATTTGTCCAGCTCCAACTCCCCTGGGGCATTGCAGAGCAGCCTGAAGGACCCGGAGACATGCATCTCTCAAAGAGAGAGGAGGAGGAAGCAAGCATGAGTGCGTGCCTGCCTAGAAACAGCCATGCCACCACCTGTTGCCCCAACAATATCGTCTCACCCCAGAGACAAATGCCCCAGGGTCTTGGTGGAGAACATTTTGCTGTCTTCAGATCTCACAAGGGGGCATCTCCTCCATTCTTCTCTCACATTCTAGCTAGGGCTAGCATGCAGAACAAATCAAAGAACCGTGGCTCTGTTTGGCTTGAGGTTCTTCTAGAGGAGGGATCTGATCTCCTTGTCCTGACATGGCAAATCAGACACTGACAACCCTAGCTGGGGAACAGGAAAGGGCATAGGAGGAAAACCATGGGTGACCCCTCCTCTCTAAAGAGGCAGGAGCTGTAGAAGAAGGCAGTCAGAGCCCTAGCCCCCCGGAGGCAGAGATCCTTCAGAGGGCAGTGGAGCACATTTCAGTTGCGCTCAGGTCTTGGCCTTCCCCTGCCAACCTGGCACCCTGCCCTTGCCAGGTAAAAGTAACACTCGCATCGCCACTTCTGCGAGCTGCCAAGGGTGCCTCATTATCACGCAGCACTGTACGATTGCTCATGTTGCTAAATGAGTCAGATGAAGCTTTGGTGAAAGTGTGGTTCAATTACAATATGAACACGTGAGCCAAACTTTCTGCACAGCCAGCCACTGCCAGCCTGAAATAAGGGAAGGAAGGAGAAGAACATTCCCACCTGTCATACTTCTTATTAAACTACCCAGGACTGTCCTGTCTCTTCCATCCTCCCAGATGCCCTCAGTGTTGTGTTGTCTGACTTGAGTCCCTTCCTTCTTCACCACAGAGACTCAGCCAAGAAGGCCTGAGCTGCCTCCTGGGAGGGGGGGAGGGAGGGAAGGTCCCCATTGGACATGTACACCATCAGAATTGATTCCTGGAAATGGGATACTGCCTAATCGATGCTTCTTTACACTCCACTCTTTTCAAGGACAAGGAAAGATGAGAAGGGGGAGAGGCCAGATGGCTGTCATTGCAAAGAAGGTTTAGACCTCCTCTCCCCCCTGAAACTTCCCTTCAGGAGGTTTAACCCCTTAAGAGGAAGTCCAAAAGTTTGGCATGTCTACCTTTCCCTTTTTGGTGTAGGATGGTTCCAAGGACTTAGGGATCTTGTTCCCTCTGTCCTCACTGGAGACAAATGAGCCCACAGACTCTTCTCTGCTGCAGATCTGAGTCTCAGTTGGCCTTGCAAAGGAGAAATGCAAAATCAGAAAATGGAGAAAGTGGTAGATACTGGAGGATTACTAAAGTGGTTTACCTCAAAGAAAATGGCGGTCATGGAAAGAGAGAGCAGACAGCAAAATGAAGAGAATAATTGCTCTTCCAAAACTTCTGGGCAGACACCAGTCATTTGGCTCCCAGGTCAGGATGAAGCTGTTACCTGCTCTCTCCCTGGGATTCGAATCATTTCCCTGTCACCTCCTGGGCTTTGTTAGCAGAAGTGGAAGGTGGTATTAAGTTGCTGGTGTGGAAACCAGGATGAAAAGCAAAAGTCTTTCCTGCCTCTGTGCTGTCACTGGCCCAGGAGGATTTTCATGCCACACTGTGAGTCTGTTTCTGCCTAAGCTGTGCATGAACGGATGGTTGTTCTGTTCTTGGAGAGTCACTCAAGTTATCCGCACAATAACTCAGGCAAACTGAAACAACTCATAAGAGAGGTAAGACAAGATATATTCCTCTTTTGGAGAGGAGAAAGCAAGATTCAGAGAGATGTTAAATCATTTATCGACAGCCTCCAATCCAATGAACTGCAAGAAGAGTTAATACCTATACTAGTGAGTTATCTGAGGAAATGAAGAACGGAATTGAAGGCCTACTGTGTTGTAATGATTGACTGAACTAACAGTATCTAGCATTTCTTCCTCCAAAATCAAGCCAGAACTACACTTAAAGATTTTTTTTGAAGACAGATGTCCACAGCTTTGGAAAAGCAGGAGAGATGATGTCCACAAGCAGACTTGGGGGGGTGGAACTGATACACTGATTGTGTAATGACCTGGGTATCAGAGCTAAATTTACAGCCAGCATCAGGAGGCTGAAAGCCAGCCCAAAGATTTCCCCAAAGGCCTGTGGGCAGGCACCTATCGGTCTCCCCGGACCATTAAGCAGAGTGGAAGGAGACCAAACTTGGTGGAAGTTATTTTGGGAAGGAAGTGAACTCTCCAATTCCCCCCAATCTTCACCGTTACTCCATATCACTGAGGAGCTCTCTTCTCACCCCAAAGGCATAAAACGGAGCTCTCGGGAATGGTAGTCTCCAGCCAGGTAAGAATGGGCCAACACCTGTGCAGCTCAGAGTGTTGCAAAGTTCCCTACTGCCCTCTGATAAGGATGTAAAATCTCATCACTGAGACGCGGACCTCTTCTACTCTCACCAGCTCTTCACCCTCCACTCTGAAGGCTGACTGTATTTTCTTGCCCTTTGAGCAGCACCTTATTGAGCCCCCCAAGTTAGCTTGGGGTTCCCTCACAGATTCAGTGCTCTCAGGAAGTTCTTTCATACCCCCACTTTTCAACAGAAGCCAGCAACCAAGTATCTTCAGATATCTGAGCAAAGTCTACAACCCCACAAGGTGGGGAGACTGGACCAGAGAAAAGCAAAACCTAATTTAAAATTATTAACATCTCCAGACAGACAAGAGCCAAAAGTTATTGACTCCATAAAATAAAAATAAAACTCCATTAAAAACAACCAGCTGGAGAACAAAAACAAGATCTCAAAATGAAATAACAAAATCAACATCTATGAAATTTATATTATAAATTCAATTCTAATTACTGTATGAATGGCCTGTGGTGCTTGCTCCAAAAAAAAAATTTAAAAGACTGGAGGAAGCTTACAAAATGTACACAGTAGTAGAGCAGAAAATGAGGACACGAAGGAGAGAGAAAAGAAGGCTCAAAAGATGATTCCAGATTTACCCAAACGATCACAAACAAGGCCATACTAAAGCAACCAGCACAACTATGTTTATCGCAGCATTATTCACCATACCTAAGATATGGAACCAACCCAGATGCCCCTCAGTAGATGAATGGATTAAGGAAATGTGATACACACACACACACACACATACACACACACACACACACACACACACACCACACACACACCCCACACACAATGGAATTCTATACCTCCATCAGCAAGAATATCACTGCCCCATTTGTTAGGAAATGGAAAGACTTGGAAAAAATTATGTTAAGTGAAGTAAGCCAGGCCCAAAGAAACATAGGTTTTCCTTATCTTCAATAACTAGTGTATGTGTAAGACAAGCAGAAAAGGTCAAAGCTATGGATATATGACCATATAAGATGATGATAAGTGAAATGTATCCCAAGATAGGGACACAAGAGGTTTTATTTTTGTTGCTGTTGATTTTAATGTACTTATAATGTACTGTGTGATTTCCTTAGTTTCTTTCATATGTTCTTCCCCCATGGTATAACCCCTGTTTTCACTGTATTTGATTCCAGTGCCCTGCATCTTGTATATACATTTTTCTAATTTGGGGAGGGGAAGGGAAATAACAAAATGCTGAAATGAGGATACAGGTTGACCCATCTTAACAATGAGAGGTACAAGACACTATGTTGCAAATGAACTTTACAACTTGGGGCGGGGAGGGAGGAATTGGGGAGGTGGGAAGAGAGGGGATGATAGGGAGGGAGTAACAATGCTCAATAGGAAATGTACACATTACCTTACTCATGTAACTGTAACCTCTCTGTATAGTATCTTTACAATAAAATATATATATTAAAAAAAGATGACACTGGGTCACACATTCACACATCAAACTTGGTCCCCAAGGGTCTGAGGAATGTGACCACATCGTATCATTTGAACTTGATGGCATTCTATTGTATTATTTCTATTAAGTTTTCTGTTACTTTGTGTTTGCATTTGTATTCGTTCCCCCTATCCTCTAGCAGTGGAGAAGTGGCATGCAGATACCAGGATTCTTACCTTCCTTAACTCATGGCATCCAGTCCATCTTCCCTCTTCAGGAGTAAGAAAAAGATTGCTGGCTAATATTTAGATTCCTCACTATGCACACAGCTATGGTTCATACTCAGGACTTTACATCGCCTGTATTTCCTTCACTATTTCTTTCTGACATTTTTTTTAAGAAAATGAAAAGAGGAGAAACCCTAACTCACCTAACTCTGTGGCCTTGGAAAAATATTACATAAATATTAAAAATATTACATTGGCCTAAAAATACTCCTTTTGGAAAGAACCTTGAATAATAAATTTGACTCTGCAGGCAAAGCCCAGGATGAAATATCTTCTCCCGAACTGGGTTGCATTTTAATCTATTATCTATATTCCATGACATTAACATTTAACATTCTAATTTTTCAAATGAGAAAGATGCATCTTAGACTCTTTAGAAGTTGGTTCAGTGTGGTGGGCAGGAGTGGACAGAGAAAGGCTGCTAATGTGGAAGGCAGAGGAGGAAAGGTAAGAGGACCCATTAAATAGAGGCAGGAAAAGTAGTTCTCCCCCATGGAAAAAAATGCTGCTATTAAAGCGTATATTCCTATTACCATGTAAATGCAAAGATATTGCTTGCAACTCTACATAGGAAACTAGGGTATCTGCATTTAAATAAACACTACCCAGAGAAGGAAATTTTATATTGGGTGCTGAATGTCTTTCTATTTGCTCTTTAAAGACCTTATACAAAAAAGGGTGTTGATTGGAGTTCTTTTTCCTCCTCAGAAATATGAAGAAGGCAAGCAGGTGCTAGACCTGGCCTCCAGATACAGTCTGAATCTAGAAAGCACATTGTATTAATAGAGCTAGGAGTAAGAATTTAGAGTGCAGACCACCAAGACCATGAACCTGGGCTGGACACATGGCCAGTGCAGGCAAACCCCATTTGCTGGATGTTCTTGCTTCTTCTTGACAGGGCACACAGCCTTGGATACAAGGAAGTAGAGGGCAGGCAGCTGTTGGAAATCACAAGTGATTCAAGGGCATAGGCATCAAAGGGCAGAGCAAAGTGGTGAGGATAAAGTTCAAGTGTTTTCGTCCCTAAAGAGTCCATAATGAGACACAAGATTGACTCATGGCAGAGTGATTCAAAGGATAGGGGATAATCAGGGACAGTCTCTGCACAGTCATTATCTTTGAAGGAAGTGGGGTTCTGCCCCTGGTAGATAGAGATATAACAGATAGGCATGGATGGCCAGGTTCTGGGAATCAGCTTCTGTTCGCATTTTGGCTCATCCACACTCTGGATTTCAGTTTCCACATCTGTGAGTAGAAGCTGCAACAATATTTACTCCAAACTCATTAAGAGGATTAAATAAGTTAATGTGAGTAGCCCATGCTAGAGGTCTAGACGTGTAAATAAAAATGCCTGTCATCTCAATTAAAACAATTCTCCCTTTATGCTCCCCTGCCCTACAAACATCCCACATTTTTGCCATGCCATGCATGGGCACAGAAAGACCTGAATAGCATGTTACAGTGTGTCCTTCATTAAAGACCGGTACCCAGAGGGAACAGGCTTCTGGAAGCTGTATTCTTTTGCATTTCAAGTACCTGGAGATGCCAAGGTGAAGGCTTTATTTTTTATTTATGATGATAGAGATGTACCCACTCTGTGTGTTATTGCTACCTGTCCTCCAGGGACCCAAACAGCTAATGGTGGGGGAAAGAGGGGGTGTACTTGTGGCAAATGGAGGCTTGCTGAACCCCAGACTCTGGCAGTGAACATTACACGGATCTCGAGGCAAGAGACATGGGGCAGGACTGTACCTCTGCTGGAAGGACTTGCATGATTTAATTAAGAAAAACAGAAACAGCCAAGTGCCTAGCAGGAGATCTAGCCCATGGGCATTCTTGACTGGTTAGGTTGGGTCAACATTACATTGTAGTTGTTTTTAAGGAATTAGTGTCATGTGAGCATAAATTGTTCTTAGGTGGATATAAAAGGATATGGAAGGGATAGATCCCCAAAGGGAGCTTCAGAATTGCCCTCTGCCTCTCCATTTTATTCCAAGCCCCCTTCAGGCTCCAGTGATACAAGCTGCAGTATCTTCCTTCTCTCCTGTGCTCGCTGACATCATGGCTCTCTGAGCTCTCTCTCTACCAAGATTCTCTAAAGATTTCCCCCAAAGTGAAAGTCTCTGGGTGGATTCCATGATGCTTTAACAGACCCTTGCATCCAACTCCTGGAGCTCCCTCCACACTTGGCTAATCTCTCTCAAATTACATGTTTACCCCTCTCCCCCCCTCTCTCTCCCCCCTCCCTCCAATGAATCTGCACTGCTTCAAAGTTGCATTTGTGTCTGGTTTATTCTGACTTCCAATCCCTACCTCTTTGCCTGGCATGAGCAGGTGCTCAACAAATATTTGCTAAATGAGATCACCATCCAGCCCTATAGCAATTACCAAAGCCCTGTGCCTGTGGAATAGGTAGGGAGAAAAGAGCACTCCCTCACCATCCGGCCTGCTTCCATGACTCAAATGGCACCGCGATTTGAAGCCAACATTTTTCTCTTCTCCAATAAGAAGCTAGCATTAACTATTGCTTAACAGTTAATACAGTTCCTATTGCATGCAAAGGAAACATCAGCATGCATTTGGATTGCAGAGGACAGTGCCATGAAGCTAATGAGCACCTGCAATGCCCCACAGATTATGAATGCCATCGACCTTTCTGCACCAAGTCAGGAAGAGACCATGGAATGAGGTAGTTGCTGTAGAAACAAGATGTGGTTTCTGGGTCAGAAGACAGACTTGAAGCAACCTCCTCCTCAGTCCTACCTCCGGATTAGAGACCTGCCATAAATAGGGATATTATGTGATGCTGCCATATACAAATCACATTCATTGTCAAAACAATGGATGGCAAATTACAAGATTTGTACTCTCCCGATAAAAGCTGGGTCAGCAGCTAGAACAAGTGCAGGAAGAGGAGAGGAGAAAAAAGAAAAACAGAACCAAGCGGCAGTCTTCTAAACCCAAAATAAATAAATAAATAAAATCAAAACAAAACAACAATTATCCCAAGAATGCTCCCCCCTACACACACCTTCACAGCTATACCAGAATGGAATGACGGGAAGGAAAGTGCAGTCCAGCCACCTACACACACCTGGGCGGGACCCATGCAATATGCTCTCCACCTGAGGGAAGCTCCCATTACCATTCCCTGTTGCTCACGGCTGCCCAGAGGCAAAGGACAGAAATCTGGGGTTGCTTGAAAGAATGTGACCCCAGAGAGTCGTTATAAAGCAATCAGACAATGGGGGCTTTGAAGTACACAGGCGCCTCACGAGGTACTGGGTCATCCACAGAATGCTGTAGGTATCTAGGAACTGGCTGATGGCAAAGAGTGTGACAGAGCCAATAAACAGGTATTAACCTTAACTGTCCATCCACCACGTGCAGGCGTAGGATGGATATTCTGCCTAGGATGTGGCATTTCTTCCTCTGAATGCTTCTATAAAAACATATGCTATTTTGTTTTTTTTTTTCCACTGGGGATGTTAAGAGAAGGAGATTTTATTTGATTTTATTTTTACTATGAAGGTGAGGGACAGAGGGGTTACTGTTCCATAGGTCAAATAATGAGTACATTAAAAAACAAACAGTGTCACCTCTTCTCCTGTTTTCCCCCAGTGTTTCCCCTCCCCAGCCCCCTCCCTCACAAGCTGTACGGTTCATTTTCAACATAGTGCCTACTGAGCAACACCGCTGCATTAGCTCACTCTTCATGTCACTATTTCTGTTTCCCCATTCCTTCCCCCACAGATGAACTTACATACAAGACAAAAAGTACAGCAATCAAAAACAGCAACAAAGGGGGGGAAAACAAAAAGTAAAATAACAAAAAAGCCTTTTGTTTCCATTTCTTGAAGTTTGTTTGGATAAACATCATTTTATATGATCATATGTACATCGCTCATGAGCCTTGGTGATCCCCTCCCAAGAATATGGAGAAGGGGATTTGCGTTTACCAAGTTACATAGCCAAGGGTGTCACTGCTCATGACCTTTATATTCCTTGGTGCTTTTCAGAGTTCACACCATTTCAAACCACCAGTTCACACCATTTGATAGCTGAATACTATTCTGTCATCAAAATTATCCTGTTGAGGAATGTTGATGATATAAGAAGTCCATGGCAGAATATGAAATGAAGAGCAACAAACAAGCCTTAATATTCTCTCTGACCCATATACGACAGGCATGCAACGTGTACCCACGGCTAGGCATCCATGTGGGAGAAGTGACGGAGCAGACCAAATGTTAACTGGGAGCTTTTCTGGGTTGTGATGTATTTTGGGTTTGGTTTGTTCTTTTGTACACTGACAATGTGTTACTTTAAGAATCAAGTTTTTTGAGTTCTTGGGGAAATGTGAGCTTTTTATATATTGTTTTTTAAAAACAATTCTAAGTACAAACAATGAGACAACCTGCCCTAATGGGAACAAAGACAGAAACATAGTGGTCTCTGGCCTTCAGATTCCTTCCCAGAAGTACGGTTTTGAAAAAGATCAATCTTCCTTATCTGTAATTTTATTTGCCATAGTCTTGAGGGGAAGTTAGGTTTTTCTAGCTAGGTAGTTAGGAATAGATGGCAGCTGAGACCCCCCCCCCCCAGGCATGGTGGGCAGGAGGAGGATGTAGTAACATACATGTGCCTTTTGCAGCCTTGGCCAACTGTGTATTTCCCCAGCCTCCATCCAATCAGAAGCTCCTTATGTAACCATGGGCAGAGGTGGGGGAATCTGTGCTCTGAGGTAGTAGAACCAATCAGAAGACTCCTTGCAGCACATGTCCACCCCTCAGCCAATCAAGAGACTCCCCGAAGCACATGTTCACTCCTGAACCAATCAGATCTGGAGCACACCTTTAGGGAGGCATATAAGTGTGAAACAACCTGAATTCTGGATTTCAGATGACAGGAGCAGAATTTAAGTCCTGGTGTTGCACATATTGGTTGGAATTTATTGGACAGTTCGGAGACCTCAAAGCTGAGGATGATAAATGGCAAACCCCCTCTGCTTTTGCAATTTACCGCTGTGTTGTCTAGTACGGTAGCCCCTGGCTGTGTGTCGGTGTTAAGCTCTTGAAATGGTTACTACACACTCAAATTGAGACTTTCTATACATGTAAAAGTTTCACCAAATCTGAAACTCTGAAGGATTGTCTTTGAGATGTCTCTTAACAATTATTTATATCGATTATCATTGACACAATTTTACTTGCTTCTTTTTATGCCTCTCTAATGTGACTAACAGAACATTTTAACTTACATATGTGGTTTACATTATGCTTCTGTAGGATTTCACTTTCTAAAGAGAGGTGCACAATTTTGTGCAGACTTTACTCCTAAGTGCCCAAGCTAGTTCTGAAACTTGTAGTGCACCCTGGACTTCAGTTTACCTGGGGCAAAAGACTGAGAGGTTGGGGAAGGGGGCTAGGTTTCACAGAAGAGAGTCATCAGGAAGCTGTATTTCCCTTTTCTCTTGGTTTGGGCTTCCCTACTCCTGTCTACCTCGAGGTCAAGCCGAGGGGAAATCCCCTGAGAGAACCACTTGGGGAAGTTCACTAGGGCACTCTTGAGTTTAGAGGACATGATATGGCACCTTTCTGGAGCCTGAAAAGAAAAACGGAACTAGAAGCTGGTAGGAACTTCTGTGGCAGAAGAACCTGAGATGGAGCTGTGTATCTGGAGCTAGGGAAATACACTTTACTTTTGAAAGTTAGCATGCCTCCATCATAGAGCCTTGCCCACTATGGTGAGATGGAGGTCTCCATAAGAGGTAGCACCAACAATGGGAGCTGAGGAGTGGAACAAGGTCACCTTGACAGTGCCTTGTTCATATCAGGTGATTTGTAGCACTGTCAGTTCCTACAAAACTTTCCCAAAGGAATTATAACATTTCCCTGCAAGAAACAGAGCCAAGATTTGGGCCCTGCAATGTGGAATGCAGCCATACAGAGATCAAGGCTGGCAGGCACATTAGAATCCTGGTCCTTTTACCTGTTCTCCTTTCCCCAAACCTAATCCTGGGGGAGCCAGAAGTTGGTGGACAATTAGGTAACAAATGAAATACTCAGAATACAGAAAGTGAAAAAAAATATCTTTTCTTATTACAGGATTTCACAAATGAGTCCAGGCCAAACTGGAGAAGAGAGAAGATTTAATGTAGATACAAGACTGAAGTTCTAATATTAGATCAGACTCAAATTTTGTTCGCTACAAATGACAGCTTATTAATCCATAATAAGTTACTAAAAATCTAGAGTATCTTCCATACATATCATCTAGGAATGATATCTAGGGATATCAGACAGAATGGTAGTAAGGCAAAACAAAGCCATATAGTATTTTTCATAAATTAGCTACAGATAACCATATACAAGTCATACTTGAAACAAGAATGGTAGACAATGGTAATAATAAAGTTAGCATTTTTTAATGTGCTAAGCACTTTCAATACATTATCCCATTTGATTTTAACCTCCCATCTTCAAATAAACTTACTATCACTTACCTTTTATGGATGAGATAATAAGGAACCTGACCTGAGTCCACAGCTTGGAAGCAGTAGAATAAGGCAGGGCATTCTGGTTTGACTCTAAGGCTCTTGCTTTTAATCACTGAGCCATAGATCAAATAAGATCCGTGAAAATGCTTTGTAAACTGTAAAGTGTTGCTACAAATGCCAATAATCACCTAATGTTCACAACAAGGCTAGGAGAGGGAGGAACCAGAACAGTGGACCCAGTGGCTATTATCAGTATCATCCAATGTATACTTAGCAGCCCCAGGGTGTACTGCTCTTTACAAACAACACATGAAATACAACAATAGTAACTTCTTTGTTTTCTCTTTAAAAACAAAAACCTTCAAGTCCTGTTTGTCTATTTAGAAATACGATAGTGAAAGGGCCTAAAAGAATGCATGCCTACCTCCATCCACATGTAAGCAAAGATGTTTTCCAAAGCAAGAGTGGTCAGTGTGACAGGAAAAAGGACATTTTTATATGTTTTTTTATTGTAAAGATACTGTACAGAGGGGTTACAGTTACATGAGTAAGGTAATGAGTATATATCCTATGGAGCATTGTTACCTCCTCGAAAAAGGACATTTTTAAAATGGAAAGAACAGTGGAAACTTGAGGGGGGTTCCCCAGAGAACTGGGGTGCCTCCACCTCCATCTACTAGTCCTGATCCCTTAAGGATGCCACACAATTCCATGTGTCTGCTTTGTGAACGGGTAATCACAATACCTGGAGATCTGGGGGTAGACCAATTGGCTCTGTTCCAGTAGTTGTAATTTTCAACACCAGTTGTATAGTAGATAGCTTGACTTTCTCTCAAGAGAAAGAGCACAATGTGAAAAATAAAGAACACGTCATTAAAACACTAACATCATGGAGCCGTTTTCTAAGAATGCTGAAGAATCATACATCAAATTGGTAATAGGGTATAGACTTCCCACAAAGCAAAGGATAATCAGGCAAAATATAGATCAGCTTTCTTGTAGTCTCTCAAACACCACATTTCCATTTTCCCTTTCTGCTTCCTTTTGGCAGTAGCCAGTTCTTCTCCTTTTCTATTCCTTTCTTTGTGGCTTTACTTACTGACTTATTTTTGAAGGCTATCTGACTTACTTTTGTAGGCTAACTACTTTCTTCATTAGCAGATAGTTCATTCAATAAAGACATTGCCCCAAAAGAAACTTCTGTAGAAAAAAAAAACACAAAAGTTTATATCATGCCCCCTGCTTAGAAAAGTATTCCATCAATAGAATTTCCTTCTTTGGGGGCATCCAATTCATTTGTTTATTCAGTGCATGATTATATATAGCAGTAGGCAAAATTGAGACCCTGGTTCATGAAATGCACCTTCCAGGGAGAGAGGACAACCACACACATAGGTGCATGCACAGATATGTCTGTGTGTCAGGTGGGGATAAATGCAGTGGAGAGAAATAAAGTAGGTCAGTGGATATGTAATGAGATGGCAGTGGGGATGTTGCTAGTTTATATAGATAGCTCAGAAAGCTGTGTTAACTGACAATTGAGCAGACACATCAGAAAGGGAGGGAATCGGCACATAGATGAATGGAGGAAAGCATTCCAGGCAGAAGGAAGAGTAAGCACAGAGGCACTGATTGCAAGATCCTACTTATCCTATTTGAAGAATGGCAGGTGACCACATGTCCTGTGTCTTCCTGTGCCAGGCTTTCACTTACTAATTATTATATATGCTGACTTAAAGCCACACAATTGATCTTACTTGTGTGTTAAAAACAGATAAATACTTTCCATAAGCAGCTAGGTACACTTTCAGGGATTTTTTTTTTTTTTGTGTCCAGTCATGGGGCCTGAACTCAGGGCCTGGGTGCTGTCCCTCAGCTCTTCAGCTCAAGGCTAGCACTCTATCACTTGAGCCACAGCGCCACTTCCAGCTTTTTTCTTTTTGCTTATGTGGTGCTGAGGAATCGAACCCAGGGCCTCAGGCATGCAAGGCAAGTGCTCTACCACTGAGCCACCTTCCCAGCCCCAACTTTCAGGGAATTTGAATGGATACATGTACCCATTTCCTACCATGATGACTAGGAAGAAAAGACAGAAACTTGTTCCATGTAACTGCCTCTGATGAGAAATACACTTCGTCAACATTCCCAGGAACTTCATATGCCACACTCGGAGTTAAGAGATTATTCAGCGGCAAATGGGATTGCATAAAATTGCAGAGCTTCTACATGGCAAAGGACATAGCTAGCAAGATCAATAGAAAGCCCACGGATTGGGAGAAGATCTTCACTAGCCATACAACGGACAAGGGTCTCATGTCTAAAATATACCTGGAACTCAAAAAAATAAATCCCCCAACAACAAATCCTCAAAGAAATAACTGCCCAATAAATAAGTGGGCTAATGACTTAAAGAGAAACTTCTCTGAAGAGGAAAAAAGCATGGCCAAGAGACACATGAAGAAATGCTGAACCTCTCTAGCCATAAAAGAAATGCAAATCAAAACAACATTGAGATACCACCTCACCTTAGTTAGAATGGCTATAATCAAGAACTCTAATAACAACAGATGCTGCAGGGCATGTGGACAGAAGGGAACCTTACTGCATTGTTGGTGGGAGTGTAAACTTGTTCAACCACTTTGAAAAGTAGTATGGAGGTTTCTCACAAGACTCCACATAGGGCTCCCCTATGACCCAGCAATCCCACTTTTGGGCATTTACCCAAATGATCACAAACAAGACCATATTAGAGCTACCAGCACAGCTATGTTTATTGCAGCATTATTTACCATAGCTAAGATATGGAACCAACCCAGATGCCCCTCAGTAGATGAATGGATCAAGAAATGTGGTATTTACACACAATGGAATTCTATGCCTCCATCAGAAAGAATGACATTGCCCCATTTGTTAGGAAATGGAAAGACTTGGAAAAAATTATATTAAGTAAAGTAAGCCAGGCCCAAAGAAACATAGGTCCCATGGTTTCCCTTATTTGCAATATCTAGTATATGTCTGAGTCAAGCAGAAATGGCCAGATAAGTTGATGTTAGGTGAAATGAACTCCAAGATAAGGACTCAAATGATTTTTTCTTTCTTGTGATTGTTTCTAACATATTTATAAGATGATTTCTTTGTTGCTTTGTATGTCCCTCCCCCACGGTGTAACTCCTGTTTTCACTGTATCTGATGTTGGTATAATTTGTGGAGGGGAAGGGAAAAAACAAATTGTTTAAATAGGGATACAGGTGGACCCATTGCAACAATGAGATGTATAAGACGTTAGGTCGAAAAACAAACTTTACAACTTTGGCGGGGGTAGGGGGGGTGGGAGGAGGAGGGAGATGGGAAGGGATGGGAAGGGATGGGAAGGGGAAACAAAGGAGGAGGCAACAATGCTTGATAAGAAATGTACTCATTACCTTGTCCATGTAATTATAACCCCTCTGTATGGCATTTTCACAATTACAAAAAAAAGTTTATCCAGCGGGGCCCTGGTGAGCCAGGGAAGGTTTCTAATCAGGGGAGAACTGTTTGTGATGGTGCTGTATGGGCCTAGGATGTGGGGAAGGATTAGTATCTGAGATTCTAATTCGATGAGCCTGAGCCTGTAGCTGAAGTACCGGCTTTCCCAGAGATGCTACATAAAAGTGAGAAGAAAGAAAGATTAATGATAGAATTTGGAAAACAAAATTTAAGGGATGAAAAGGAAGAGAAGAATGAGAAGGGACAGCTAAAAAGGGAAGGGCAACAGCCAGTGTGAGGGGCATTGTGGGAGCAAAAAAGGAAAGGTTTCACTGATGGCTAAGTGGCTGAAATAAAGTAAGATTTAACTCCAACAAGGATTTTCTCTCCACACATTTTGTGCCAGGTGTCATATTAGCCATAGGGAACCCTGTTTCTACCTTGGTATGGTATCTGGACACATGCAGCTTACTAGATTTACAATACAGGTCTCACATGCTCGTGGTAAGGGTTCTTTAAGTGGAAGTCAACTTCAATGGATTACTAAGAATGAATGGCAGGTAAGGAAGTGAAAGTTGCTCCTAAATACTATGATTTCAAGTAAATATGGCTGGAAAGAAAAGGAGAAGAATGGACAGAGAGGAAGGACATGAAGGAAAGATGGACTATTTTTTTCAAATAGGCTCGAGCTTATTTCTATGCAGAAAGAAAAAAGTTAGCAGAGCAAGTGAAGCTGATGCTACCAAGGCTTACATTTTCACAAGCTCCAAATCTTATCCAGATCAACAGAGAGGACCACATATTTCTCATGGAAGCCCTCTCCAGTTCTTGCATCTGATAAGTAGTGGAGCTTGGTTAGTGATGAAGGAAACTGAGTCCAGGGTCAGACTATGCGGGTTCCAGCTCTAGAGGTGCCTCTTTCTAGCCATAAGATCTTAACATCCCTGTGACTCAGTTTCTTTGTACATGTCACAGGATATGGTGAGAATGGCTTGTGTAGCTAGCACAGAGCTAGTGGCTGTGTACGTGCTCATAAAATAAGACTTAGAGCCCGAGACAGGATATACAATTATAACCACACATGCCATGCACACCCTGTGGAAAGAACTGGTTGTGAGAGGAACAAGAAGGGACAAAGCTTGGTAAATGAGAGGGAGGGAGAGAGGAGGAAGAAAGATGGTGAATACATTTACAGATGAGAGATGCTGCTCTTCTGTCTAAGAGACTTGGGCTCAGGGTCCCTCTCCCCTCTACAGCCTTTGTTACAGACTCAGAATCACCTGTTCTGGAGGAAGGTCCGATTATGGAGCATCATGGCAGGCTGGATCTTCACCGAAGGTGTTGAGGAGGGAGAGACCCCAGCACTTCCCATGAGAAGGTTGCTGGTTAGAGTTCTCTTGTCCTGCCCTAATTCTTTCCTGTCTTCTTGGGGACCAAGGCTGCATTTTCTTTCTCATTCTCGCACAGCATCTAACATAACACAGAAGCTCTACTTCTCCATGGAAAGGAAGCATATGCCTCCTCCATTCAGCAGGAACATGAATGAGTAGGAACATGCAGTCTCCTAGCTGATCCATTCACAAGGGAGAAAGGAGCTGACATCTCTTTGCTACTTACGATGTGCCAGGCACTGTTGACAGTGCACAGTACACAGATCACTTGGAGGTAGGCGAGGAGAAAGCCTTTTCTATTTGTTTTGTTGAAAAGTGATGCCTAATGGCTTCGCTTTTATGTTTTCAAATGTTTGCCATTTTCTATGGCTTGCTTTCTGTACTTGAAGTGTCTCACATGACTGGAAACGTTTTTTCATGCTTCACATGTAGTAGTCAGTCACTTTTGAATTTTGCTAGTGTTTTTCCCCCCCGTTGGGTCTTTTGTTAATAAACACTTGTTATGTGTTTCCTGTCTGGCTCTACAAGAGACAAAATGCCTATCCCTTTGGCATGGTATGTGCTAGCCTCTCCCTCGGCCCTCTGTGTTGTGTTTGTTCTGTGGTGGTTTATGGAAGCCCTTTCTAGCAGGATGCTCACTAATGAGGCCAAGGTCATTGGCAGATGTGTGAAAACCCAGAACAAAATGGGAAACATTTCGTCCAAATACTTTTTTTTTTCATTTCTTCCAAAGGAATTAATCTGATTCATCAAATCAGAAAAACCCAACTGGATCACTGATACATGTAAAACATAATAGACAAAATATTTAAGGTAAGATGTTTCTATACTGATATCTGTCTTTTCTACCCCCAGATGATTTCTAAAGGAACAAAAAAGGCAAGTTATTCATCTGAATATAACTCACCAAGTCTTCACACTGCCTGTGTCTTCACATGTGGTAGCACAGAACCATTAGTGAGTTCAAATTCCATTTCCTTCTCTTGAAGGTACTATCCTTGTTAGCGGAGAAGAAGAAAGTGGAAGGGGATCTTTAGACGCTGGACTGGAATGAACTCATTGGGTTATCTAGATGTTCCTAAGGAATTTAAAACTGGGAGCTCAGTGCCCTGCCAGCTAGGAAGGCTCAGGGCCAGACTACAGGTTTAGAAACTGGAAGGAAATTGCAATTTGAATGCTTCTGGCAGTGGGATTTCATGACCTACCAAAGAATCTATCTTCTTTATTAGAGTTTAAGAGCCAAAAGTACCAAGTACATGTCTGTAATCCTAGATATTCAGGAGATAGAGACAGGAGGATCATGGTTGGACACAAATGGTAGTGAAAACTATTTAAAAAAAAAGCCAAGGCTGAGATGAGACACACCTATAATCCCAGATATGTGGGAGGCAGAGGTAGGAAGAATGGGGTCCAAGTTCAGCCCTGGAGAAAGGTAAGATTGAGAGCATATCTGAAAAACAGAACTAAATGCAAAAGGTAAGCCAAGCAGTAGTGGGTCATACCTGTAATCCTAGCTACACAAGAGGCTGAGATTTGAGAGTCAAGCCTCAAAGCCAGCACAAGCAGGAAATCCTTGGGACTCTTGCTTTTTGCTTTGTCGCTGTTGTTTTTAATGTAATATGTGATTTTTTTGTTTCTTTTGTATGTTCTTCCCCCATGGTATAACTCCTGTTGTCACTATATTTGATTCCAGTGCCCTGCATCTTGTATACACATTTTTTTCTAATTTGGGGAGGGGAAGGGAAATAACAAAATACTGAGGGACTCATCTCCAATTAAACACTAAAACACCAGAAGTAAAGCTATAGCCCAGTGGTAGAGTGCTAGCTCTGAGCACAAAAGTTATGGACAGCACTTAGGGCCTGAGTTCAAGCCTCAGGACTGGCACACATACACACACACACACACACACACACACACACACACAAGCTGCATGTACTCATAAACAGCCATGTTAAGTTAAAACCCCTTTGCTCAACTACTTACAGATAATAAAGAATAAATAAAATTTTAAAAGGAGATGCTATTCCTAGCTATATGAATTTAGGGTTTATGGATAAGTAGGTGTAGATAGATTACATGATAGAAAAGATAGAATGAGAGAAAAGCTAGATACTAACTTTCTATATACAAATCTCCATCTTTCTATATAGTAAATTCATTTGAGAAATAAATGTCTTTTGTAGATATTCTCTGGAGAGGAACTAATGTTCAAATGTCATAGGTTGACCAACTATTTCCTTTGATGTGAGAAGCAATTTCAGGCAATAGAATCCCTATTGCAAAAGCTGAAAACAACCCAAACTATTTCAACAATTAGGACACTGTTAAATCAATGATGGAACACTCACATTATGGGCTATGATGTGGCCATAAAGCTGATGTTTTTGGAAAAATTAAATGACGTTGAAAAAAACAGATGCAAAATTGGGCATTTTATCTACTCCTGGATATGTAATTATAATGATTATAAACACAAAGGGTCACAATAAACAAAGAAAATATAACAAAAAAAAGTTAATAGTGAGAGGAGAGGATTGTGGGTAATTTCTATATAGCTTTTTTCCTTTATCTGTGATTTCCAAAGTCCCTACAATAATAAGTTATGTGTTGCTCTATCAAAGAGATTACTCAAAAAGTTATCTAAAAGCTAATATAGAATCATTTAAACCTCCTTGGGCTTCGATAAGGAATACGGTGATAGAGTGAGTTCAGTAGCTCTTTTCAGCCTTGTCTAAGCAGAAGTTGTTTCTCCTTGGAGGCTTTTGGTTTCCACAAAGCAAGTTACTTCCTCAGTAGTGGGCAAATGTAGTCATAATATTTAACGTACATATGTACACATGGAACTAGGTAAGCTGAGGTGCTAGGCTGGGTTGGGAGAGAGGGGAGAATGACGGCAGGGGTGACACCGACCAAGACGTGTTGTACTCACAAATTGATTGCTATATGGAAATCTATTTGCACAACTATGTAAGCAGAATTTTTAAAAGTAAACAAAATAAACAAGATATTTTACAAATAAAATAAAAAGACCACAATGCTTTGGTGTTACAGGCAGTCTCTCTCTTTCAAGGATTGGAAAATACATGGGAAGCTGAAAGATGAGAGGACATTTCTATAGAAAAGTAGAAAGAACAAATACATGGGGCCAGAACAACACAGCCTCTCTAAACTCCTGTCAGAGAGAGGATGGAAACAGCATAAAATGGCTGTGAATACAGTACACTGACTTTTTCAAGATAGATTCTTGGCTGGTACCTTCCGTAACATGAACTATCAGAACGACACTGCCACAAAGCAGTCAGGTGTGCTTCTTGGGACAATATGAAGCTGAGGGTTCTTTCAAATATCTAAAGAAGAACCAGATTTCACCAACTATAGTGATACTTGGTGTGTGTGCACGTGCATGCGTGCATGTGCCCCAGTTCTGGGGCTGCAGCTCAGAGCCTGGGCACTGTCCGTGAGCTTCTTTGCTCCAACCTAGCACTCTACCACTTGAGACACAGTTTTACCTTCAAATGTTTGCATGCTTCATTGGAGATAAGAGTCTCACAGACTTTCTTGGCCAGACTGGCGTTGAAGTACTGGAACAATGATCCTCAGATCTCAGCCTACTGAGTAGCTAGTGTAATCAGATGTGAGCCCCAGTGCCTGGCTTATAGTAATGCTTTTAAATTATAGCCAAACACAGAGAAGCCTGACACCGAGAAGGGTCTTAATGTAGATCTCTGGGTTGGAGCAAGGGCTCTTGTCTGTCATGTGACATCTCTAGACCTCATGTCTCTACCTGTAAAGTGTCCTTCATTATGGTATCTCCCTCAGAATGTGAGGATTTGAGAATACTATTTTTTTTCAAAATTTTTATTGTGATTAAGTGGTTACATAATTTCCCAAATTTCACAGTATTGTGGGATAGTGCAGCTCAGTTAAAGTCACAAACACATTCTAACTTTCCTGGAGCAAATTGTCTATCACGGTCTATAACATTTATGAGTTCTATGAGCTTTGTGATAGAGTTATTTCTTCCACATTGGGTGTTTTGCATAGCGTCAGCTGTTCCCTGTTTCCCACTTGTTCCCTCCCTCCCATTGCTGCCATTGAGTTGCTTAGTTCATTTTGATCAATGTCCAGTGCAGCTGATGGGTCCCACTGTTATATGTTCTAGTTCTATGTCGTCTTCCAGGTTCCCCTCTGGTGTACACATATATACCATACATGTAATCAGCAACCTGGGGTTATTTAGTAGTGATTCAACCATATGAGTGGCAGTCCTTTGTTTCTTAAGTCCTGTTAATTTTGTCATATCACCTAACATTTTGGATTTAACATCCACTTATCAGGGAGACCACGTATTGTTTGTCTCTTTGCTCTTGGCGTACCTCGCTCAACATGATTCCTTCTAGCTCCATCCATTTCCTTGCAAATGCCATTATTTTGTCATTTCTAATGGCTGCATAATATTCCATTGTGTATAGATACCACAATTTTTGGATCCATTCATCTGTGGTGGGACATCTGGGTTGTTTCCATATCCTGGCTATTGTGAACAGTGCTGCAATAACTATGGAGATGCGTGTGTCCTTGTATACTGGTTCCTGATGTTCAGGATAGATGCCTAGAAGTGGTATGACTGGGTCATAAGAGAGGTCAATATTTAGCTTTCTGAGGATCCTCCAGACTGCTTTCCAAAGTGGTTGTACAAGTGTACATCCCCACCAGCAGTGTAATAGGGTTCCTCTTTCTCCACATCCCCTCCAGCATTTCTCGTTGGCTGATTTGTGGATGTGGGACATTCTGACTGGGGTAAGGTGGTACCTCAGTGTTGTCTTTATTTGCATTTCTTTCACAACCAGGGATGGTGAACATTTCCTCATGTGTTTCTTTGCCATTTTTATCTCTTCATCTGAGAAGTTTCTCTTTAGTTCTCTTGTCCATTTAGTAATTGGTTTGTTAGGTTTGGAAGGGATTGGTTTCTTGAGTTCCCTGTATATACTGGACATTAACCCCTTGTCTGATATATTGCTGATAAATATTTTTTCCCAATTAGTTGGTTGTCTTTCTAGCTTGGTTGCTATAGCTTTAGCTGTGCAGAAGCTTTTTATTTTAAGGTAGTCCCATTTGTCGAGTCTCTCTCCAACTTGTTGTGACCCTGGGACTCTGTTCAGGAAGTTCCTTCCTGTGTTGAGAATACTATTGCCTGATGTTGTCCCCCCAATGTCTCTATGCCTCATGTGCTGGAGGCTTGGCCCCCAGTGTGGAAGTGTTGGGGTGGGGAGCTTCTAAGAGGTGGGCCTGGTGGAAGATGGTTAGGTGGTTGCTTTCCGGCAGGATTAAAGCTGTTCTCGCAGCGTGGATTAGCTCTGGCAAGAATGGGTTGTGGTAAGGCAAGCTGGGCTGCCTTGGATCTTTCTCTTTTGCTTCCTTCAAGCTATGTGATCCGTTTGGCTTCAGCCATTAGTGTGCTGCTCATTACAGGGACCTTGCCCCAGCCACACAGATGTTGGCGCCATGCTCTTGAATCTACAGAACTGTGAGTGAAATGACCTTCTTAGTTTAAAGAAAAAGTATCGTGCTTCTGGCACTTTGATATAGCAACACAACATAAAGGCAGGCAGAGGAAACCCCATGGGAATGGAGCCTCACTTCCTCTGTGGACCACGGAATGTGCCACATTGCAGGCAGAGCCAGAGTGTTTTCAAATTTCCATCAGAATCTACCCAAATGCTCTTTAGCAAATGGCTCAGATCAAATAGAACCCGGAGTGATGCAGGGCTGACAAACGTGCTTTTAGCTTTGTTGTTGTTGTTGTTGTGAGTAAACAGCAGGAATTGTGCTTGGGTGATCCATCAATTCTCTTGGCCTCACATGTCACAGTCCAAAATATAAAAGATGATCATACCACTACTGGATTTGCCTCAGTTCCAGAGCACCCGGAGGGGCTGCAGGAGGATGGATATTTCAGCGAGTCGCACACAGAATGCAGAAGTGTGGTCAGATTTTTTTTTTCCCCACTAGGTCCCTTTCACTTCTCCACTCTCATCATATCACATGACATTGCCTGGCGTCCTAACAATGAACATTCATTCAAGCTCAGACCATATGCCGAACAGAGATGAGGCTGAAGCTTCACACTTAAGTTCATTTAAGCATTCTAACAACTAAGCTTTGGAACAATTTGGAGAAACATCCTCACTGGAGGGTGATTCAAGTTGATTCAATCCAATGGTATTGGGGATAGAGGGCTGTGATGAATGCTAGAAGAAGCAGGTCAGACAAGCCCAGGCTGAACCCCAGCTCCAGCCTTGGGAACCCTGGCACCTGGGGACATGTGTCACTGAGAACATAGCTTCCTCCATTGATCATCCCCTGACACCTTTGCATTTAAAGTCCATCACTAAAGTCCACCTAGACCTGTCTCCTCCCTAACACTTACAGAACTTGTCCACCAAACCCACAAGAATCAAGAGACACATGAGTCCTCAAGATCAGCAGCTTGTTATAATTTGTAAGAAATAAAAGAAAAAAGAAGTTGACCTTTTAAAAATTCAAATCAATGAGTATATCAGAAGCAACTGCTTGATCCATCGCAGGATACTGCTTTCCACACAGCACCATTAGCGTGCCGAACGAAGCGGGCTAGTCATCTGAGCTATGCTTTTCAATGTACTGTACCAAGCATGACGAGTTTAAGAATAGCCCAGGTTACACATGAACTATCTTAACCTACTCAGGCTAAGCAAACGACTTTAAGTCAATAAGAAAGGACTTCCAAAACGTGAATTCGATGGTTTTGTACTTCCCCTAATTTTTCACTTTGTGCTTTAATTTTTTTTTCATGATGGCTTCTCTCCTTCCCTGTAAAATTGGACTTATAGGTAATATCCAACTAACCATTTTAACCATTCTAAACTGTGGAAGTCAGTGGCATTAGGTCTATTCACTGCTTCCATCCTTCTCTAGAACTTAGAACCTTCTGACTATAGCTGTCACGATTACACGCTCAGTCTCCGCCTACCCTAGCCCTGACCACCACCTCCTTTCCGTGTCTATGAATTCTCTTCTCAGCTTCCTCACGCGCCATCACGCAGTATGGGTCAAGCTTACTGGCCTTAGTATGTTTTCAAGGTTCTTGTACGTTGCAGCATGCGTGAGAATTTCATGTCTCTTTTATTAAATTGTGGCAAAATATACATACAGAATTTATCATCTTAGTCTTTTTGTGTACTGTTGTTCTTTCTGTGTGTGTGTGTATGTCTCTCTTGGTGTGTGTGTGTGTGTGTGTGTGTGTGTGTGTTACTGAGGCCTGAACTCAGGCCCTTGAATTCTTGTTCAGCTGGCACTTAAACTATACCTCCAGTTACAGGTTATTGTTTTGTTGTTGTTGTTGATGTGATCAATTGGAAATAGGAATCTCACAGACTTGTCTAACCAGCTGGCTCTGAGCTGTGATCCTCAGATCTCAGCCTCCTGGGCAGTTAGAGTGAACAGGTATGATCCACCAGCGCTTTTTCATGTTTGAGTTTACTTTAGTGTCTGCACTGGTTCACTTTTAAGGTAACAGTCTTGGCAATGACAACCACAAACTGCACAGCATCAACGTTGCTACCCCAGAAAAGGCTAGGAGGTGGGGCTAGGGTGACTTTACAAGTCACTTCACTTACCTTTCTGACTGCTATTGTTAGGTCTCTTAGTGATGAGGTACCAGGCTGGGGTTAGGGGGTGATGGTTAAGAGGAAAAAAAAGAGTGAACCAGGTGTTATGGGTCCTACCTGCAATCCTAGCCATTCAGCAGAGGCTGATTTGTGAGGATCGTAGTTCAAAGCTAGCCAAGCTAGCCCAGGTGAAAGTCAGTGAGACATTTAGCTCTAATTAACCACCAAAAAGCTAGAAGTGGAACTGTGGCTCAAGTGGTAGAGCACCAGCCTTGAGTGAAAAGCTAAGGGATGGCACCTACACACACACACACACACACACACAAACACACACACACACACACACAGAACAAACAACACTCAAGGATGCACTATCAAGGGAAGTAGCAAAAGTGGTAACAAAAGACCGAGCCTGCCGCCTGACTTGAGAGTGCATTTGGAGTAGCGCTTTTTCATCTGAATGGTCCGGGATGCAGAAGGTCCCCACTGCACCATCCCAGCTACCCCAGCCAGGTCCACAAGGCAAAGCACTCAGAATAGAAATGCACGTCCCTGATCACATAGGGAAGAAGCCAGGAAACCTTCCAGAAAGCGATGGGGTGTCAGAGGCAGGAAGGAGCTGGGTAAGGAGGCGCACGGCGGCGATGGGCAGGCACGTGGCTCATGTCCTCGCAGCTGCTGAGCCCAGGATGGGGCAAGGACAAAGGGACAGTGGGCGGCACACTTGTCCCCAGGGGTTCAGAAGACAGGACAGGCCACAGCGCAAACCCCAAGTGAGAACGAGTGAGTCGGGAAGGAGTGGAGAGCTGGAATCCTACATTGTGTTAATTAACAGAACTGTGATTTGCCAATGAATGCCCAGCAGGGGTGATCATCTCCTTGATAGAGGGACCAGCTTTCCTGATGGAATCTTAAATGCATGAGCCATGAAATTACTTCTATGCAAAAAAAGAGAGAGATAAAGACAGTCAAAGAGGACAAGCACTTGTATTTGTATACAAGAGGGCTCTCCGCGCTCTTGCTGTTCACTTTCTCCAAGAAAACAGGCTAATTACAGAGACCCGAGATGAAACGGAAATAGTCAACCGTGTCATCTCTCCTGGGAAAGCAGAGGGTGGAACACTTAAAATATCCTTGGCGGCATTTTCCTTACACACTCCCTTATAAGCCTCGCAACAACCCACTACCATCCTCATTTCACGGATGAGGAAACAGCAGCACAGAAAGGCAAAGTAATTTTCCCAAGGTCACACAGCAAAGTGCAATCAGCACAGTCTGTCTTCTGCCTTGAGGCACTCCAGCACAGTCTTAATGAATTGTTGTTGTTGTTTTTAATGGCCTAAAACGAGGTTAGCAAGGGTCCTACATAAAAAGCAACTGTTTTCCCCTCGTCCTGGCTACTCACCTGGGGTACCGTGGGCATTTGTTTCACAGGCCCCAGTCCTCTTTGTGGCTTCCGATCATCTGCACCTCCAGGCATCTTTCTCCAATGCACATCTGATGTCACTCCACGCTTTCTGGTCCTTCAGTGGCGCCTTTGGAGTGAACCCCAGCTCCTTGGAGGTGTTTTGGGATGTGGTGGCTTTCTGGTGCTCTGGTCTCCTCTCTTGAAGCTCTCTGCCTCCCTCACCCATAGCTACATCTCACCAATCACATCCATCCATGGGGAATTCCCAAATCTTCCGGCCTTACAGCGTTTTTGTTTTGTTTTGTTTTGTTCGTGGTGGCTGCTCTTTTTACATAAACCCAGCTCTTGTAGCTGGGATCCAGTGGCTCACACCTGTGAATCTTAGCTACTCAGGAGGCTGAGATCTGAGGAGCACAGTTCCAAGAGCCAGCCTGGACAGAAAAGTGTGAGACTCATCTCCAATTAAGCAGCAAAAAGCTGAATGTGTAAGTGTGGCTCAAATGGTAGAGTACCAGCCTGGAGCGGAAATACCTAAGCAGGGATGGAAGGTCCTGAGTTCAAGCCCTGGTATCGGCACAAACCTCTAACAATAACGGAAACAAAACAGCTCTACTTTCTGTTTGACCACACAGGATCCACTTTCTCTGCAAGGCCCATTTGCACCCAATTGGATGTCTACTGTCTGCTTCCCACATTGCTATGGTTTGAACGCATTCCCAAAATTCTTGTGTTAGAAGCTTATTTCCCAAGGTATTAAGAGGGGATTAGGTTGTCAGTGCTCTGACCTCAGGAATGGATTCCTGTGGTGACTGCAAAAGTGGGTTCATTCTCAAGAGTGGGTTTGCTCTTCAAGTGTGTTCAGACCTCTCTTGGCCTCTCTAACCTATGTGATGTCATGTGTCATGCTATAAAACAGCAAGAAGGCCTCACCAGATGGGGCCTCAATTTTGGACTTCCCAGCCTCCATAATTGTGAGCCAGAGAACTTCTGTAGTATTCTGCTATAGACACATACTGTAGTGATCGCTTTACTCAGCCCCTTAGATTCATCCATCTAACAATCTGTCTGTCCATCCATCCATCCATCCATCCATCCATCCGTCTATCTCTCCCCCCATCCACTCCCTCCCTCCATCGAGGGCAGGAACGACAAACACCCCATATCTAAGTGTACGCTCAGGCATCAGCATGACTACCCTGGGAAATTGTTCGAAATTCAATCTCAAGATCTACCCAGGCCCTGATGAATGAGAACTTCTAGGGGAAGGTTAAGGGCAAGAGGCCTGATCATGACTCCCTGGGCTCTCTGTGTATGCATGTCTTTGGTCCTCTGTTTCTCTTCTGAAGAAGAAAATCTGCTGCATCTGTTAGATTGGTAATGCTCCCCAAAGTCACATGGACTGAAGGCTTGGTTCCCATCTTGACTGTATTAGAAAGAGGCAAGGCTTAACGAGAAGTCTTCATGTTATTAGGGACAGGTTAAAGGAGACTGTGGGTATTTTATCTACCATTTTCACTACCTGTCTATGAGGTAAGCAATTTTGCTCTATCACACACTCCCACAATGGTGTATCCCCACAGGCTTAAAAGCAAAGGACCAACCAATCATAGGCCAAACTCTTTAAAATGAAGAGCCAAAAATACACCCTTTTTTCTTCCTAAGTTAATTGTCACAAATATGCATAACAGTAACAGAACACTGACTAACACATCTGCTCTCTCAGAGGCTTGACCTGCATATCAAATACACAGAGCCACGTGAACATCAGTGTTCACTGACAAAATGAGACATGCTATGCTAAGGACACTCAAGCATTTCAGCTCTAAATTGCTCTGGTTCTGAGAAACCCAGATAAACTCAATTTTAACAAACACCATCAAACTCTTCCCCTCACAGATTGAGAGAAGAGAGTCACGACGCAGGTGCAGGGATGAGGTTGGGTTCTAAACAATTCTTTTTTTTTTTCTTCTGTCAGTTGTGGAGCTTGAACTCTGGGGCCTGGGCACTGTCCCTCAGCTCTTCAGCTCAAGGTGGGCGCTCTGCCTGCCACTTGGGCCACAGAGCCACTTCTGGCTTTCTGATAGTTAATTGGAGATAAGAGTCTCATGGACTCTCCTGCCCAGGCTGGCTTTGAACTGAATCCTCAGATCTCAGCCTCCTGAGTAGCTAGGATTACAGGTATTACAGAGATGACATGGCAGTAAACTATCTGCAAGGAATAATCTTAACCAATGTAATCTCATATGTGATACTTATATATACTTTTGTTGTACAGACTATAAGGAACTTTTCCTTCCTTCCTTCCTTCCTTCCTTCCTTCCTTCCTTCCTTCCTTCCTTCCTTCCTTCCTTCCTTCCTTCCTTCCTTCCGTGGTACAGACTAAAAGGAACTCTTCTTTCTCTTTTCTTTTCTTTCTTCTTTCTTCCTTCCTTCCTTTGTTCCTTCCTTCCTTTCTTTCCTTCTTTCTTTCTTCCTTTTGGTTCAGACATCAAATCAATCAACTTTTAAAACTTTAAACATATCATACCCCAAAGTTTATCTGTGAGTGTTAAACAGCAAAAATGTCTAAGAACTAACTCAGAGCAGGGGTCAGCAGCCCTTGTCTGAAGAAGTTCCAAATAGGGCCTGAGAGTGAATATTTCAGGTCTTACTTACTTACTCTGTTATTCAACTCTGCTGCAAAAAATCACAATAGGTAATTTGTAAAGTAATGTATGTGCCTGTATTTGGCCTCCATATAACTGGTGTTCAGTGGTCGCTAGCTTAGAGTATCAAGGAACTAGATATAATAGAACCCTGACCTTGCTTTCTGTAGTCTCATTCAAAATTCATTATAAAGAAATTGGCTATAAAAATGGCTATCAAGGCTGGGGATGTAGCTAAGTGGTACAAGGCCCTGAGTTTAACCCTTAGCACTGAAAAAAAATGCTATCAACTCTACTTATTATAGATATGTATATTATATAATTCATATGAAACACATAATATACTCATATTATATCCCAATAGAAATAGATATAGATATATCCTGAGGTATATAAATTATAATTCAGCAATTCACATACCTATATATTATAGTTGATATAACATATATAGAGAGAGGTATCTGAATTATAATATAACTCCCCTTCAGCTTCAGAATTTGAGCAATATAGTATTCACCATAGGACTTCTCTCCTAACAAATGTCAATTGAAGGTCTAGCACCAGAGAATAAAGTTAATCCCATGTCTGAGTAGTTCAAAACTAATCAGCCTAGTTAGAATATGGTGTGTTTTATTAAGTGAAAATGTAAGCATAAAATATATTTATATACATAATAATCTCTGTCTTTCTAGGAGTCAAACTTATGGGAATATGGTCCTTTTGACCCAATATAAATATACAGGAAAATCATAAGAATATCAGTAGCCTGATAAATAATCTGAACAAACACTGCTCTCCACCCAAGTAATGTGGGTTGAATTAGTAGTTGTTTTGTTCAAAGTCTTTAGGCTTCCTCAGTGACAGATGGAGTTCCCATTTTTACACCCAACTCCGGAACAATCTGGGAGAGAGACTTAAGAGGCTTGGTCAAGTGTAGTGTCCGGAAAGAACACAGGGAAGAAAGTAGTAAGTGGAAAGAAGTAGGAACTCGGCGATTCCACTGGGCCGTAGCTGCGTGGAGCTCAAGGTGGTGAAGAGACCAGCATGTAGGTGAAGGGAATCAGGGATAGGGAGGAGAGAGCAGACAACCCGACCATTGCTAGGCTGCCAGGCAAATCAGCTTTCAGAGGTACTACTCAGGGTGCCTGACACTCCGGTAATGTAGCATTTAACATACACTGTGCAGTGAACAGATGTGAGCCGGAAAATGACAGGGTGGAGAGAGGTGGGTGGCAATTTTATCTGCCATTTGAACCTGAACAGCCCAGTTTTAGGAAAACAGATTTAAAAAAAATAAAACAACAACAATAAATAATGTAGCACACTTCCTCCGTACTCAGTGGCAATGGGCTTCCATTTTAATGAGGACTGAATGCAACATAGACTTTTTGATGCCCTGACACATCCATTAAAATAAAAATCTATCTGTAGAGCCTGTCACGGGGCTTCCCAACACCAGGCAGCCTCATCTTCCTTCCAAAGGGACCCGGGGTTTCTATGGCCTGCAGCCATCCTCGTGGCACAGGCCTCCTCCAGTAGGCTAGACCCTCTCCCCTCTGAACCGTGGGGGTGGAGCCCTTTCCTATAGGCAGAGGAGCAGGTGGATAGGCTGATGAAACACTTGTTTCTCAGGAGACTGGGCTGAGTTTAGTGGGGAAATTAATCTACTCACTTATGTTGATGTGCTTCATTCATTGGAATCTCATGGGCTGGGAGACAGATGGGAAGTATGTTGTTCTCATTCTGAAGATAGGAAAACAGCCTTGTGGTCAAAGTCGGGCAGAGTCAAGGCCAAAAATTGAGCTGACAATCTTGTCTCTGGACTTCAAGAAAAGGCTTCTGTGTTTCTGTTTCTTCCATCATGTGGCCTAGTCTTTGGCATGGACTTGCATGGCCATCTATGACTACTGGGGTGAACGGGTGCTTAACACACCCATTGGCTCAACCAGAATCTGTTGTTCAGAGGAGCTTCAACGCACATGTCCAGGCTCCCCTGACTTGATTAAGACTTGAAGCTCATAGATCTGGCTGAGGCTCAAGTGTCCCGGTGAACACTTCGGAAAAGGCCCAAAGCAGAAATACTTACACATACCTGTCATAAGGGAGGGTGAAGAAGGGAACTTCACCAACCTTGACCTTGACCTGAGAATGCTAGATGACATCACAGGCAGCATAATCTGCAAGCCTGGCTCCTGTCCTAGCCACATACAAGACTGTCATACAACCTCAGAGCAGGTAGGAACCCCGTCTCAGCTCCCAATACGTAACCTGAATATGTGGGCTGAACTATGTCCCTCAAAGAGGGATGTCCAAATCCTAACCCCTGCTATCTGTGAATGTGATTTTATTTGGAAATAGGATCTGTGCTGATACAATGAAGCGCAGACCCAACTAAGTGGGGGGTGTCAAAAGAAAACCACCTGCAGCCGGTGCCAGTGGCTCATTCTTGTAATCCTAGCTACCCAGGAGGCTGAGATCTGAGGAGCCTGGTTCAAAGCCAGCCCAGGCAGAAAAGTGCATGCAATTCTTATCCCCAACTAATCACCAGAAACCCAGAAATAGAGATGTGGCTCAAAGTGGTAGAGCAACTAGCCTTGAGTGGGGGAAAAAAAAGACCATCTGTATTTATGATCAGCCCTGAAATCCAATAACCATGTCCACATAGGATAAAGGAAAAGAAAAATGTGAGACCCAGAGGCCCAGTGAAGAAGATCATGTCAAGAGTGAGATGGAGGGCTGGGAAGGTGGCTCAGTGGTAGAGTGCTTGCCTTGCATGCCTGAGGCCCTGGGTTCGATTCCTCAGCACCACATAAGCAAAAAAGAAAAAAACCGGAAGTGGTGCTATGGCTCAAGTAGTAGAGCGCTACTTGAGCTGAAGAGCTGAGGGACAGCGCCCAGGCCCAGCGTTCAGGCCCCACGACTGGACCAAAAAAAAAAAAGAGTGAGACGGAGACTGGTATGGTAGAGCTACAAGCCCATAAGTGTCGAAGCTATCAGATGCTGGATATGGCAGGAAGAAGCCACCCAGAGAGCCTTTGAAGAGAACGTGACATGGCTGATACTCTAACTTGAGCTTCTGTTCCCTAGAATCATGGGGAAAAAAATTTCAGCTGCTTAAAGCCACCCAAGTTGTGGTAAATTTTTACAGCCATCCTAAGAAACGAAAACAATGGGATAAAGACCTTCTCTTGATAGCCTCCTTGGGAGACCATTAGCTTGAATGGAGTATTACAAATGAACATCCCTCATAAATGGAAAGGGACAGAGTAATGAAAGGATCCATTTTCTTGGAGATAGTGTGCTCTTTCTGAAGAAACGCCTATCTATGGTAGCTGTTCATGGCTGGTCCCTTCCTCAGGGGCTAGGGGGTGTCACCATCAAGAACTGAAGCAATGGTCAAACTAATAGTGATTGAAGGTGGACTTCACTCCAGGTGTGAAGTTAAGTGTTGGATGTAAAGTACGTCTTCTCCAGCAGCACTTTCTCCAAAAGACAGATTTCATTACTATTCCCATTCTATAAGCAAGAGAAGGAAAAAAATGACCCCCTTGCCCAAGATCAAGGTTAGCAAGTGATGGAGGGAAGATCCCAACCAGGAGAGCATGAGCTCTTCCCATCATGTGGTGGTGGATTCTTACCAGGCACTCTCGCTAAAAAGCTGAGCCCCCAAGACAAGGGTAGCGGGAAGATCTGATACTGAATTCTACTGTGAGCCTTGATTCTAGAAAAGCCACACGCGTCATGATCAGTCCCCACGTGGTCCTTTGCAGAAAAGAAACTTCAGTGAAAATAAAATCAAGAATTGTATAGTACACCCCAGCTCTCTGCCTTTCACACCAAATCCTTGCTCTTTGGTTTACAGATCAGATAGTTCCATGTAAACCACAGTCCGGCCCATTTCTGGGAGCTCCCTGGGAGATCACGGGCAGAATACTGCATCCTGCTGTCTTGCTTTGGCCTTAACAGCCACATAGCTCAATTTCTGGGGTCTCTGTAACCCTAGAGTCACTCTCTTGAATGCCACAAATTTAGGGCAAAGGAATGACAGCATCTCCATGTCTCGTTTGGAGCTAACTTGCTTATGACGGCAGGAAACAGCACTGGAAAGGGAAGTGAACTCCTCCTTCTAGGGGCTAAATGAAAAACAAAGGAAAAGTAAATTTCCCCAGTTCTTGGGTTGACTCCTGCTTCTAAGCCAGAGTCTTCTGCAGATTTGCAGATGTTGTCAGTACACGAGCCTTGGAGAGCTTCCCTGCCACGGCTCACCTTGGCGGGGCTAAGTGACTGTAATAATAGGCTGATTGGAGCTCAGATAATTACAGGTCCAACTAGCCAAGGTTGTGACATTTGTCTCCTGAAGTCTGTCAGTCTAGCTCCCTCTACCTCTGTCCACCTGTCTCTAAGCAACTGTTCAGGCGCAGAACCCCCACCCCATACCCCTTCATCTCTCCTCCTCTCACTCATTTTTGCCTTTTCAGCATGCACTGATAGGTTTGATTGAAGGGGGCCGGCAGCGTGACACTCAGAGGCCCACCCCTTACATCCCACAGAGGACAACATTCGATCACTGCCCAAAAGCAGGTCCCAAGAGGATTAGCAAGGGAGGAAAGGATCACAGAAGAACTCCGATTCCCTTCTCTGCAGAACTTGCAAAGAAGGGAGCCTCCACCTCTGCAGGCAGACAGGCAGACACCCACACCTCAGACAAGGGGAAAACGAGGTTACCTAAACCCACAGGCATTAAGGAGCTTCCTCAAGAAGACTTCGTTCTTCTATGCCACAATGGAATTCTTTTTCTCCTCCAGAACTTGAATGATATCTATTGTCTGTGTATCCCTCCTTGTAACTCTTCCTTGGAGTGCCAGTTCAGCACTGAGGACAGCTCCTGAAGGGGAGGGCTGTGCCTGACTCTTCCTTGTGGATCCAGGTTCAGTGAGCCCCGTGTGTTGAGATGCTCAGTAAATGTTTGCTGTTGTTACCAATGAGGGAGAAATCTCTCAGAACTTCTTTATAAGAGTTGGAAAATAACATCGTACAAGAGTTGGAAACAAAGCATGGGTGCTATTATAGATCTTATTTTTTTTTTTTTTTTACTATTTTACCATTGTGGTAAGTGTTGGCCTAAGGGGCCGAAGCCTAGCTTGAATGGTAGAGTATCAGCTGTGAGCAAAAAAGATAAGCAAGAGCCGGAGGCCCTGAGTTCAACACACACACACACACACACACACACACACACAGAGTCAGATTTTTTTGGGGGGGTCCAGTCATGGGACCTGAACTCTGGGCCTGGGTACTGTCCCTCAGCTCTTCAGCTCAAGGCTAGCGCTCTACCATTTGAGCCACAGTGCCATTTCCGGCTTTTTTCTTTTTGCTTATGTGGTGCTGAGGAATCGAACCCAGGGCCTCATGCATGCAAGGCAAGCGCTCTACCACTGAGCCACCTTCCCAGCCCCCAGAGTCAGATTTTAAAACAAAATGAATGCCAGGAGCCAGGTGCTGGTGGCTTATGCCTATAATCCTAACTACTCAGGAAGCTGAGATCTGAGGATCGAGGTTTGAAGCCAGCTTGGGCAAGTCCATTTAGAATTTAGTCTCTAATTAAACCACCAGAAAACCAGAGGTGGCTCAAGTGGTAGAGTGTGAGCCTTGAGCAAAAAAGCTCAGGGAGAGTACCCTGGCCCTGAGATCACACCCAGGATCTGCACAAAACCAAAAACAAAACCAAGTGACTACCAGGAATCTGAAATACATTTTGTTTGAGAAGGTAGGGCTCGGGAGGGGGGCGGACAAGTGGAGAGAAGAATAGTAGGCAAATACAGTCCTAATACTTAATGTACATATGTGAAGAGGGGTAGGCTTGGGATAGATGGGGAGAGAATGATGGAAGGAGTGACATTAATCAAGATACATTGTACTCATAAATTGACATGTTGTATTGCAACCCCTTTGTACAACCACTTAAAGATAATAGCAATAGAAAGAAGTGTTTGCTTCCAAGACTTACCTGATTCTTGTAGGACCTGTGTCTTGGTTTGATTTGCTGTTTATTATTGAGTAGGATATTTACAATTTATCGGGATAGATGTTAACTTTTAGGACTCTCATAGCAAAGTAAATGATGCTGCCTAATTGCCAAGCAAATGAATACAATCCTATAGAGACACAGCAATTTCTATCTCATGGAAAAGAACTCAGTGCTTATGGCCCTGTGGTACAGGGTATCTTACCTAGCTCTCTTTTCTTCTATGTTAAATGCCTGTCCCTATGGAATATATAAAATCCATGTGCTAATTAATGGTCTCTCCATCTATTTTACCATCTTATTAATTAGTGAGTTGAATAAAGTTAAGAACATCTTCTATTTTTCTTATGAGAATCATGCTTTGAACTGTTAAATTAGAGGACAACTTTCAGTCTATTGCGACTCTAGGAACTTGTTTACCCCTTTAAGACTTAGATCCTAATGGCTCAGATAGTCTCTATATATTCTCTATGTATTAGTTCCAATATATAGAAAAGTTCCATCGTCTATTGGAGTAGGAGCTTCCTTGGGCCTTTAGATTAGGCTTCAAAGAGTAAAATAAGAAAAAGTAGAATATCCAGGGAGCTGGTACAGCTGAGCTGAGGGCAGAGAGGACAGCCAGAGGCTGACAGGACACATTACGTTCTTGCATCCTCTGCTTGTGATAGGCCCTTCCTTTGATTCCCAATACTTAGAATGTGTTCCTGCTTGCCACTCACTCCTCCAGCCCAGCTCAAAGGCTACTTTCTCCTGTCGCCCTCCTTGGCCACCTTCTCCCCCAGGAAGAGTAGGCTGGCTTCCTCCTGTAGAGGCCATTGCATTGTAAGAAAACTTAAACATCATTTCTCAAAATTACATGAAAGACTTGACTAGAAAGGTGGGGCTGCCGGCTGCCTTAAACAAGAAGACGGGTAGCAGAGACTATTCTGGAAATAGGTGTGTGGATCCCAGAGCCCCCCCTCCCCTCATAGACACACACACACACACACACACACACACACACACACACAGAAGAGAGAAGGTTCTAAGAAAGATGTAACCTTTTTGGAGGAGAACAAGATTGAACCAAGCTAAGGGAACAAGTTTATCCCAAGATGTAGGAAGCAACAAGAGGTTTGTCTGCAAGAATAAGCTGGGCACGAGAACCTCTTAAAGGTTAGAGAAGGGTGACATAAAGAGAGGACTGGTAGAGGAGGCAGAAACGGCTCTGCATTTCTACACTTCACTCTTAGTTTATTTGGCTAGATCATTGTTCTTGTTGTCTAGCTATTAGATGTAGGAAAATAAAAAAAGCAACCTTGGTCTGATGCATCAGAACTCTTAACATATTGTTGACCTGCTAGTAGAATTCTTGTTCGGGAGTGAATAGTGATCCACAGTACCTATAAAGTCACATTACAATGATCTGCATCTATGCTAATTGCTTCCACGTGGCCCTGAACTCCCTTAAGGTCACATACCAGCTTAGCTTCATGGTTGTATTCCTGGTACCCAACAGAGAATGTCAGAGATGGATAGTTTATAAGAGGTCCTAATATATTGTTGCCCACAAAGATTTGTTTTCAAGTAGAGAATACTAGCACTGAAATAATAGAGCATAAACAATGGCAAAAAATTACAGAATGCTGGGGTATTGTATTTTTAGATGTAATAAGGGGAAAAAAGGAGCAATGAAAATCCCAAGGACCAAAGTTATAGGTAATATTCAAAGGAAAGGAAAGCCAGGAACTGGTGGCTCATGCCTATAATACCAGTTACTTAGAAGACTGAGATCTGAGGATCTCAGTTCAAAGCTAGCTTGGGCAAAAAACAAAAAACAAAAACTGTGACACTCTTATCTTCAATTAACCAGCAAAAAGCCAAAGGTGGAGCTGTAGCTCAAGTATAGAGTGCCAGACTTGAGAAAACTAAGTGAGAGCCCAAGGTACTGAGTTCAAGCTCAATATCATCAGATACACACACACAGAGTAAAACATGCCCCAGGGGTCCACAGAAGGAAGAAAACAATCCACAAAAGCATAGCTATGCCCCAATGACTTTGCAGTCTGACTCTCCCTTTAACGTAGTTCAAAGGCAAACAAATCAACATGGATTTAAAATAGCCTAAGAAATAGTGGATATACACCTAAACAAGAAGATCAAACTAGTCAATGGGCAGAAACGTCTAGCAAACTTGGTGTACCTTTTAGGGCATTTGTGAGTATAGAAGACATTTCATAACAATAAACAACAATGAACTGGCACAACTCTTCACCTGAGCTGGAATGTTTGGGGAACGGCCCGGGGCTGGGTCAGACTCAGACGGCTGAATCCTTGTTGTGATTCTGCTCTAGTTACCAGCTAGAATATTCAATGTGTTCCTGCCACATCCATATTCCTCACTACCTCTCCCGACGGGCTTGTGATGGCCAATGAATGCAGTGATGCCCAATCAGGGACAGACTGAGGTCCGGGGATCCTGCCAGATGGCTGCTGCCAGAATGTAAGAGGATGGAGAAGAGCCTGTGATGACTTTGGTACAGAGGCAAGGTTAGAGCAGGGATGCGTGGTAGACACTCAAAGGCAGGAGACGGGAGAGAGGGTGAGAAGTCAGACAGAGCAGATAAATCTGGTTGGGATTTGCATGGATGCGAAAGCTTTCCAAAATTAAAAAGAACAGCAAAGGCAGCAAGCAGGTGCACACTGGGTGCTGTCCGCGTATTCCGGGCGCACTGATTGCGGCTGGATGTGTTCTAATTCGAGAGGAAGGTGTGCCTTCCTCCTGATGAGGATGCCCTTTGCTTCACCCCTCCTCTGGAAAGGAGCCTCAGCAGTGACAAGTCGTGGCCTCGCTGTCCTGCCTCTGTCACCTCGTACCACAGAGATCTCGGGAAAATGGCTCACCTTCCTGGGTCTCACATTCCTCCTTGTTAAGCTGAGAAGGTTGAGCAGCAGCCATCGGCTTTCCCAGCCAGGCCTGGAAGCTCCTACAGCTTCGAACACAGCTCACAGGAGTCTCTATAGCACCTCCTGTGGTTACCAGAAAACCGGGGGTGGGGGGCAGTTCTCTATCAAACCATTCCAGCATACCTTATTTTCTGCTCCCTGCCAAGAAGCCTAATTTGCCTCCTATGTGATCTTGCTGATGGTCCGGAGAAAGGACCACACTGGGATCTGAGGCTCTAAGCACCAGGGACAAAAGAAACCTCCTGGGGTGGGGAACAGACAGGGAGAGAAACAGAGACAAGAGGACAGATAGACCTGGGGGCAGGCTGCTCACCACTGGCCTGTTGCAAGGCAGAGTTAGCATCCCAGCTGCCAGTGAGCTAGAAAAGCAGGATGGCTTCCTCCACAATGTATCTGGATGGCACGGGTTTCTCAGAAGTGTTTCCTTTCCCACGTGAGCATCCTTAGCCCTAGCAGAACCCTTACTGAGGCTCAACATGTCAGAAGATCGTTCTGGACTCGATATGGTATCCCCTCCCCACCCTGCCTCCCCCACCTCCAATCTCCCAACCCTGGAAATGACCCTGACTTTGATCCTCACATAGCCAGTTGGGGCCCCTAACCATTTCCCCTACCAGAGGCAACTATTATGGCTCCCAGGCCTCCACAGTTGGTGAAGCCATGCCCAGGGGCTAGGAAGAGACAGTATGGGTCAGGGACTCACTTCTACCACCCTCCCCCCACCCCCAGTGGGAGGGGAGAGAGGCACTCCAGCATCGCTCATTAGAAACTGAATATAACTTCCCCTAGAACCACTTGTAATGTTCATTAAACTCAATTTCACTCAGTAGAGACAAATGCTAAGTCTTTAGGTGGGAAAATCAGAGGCAAACACTAAATGACTCCATCCTAGTCATGTAGGCAGCTAATGACAGGGCTGAAAGCAGAGCCTCTGAAACCAGAACTCCCCGCTTGGTTACAGATGGATTAAATAGGCTGTTCATTACTGGCTGGGGGCCTCCCTACTATTTATAGCATGGCTCCTATCAGAACATGTGGTCTGAGTTCCAGATCGCCTTATTACAGGGAAGATTTGGCACATGGTTCATTCTAGTTGGAGACCAACAGGTTGTTGCTGGTTGTTTCGTTTTGTTTTGTTTTTGGTTGGTCATGGGGCTTGAACTCAGGGCCTGGACACTGTCTCTGAGCTGTTTGACTCTCGGCTAGTGATCTATCACTTTGAGCCACAGCTCCACTTCCAGTTTTTAGGTAGTTCATTGGAGATAAGAGCCTCAAAGACTTTCCTGCCTGGGCCAGCTTTGAACCACAATCCTCAGATCTCAACCCCCTGAGTAGCTAGGATTACAGGCATGAGCCACCACTATAGGTCTATAGGTCTGTCTGTCTGAGGATTTCCTGGAAGGGGAAATGGTGTAATACTTGGAGCCATGCATCGACCAGGGGATAGTCACCAAGACTCTGATGTTAAAGGAACCATGTTGATGTTAAAGGAGAGGAACCATTTCTATTCCCCATGGCTATGACTAGTTACATTCATTTTTCCCCCTGTACCATTTCTAGTGAGGGAAAAAAAAGCAAATATAAGAATTAATCACTTAATTTTAGGAGAGAAAATTCTTTACTCTCATTACTTCAAGCCTCAGTTCAAGTTCATCTTCTGCCTGATCTTCAACCTCTAATGGAAGAAGATGGCATCAGGGTGCTCACGGGGTGGTGTGGTAACCATGGTAACACTCTTGGATGTTTCTTTCCTCTACTCAGCATGACGGTGGGACAGAAGTAAGTTCAGCTTGATGGCATTTCATCCTCCTAGCTCTCTCTCCCTCTCTTTCTCTCCTGAATGACAAGCACCATAACTGTCTTCAGAGACTTGCTGTCCCCTCCTGAAGTGAAAGGAGAGATTGCAACAACACCTAAATTGCCTCGGCAACTGTTCCGTCATCTCTTCATCTCTCATTTTCACTCTGTATCAGTGACCTTCTTTATGATCTGTCTCTTGGTATCACATAGACTTCTAATAGACTGCTAAGTGGTCATTGTGTCGACTCTATCTTAAAAAATATTTTGTCCTCTGAACCTTCTCCCATTTTTCTCTTTCCACTGGAGTGGCCTCTTGCCTGCTTGCACAGTGTCTATTAGAAGAGGAGGGGAGGGCTGTGTGCGGGTGAGAGTTGGCTAAACCTTTTCTTGTTCTGGTTTTTGGTCACTTCATCTTTCTGAGAGTCTGCTTTCTTTCTGCTGCACCAGAGGCCTGAACTAGTTGAGACTGAAGGTCCAGGCCTTGAAGGCTCTGCAGGCAGCAGGAACTAAGACTCCTAGAGAGGAGAGTGGCTGAGGAATAAGGGATGTATTTGGGAAAACGGCTAGGTAGAAGTGGGTGTCAGCAACAGCAAAGTAGTAGGGTCTTTGCTTTTTAGGTTTTTTTCTTTCCAGTCACGGGACTTGAATACAGGCCCTGGACACTGTCTCTGAGTTCTTTTGCTTTAGTCTAGTGCTCTACCACTTTGAGTCACAGATCCACTTCTGGTTTCCTGGTGGCTAACTGGAGATAAAAAAAAAATCCCACAGTCCTTCCTACCTGGGAGGGCTTCAAACCATGATCCTCAGACCTCAGCCCCCCGAGAAGCTAGGATTACAGGTGTGAGCTATCAGAGCCCACTGGGTCTTTGCTTATTTTTATTTTATTTTTTGGCTTTGGAAATCGATTCTTTCTCCTCCTCTGTAGGGGTGTGAACAACAGGGAGGGGAGGTGCCCAAGAAGACTAGAACAACTTATGATGAAGGGTGAGGCAGTGTGGGGATAAGGGCATGCCCCTGCTCCACCAGAGTCCCTGCTTTGCTCTCAGCCCTCGCTCTCCAGGAGGTACAAAGTCCCCCCCCACCTCTGCCCCCAGTAAGCCTCTTATGCCCTCCTGTCTCAGGGCATGGCTGGCCACACAGCCAGGAGAATCCCTGTATCTCTACCATGATCAGAATAGTGAAGATAATTCTATTACCAGTAATAGTATGTTGTAACTATTTCATCTCCACCTGTTAATTAGTGCCGCCCCCTCCCCTTTCCTCCTGTATATGAAGCAATGCTGTGTAATCATGGCATTTTTTTTTTGCGGGTGGTGCTGTTTATTCTATGTGGTATTTCAGTGGTTTGTGTGGGAGAAAGGATTAATTATAGCTCTTTGGTTCCAACCCATGCCCAACCCCCAGTCCCTTCTCTCTCCCGTTCTGCTCTCTGTGCAGAAACAAGCAGAGTAAAGATGCTGCGTTGATTTGTGCAGGTCAGGAGAACCTGGAGGAGTGGGTGCCAAGCTTGTGTGGACTAAGGTCTGGCACCACCATGACCCAGCAGAGAGACCTTAAGGAGACTGAATACCACAGAGGCTTTTATGTCTTAAGAAAGGAATCACAAGGCAGGCTTGTTCTTGCAAAGAGCTAGTTCGGAGGCCCAAACCCATAGTGATCGGGGAAGCTTCAATGCTGTCGACCAAGAGCTCAGAATAAAAGGCCAAAGGCACCATGGGTAGGATGTACATATTTAAAATAGGAAACAACAACTTTAAAATGGGGCCGACCCTAGAAGAAATTCAGAGAAGGAACGCAAAGGAGAGAATTTAGGGTGAGATGGGGCTGAGGAGAAAAATCTGCAGGTATATAAAAAGAACTGCTTATGTCATTCCTTTCCTCTGTATCTTAGTAGATTCTGAAAATATGCAAACTAACCAAGGCATCAATGCAAAATGAAAATACCATTGATGTACAGCAACACTGATATAGGTGGGAAATAATACAGCCATCGGGGATTGTACCTGTGGGTTGGAGGCCGCATACAGTTTATTGTTCTACTCATAAGCCATGATTTGGCTTGTGTTATCATCCACAAGGGAGGGCTAGAAATTTTATGATACAATTTATAAGCCCCTAAACAATCCTTGAGATTTAGATAGTATTACCTCAATGCTATTCATTAGGAAATGGCGGCTCAGAAAAATATGGATTTCTTGACTATAGTCACACAGCTAAGCAAGTGGCAGCACTGGGCTTCAAGCCCATATTGACTCCTGAGTCAAATATGACCTGCCCTACAGCATTGGAACCAAACTCTTCCAGACCCAAGTCTACATTTGGAACATCATGTCATATTTCTGTGCTCAATGTGGAAACTAGCAAAGAAACATACCTAGGCCAATGAGCCAGCTGTGGCCCCGCCCTTCCCCCAGTTGCTGGTCTTCACAGAGGTCCATGAAAGGGTGTTAACTGCAAGACTTAGGAGGAAAACCTTGGCCTCAATTGTAAGGGATCATTCTTAAAGCAGTTCAATTCCCCCCAAACTAACTATGAGTCGAGAGGAAACCAAACAACAGAGCCTGCCAATGATTTACTGAGACAAAAACCGTTTACCTTCAGTCTGTCCAGACATTTGAAAGGAAACAGATCATACATTCACACAATAGAGGATCCAATGTTTTGAAAAGCTTCTTTCAAGTTTGAAGAAGAAAATGAAAAATTCAGAGTTGATAAATTCTTCCTACATTGTGGTGAAAGTCCCATCATTGTATGAATTCCCCAAAATGGGATGTTTTAAAGCACAAATCAGATCCGTCCTGAACACAGATCCCCAAGAGAAACTGGGTGTGTGGCCCCATGATGGCCATAGGTACAAACTACTGAGAGGAGTGAACTTGAGATTTTTTTTCAAGAAAAGTATCTTCTCGGGAGAGAGTAGACATTTTTGTCTCAGGGACCTTGCTCTTTGAGGAGCCTGCAGCCGGTATGTTCATTAAGAGGAGCATTTCCCTGAAGAGCATTGAGAGGCTCTGACCCTACAAGACTCAGGGGATGGAATTCTTTGCCTTCTCCTGACCTTTATCCCTCTACCACAATCCTTCAAGAACCTTTAGCCTCCATCTTTTCATGAAAATCCTCTGGCTCCTTCTTTGTTCTCTGGTCTCACCCTTCACCAAGCATCTGTTGTTATCTTGTGCAGGCTTAGTTGAGAGCATTGCTTCTATAATTATTGTGCTTTTATTAGTTCTCTTTCTCATGTTTTTGAGTGCTTTTTATTTCCTTTGACTTCTCCATGCTGAACACATAGTTGTCACTTGGTAAATACGCAGCTGATTCAGCCACAGATTAAGGATATAGGGCTTAGGATGCTTGGTGACATGGTAAGGAAGCTAACGAATGAGTTGCCCTAAGGGAGAACACCCCATTCAAGCACCCCTGGGATGGCGTCTTTCCTGGGAACTAGCTTGCTTTACGAGCAGGGCGGAAGCACCAGACTGGAGAAAATGAGTTATCATACACATTGTGAACTGCCATCATCCAAGGTACCACGAAGGAAAGCGCAGGCTAAAATGACTGCAACTGAACCATTCTTTATCTTAGATAACAAGACTTGAAGTTGGTGGTGACAGAGAATTCCTGGTTGCTTGGTAATGACTCACTATTCATCTTTCAGACATGGTGAAGGTTTGGCAGAAGCAATGGGCTGTGTGAAAGTCCTGTTAGGATCTGGACCCGCTTTGCTTTGGAAGAATTCACCCTCTGCTCTCATTCTTAAATCCATTCTCAATAGTTAGATGCCATCTCTAAGATAAAGGTTGGGAAAACATTATAGTTCCCATTGCCAAAATTCGGGTTAGGTCCTATTTCTCCCTGCTCAGAACTCCTAGTGATTCCCTTTTATCTGCTGAACACAATCAAAATCTGGATATGTGTCAGGCTGGGTTATGAGATTCTCTCTCTCTCTCTCTCTTTGCCGGTCATGGGGCTTGAACTCAGGGCCTAGGCACTGAGCTTCTTTGGTTCAAAGCTAGAGCTCTACCAACTTGAGCCACAGTATCACTTCCAGCTTTTTCTGTGTATGTGATACTGAGGAATTGAACCCAGGGCTTCATTGCACGCTAGGCAAACACTCTACCACTAAGCCACATTCCCAGCTTCACGTTATGAGATTCTTGACTGGAGAAATAAATCACTAATGACATTGGAGCGGGTGTGGGGGTGGTACTGAGGGCCTTTGAATAAAGGGTACTAGGAAATTACTGTTAGTTGGATGTTATCATGGCAATAGGCACATGCAGACACATTGTGTATTTAAGATGGATGGTGATAATGTTTGTAACTTACATTTCATTCATTCACAGAAAAACCCAAAAAATCTTTTTTTTTTTTGGGTCCGGTCGTGGGGCCTGAATTCTGGGCCTGGGCGCTGTCTCTCAGCTCTTCAGCTCAAGGCTAGCACTCTACCACTTAAGCCACAGCGCCACTTCCGGCTTTTTTCTTTTTGCTTATGTGGTGCTGAGGAATCAAACCCAGGGCCTCGAGCATGCAAGGCAAGCGCTCTACCACTGAGCCACTTTCCCAGCCCCCCCAAAAATCTTTTTATAGAGAAAAAAGATAAGCTAAATGTGGCATGTCATTAACATTTCTTAGGTTCTGATACAGTTGATCCCTGCTCCCTCTGAGGTGTGGACGGGTAAATTTCCTTCAAGTAACTAAGTAGGAGAATCTTGTGCATGCTATGGGGTTGAGTGCTGAAGATGATTGGAAATTATGACTTTTGTTTCTCAATATCAAACTATATGCACTATATCCAATCACATGGCATTCATAGGGCCATACAGTTTGGCTCCAAACAAATAATTTTGGATGTGAGTAGGAGTACAGTGGTGTTTGTTGCACCTCTCTTTCAATTTTGTGAATATCTAAAAGTTTCCATTAAAAAAAAAGTAGGGTAGTGTCTCAGGAAGTTAATCCTAGAATTACATTCTGAAGGATATATGTCTCAAAGAAGTGAAACAATGGATCCAACAGGTATTTACAGTCTGATGCTACAGCAGCATTATTCACAATAAACAAAAGATGAAAGCAGCTTATGTGTTTATTGGTGGACAAGGAGATAAACAAATTGGTGTGTTTGCATGTGTAATGCGAGATATTACTGGATTATTGTAATATGCTATATGATATAATAACAAGTTGTATAAAATATATGATAGAATATTATTTATTTTGTTATCCTTAAGTAGTTGTACAAAGGACTTGTACACTTAACAAAGCAGCTTATGAGTACAGTTCACCTTGATCAAGGTAGAATATTATTTAGACTTGAAACGCAGGAAGCTTTGAGGTATGCTATAATCTTGCGAATACTCTTTTAAATGTAATAAGCCAATCACAAAAGGGCAGATTCTATACTTATATGTAGTAGCTAGGATAGTCAAAATGACCGGCATAAAGTAGCATGATGGTTCCCATGGTCTGGGGAGGGAGCATAGGAAATCAGTGTTTGGTGAGATCAATTTTTCTGTTTGACAAGATGAACAAGTTCAAGCGATGGAGGCAGAGACAGCCGCACAGAGGCAGGAATGTCTTTAATGCCACACCGAATGGTCAAAATGGTCACTTGTATGTAATTATAATAAAGAGTTGAAAGAAAGAAACTAAGCATATAAACAAAAGGCCTTGGCCTGATCTTCAGGACCATCTTGGCTTTCCTGAGGCTCCTGCCTAGGTTCTTACTGCGCACACACCCTTTTTCTTGCTGGCCTGCCTCCTAAATCTCTCCCTCCCACCCCTCTCTCCTATTTTCTACTTATAAAATGTCATTCTGTTTTCCAGTCAAACGTCAATATCGTTATTCTCCCAACCAGATTCTTTTTTCTCTCTTGCCTCCTCCATATTGTCCACAGTCTCTGCAAATGCTTGCTTGCTGTTCAAAACAAAACTAGTGTTCAGACTGAGCATGCTGTGTACAAAGATCATCTGAGATTCCCTTCAGACACAGAGTAGCATAAATTATCTTTTGAGGAAATGTGAACGTTGGAAAGGTTATGGGTCACATGGGATTGAGAGCTAAAGGTCAGAACCAGAAAATTACATTCCTCCCTTCAACCCTAAACTACACACACACACACACACACACACACACACACACACACATTGCATCATTAAGACCCCACTAGGATATCAGCCAGGCCTATTAGGCTAGAGATAAGGTTAACTTTCCCTGGAGAGGGAGATCTCACAGAAAGAAAAAAAAAGAATCAGTTGGTTCTATATAGGGGTGGACCCCCCTAAAACCACAGTACTGGTGTTTTTCTGTGTGTGAAGAAGACATAGTTCAAGAAAACCTAAACCATCAGAAAATTTGTCACAAGATAGAGGTATGAATCAAGCAGTAGAGTATCTGCATAGCCAACGTGAGACCCTGAGTTCAAACCTCACTATTGCTTTGTCTCACCCCCCAAAAGCCTTGTCAGTTAGGGACAGAAGCCATCAAAATATGTACCTAATGCTCATAGCCCACAGTGCATGTGAAAAAGAGCATGCCCCAAACTAAAAAGAGGGCCCAGGAAGGGCTCGAAGAGCCCAAAGAAGGCTAGTTGGGCACAGAGGGAAAATGATGATTTACTGTTTAACATAATTTTGCCTTGCTTTCTCTCTTTTACTCCTTTAAAGCCTAAATGATCCTTCTTCTCTCTCTCGACTACCCTCCCTTCCTCTTTCCCTTTTTCTCTGGATTTTAGTGTTTGATGGCCCCTTAGTAGTAATTGCTTGGGCTAGAACAAGACGTTCCCAGCATGCACTGGTCTATCTTCCATTACATACTGCTCACTTCCGAAAGCAGCTGTTAGTGTTCAAAGAAAGAAGATAGTCTCTCTTTAGTGCCCAGGCAGATCTGTCAGGTGCTCATGCCCCCTTCTGAAAGACTGAGGCCAAGGGAAGTATCCTCCCCTCCCCAAAGCCAGAGCCTCTGAATAATTCCCTGTTCATCTCTAAAGCTTTTCCTTGTAAAGCTTCTCTGCCTAGATTCATTTAAACATCTCCCAACGATTAATGCTTTTGACACTGATCAAGGACAATTTTGAAAGTAGAGAGGATTGTCACTCCATTGATGACTTTGACAGTATGGTGCTGCCTAGTGACAGCTGGTATAATTGGTGCGCTAGTGTGTTATTATTGGCTAATCAGAGATTTTAAGATCAGAGGAACATCAGGGCCTCCCACACCCATCAATCTTCCCATGTTCTAAGTGGTAAATACATCACAGCTATCACTGCTGGGTTTTTTACTATACTATATTAAGTTGTGTTCAGATGTACTCCCATTTTTTTCCATTAAGCTATATTAATGGAAGTCTGGTCCTGGATACAACCCAGCTCCCAAACAATTTACCAGTAAGACCACTCTAAGGTCCAGAAGGCATTATTAGAAGAGCGAATATGCCTCATTCTTGGTGGCAAGCTGGTAACACAGAATCGGATCATCTTATCATTTGAAGTCACATGTTACCCCCACATAATTGACAGAGGAGAGCCCAGAATAGTAGCACATTTTTCTTTTACTATGAATCGAATGTGAACACGGTGGTGTCAGGATAAAGTGAGAAACTTGCTGGTAGGTTCCTGCTGGCTAGAGTCTAAGCTAATGAGTTTCTTCTTCCTTCCAGTTTAAGGTAACACAGTTAGACTCCCCGCTTCTAGGCCCTGTTGACCCCAACGGTGGTGATACTATGTGAACGCTGCTGGACCCTGGAACTTTTGAAATCTTATGCTGCCAAGAACAAGGGATAAGTTAGCCTTTGGGCTGGCCTAGAACACACAAGTTTACAAAAGGGCTGTTATGTAACATCTGCAATTCGTTATGAAATCTCAGAAAGGTCAAGGTGTTCAATTTTAGTATCTGTTAATTCATGTAGATCGCAGGAAAGAAAGATAAGTCTTCCTGACCAGTCCTGAAATCAGCCACAAATGGGTTGTAACATTTCCAGCATGGGGAAACTTCCAAGCAGCAATGAGGTTGGGGCACAGAATGATGAATGCTCACCACCCATCAAATAGCTGGCAGGAAACATTAATGTCCACCTGAAGTGGCTGTTGTTCTAGTCCTTTTCTAAGAAACTCTTCTACCACTTTGAGGATGCCATAGCATGAGGCCAATGGAAGTGTCTTCTTTTTTTAAGTTTTTATTTTCTTGTGAAGATGCTGTGCAGGATTACCGCTGCATGAGTAAGGTCATGAGCACATCTCTTGTCCAGCACTGTTGCCCCCTCCTTTGTTATTCTCCCACTATCCCTTCCCTCTCCCACCTGCCTCACTCCTCCCGTAGAAGTGTCTTCTGACTAGCAGGAGAGTGCACAGCGAGGGGAGTAAAGTAACCTCAGGTAGAAGAAACAATTCATTCCCCTCCATGTTAAGAGTTCAGGCTGAATTAATTAAAATGAGAAAAGTAGATCAATTTTCAGTGAGTTCATGGCAGACCACATGGACATACTGAGTGATGGTATTTTTATAGAAGAATATATATATATATATATATATATAAATATAAATTTATCTCAGGCAAACATCTCAAGTGGAAGCCTGGCCATTCTAAATAAGTCCTCATGGAGTTCACAGTCTGACCTGGCTTGTTCTGGGTCTAGAGGAGCCCAGGACACACCTGAGCTGCTTCTTGCTGACCTCCAGGAACCTTCAAGTTACCCAATAGCACACTTGAGCCAGACCAAGTATACCTGGTAAAGACTGCAACTTCCCGGAAGATGTCCCATTTGTCATTTAGTACACCCCAGTGGACACAGTCCTCTACCGCAGTCGGCTGGTGGATAGATAGCTACAAGAGAGCGTTGCTTGGTGGCAGGAGCAAGCTGCCCTGCGGTAGGGGAAGACGGCAGGTTGTGACAGCAGATGAGCAGGAGATGAGAGAGCGGGCCTCCTGCAGAAAGCAGGCCTGGCCAGCGAGGACCAAGGGGGGAGGGTGGGGGGGGGAGAGAACTCGCGTGCGTTTTGGGTTATGCGACGGAAGAACAGAGCAAGAGTGGGTGGCTGGGAGGCCCAGAAACAGAACCGTTGTGGGTGCAGCATGTGGTGACAGAAGGCAAGTGTGAGGCCTCGGAGCGGCAGCAGGCGGTGGGTGGCGGGCAGAGGGGCCACACACTGGGTGACAGAAATGGGGGCTTGCAGACACTGAAGGTGGAGTGGCTTCCCTTTATTAAGAGGAGCCTGCTAACTCTAGCTTCTCGGCATGAGACCCTCCTCAAAGTCCTTGACTGTGGGAGACAAGGTGGGCTTTGGTGGTTGGGGGGGGGCAATCCGTCTGCCCTGACATACCTTGTAGAGAGGGACATAGTGACATTCTGGAATTTACCTCTAACCTATTTTGATGAAATAACACTAAAAGTGGGATCCCCGTGAACTTGGAAGCAAGAGGAGACTTTCTTCCCGATTCCAAACTCTCAAAATCTTCATTTCCTCAGTGATAAAAAATAACAACACACGCCTCTCTTCTGGGTTGCTGTGAACATGAGCTCAGAGTGCACATAGTAGGTGCTCTGTATTGCAACAGAATTATTATCTATGTTTCTGTCCATTGTAACATTCCAGGGTTTATGAATTCTGCCAAACCTCGTAGTTTTATTTTTCTCCAAAGCAAGATGATGCCCTGGCATGACATGGCAAATCCATCGGTGCCAAGCCTGCCCAGGTCATCACTAGAGTGGCGTCATGTTACACAAATTGAGCCCTAAAGAGCAACACACCCTCCCAGAAGAACTGATAGATTCCGACTCAGGCTAAGACCTTCACTTCTTTCCACTGGGATTTTGGAATTGGGGAAGATATGAACAATGGAGACGAGCACTTGAACATGAGTCCAGGAGAGGACACCTGTATCCCAGTGCCTCAGGGACAGTCCTGGTTCCTGTCCTTACCTGAAGGAGGGCTTCAGCATCCTCTTGTTTACATGATTAACCTGAGCTGACTTTCTCCCATGCAAACAAAGGACAGGCCAATGATGACAGGTGCAGACACATAATCACATTCTTTGGAAAGAAGCTCCACCACAGCTTGGGCGAAGGTGTCTGAGCACTCAGGAATTTCCCACTGAATGGTTAAAACCCAAGAATTCAAAACTTCATGTAGTGAGGTCAAGGGGAGGGAGCTCCACAGAGAACCAAAGCAGCACTTCATCTGATCCGAGGCAGGGCAGAGCACAAAGTTCTTGGAGCACATCTCAATTGCTCTGGCTTCTCCCATCCTCTGGAGTCCAGGGAATGGTGTGGAAGATCCTGCCAAGTCCCCAAAAGACCCTTTGTACTAGAATGCCACCAATAAGCACATAAGATTTTTAATCGAGTCATTACCCAGGAGGGAAGGAACTGAAGGAGGAAATGGGGAGCACTAATTAAATCCATGACATTCCAGAGCCCCAGAGACTAAGGGCAACTTCTGCTCCTCAAAAATCTCTATGGTTTTTAGAGGCCTTCTAACTCTGATTAGTGGATACTGAGAGTTGATGAAAGGTAGAAGGATGCTAGAGGCTCACAGAAAATCTAGTTGTCAGATAATGTAATGAGTTCAAAGGAAATTGGGGGGGGGGAATCCTTTGTGTCATACAACTAAACTCAGGTAGGGTCAAATGAGAAGTTGGAATCATTTTTAAAAATAGGATGGTATTCCATTTTTGCCCATTTTTTAAAAAAATCAAAGCTCTTTTTTTAAAAAGGGAAATTATTTTTGAAACAGAGTATCACTATGTAGGCTGGAACTCATCATCTTTTGGCGTCTGCCTCCTGAGTTCTGGGATTACAAGGATGCATGCCGAGTTGTTCTTCTTACAGCAAGAGAGTGAAGCTGATTCTCTAATAATAGCTGAGCTAGAGAGCCCAGGCTAGGGCTGATTAAGACCAACCTCTGGCCAAGGATAACAGGAAAAGTTCTAAGAGTGTACATAGCATCTATGGCTTACAACCTGGCTGAGAATAAGGAAGAGGGGAAAGACATGGTTGACCTGGTAACAGAAAAGACTATTCAAAACCGTCTGCTTACAGTTATTTGAGCACTAATGGTATGTCTTGGGGGTCTAGAAGTTTTAGAGGGTTTTTTTTCATTACTTGTTTAAGGTATGAATTACTTGTAAAGTATAAGATTATATATAGGGCTGGGAAGGTGGCTCAGTGGTAGAGCGCTTGCCTTGCATGCATGAGGCCCTGAGTTCGATTCCTCAGCACTACATAAGCAGAAAAAGAAAGCCGGAAGTGGAGCTGTGGCTCAAGTGGTAGAGTGCTAGCATTGAGCTGAGGAGCTGAGGGACAGCACCCAGCGCCCAGGCCCCACGACCCAACCTCCCCCCCCAAAAGATTATATATAATGTCTTATAAATTTTTAAAGAAGGTGTATATATTTATAAAAAGTTCAAATGGCTGAGTTTTGTGAAGGCTCTCTGCAAATCTTGATTGTGCTTAAAGAAACAAAGTCAGTCCACTACTAGAAGCCATTTTTATAGCTGGACCATAATGATGTATGTACAGCATCTCCAACTTTAAGTGCTAGTGATATAATATTTTATTTCAGTAATGGACACATTGGATATGCTAAAGCTCTGATATAATTAAAAATCCTGAAACAAAATAGTCATACATTTTATCTGAAAAGTATGAAAAGTAAGAGAAGGATAGTCTTTTGGTGGAAAAGAAGTAGAATATCTTTGTAATACACACATACACACACACATATACTTAGGATGGTTACTTGGAACAAAAGATATATCTTGGACTTAATTTTAAATTCAGGGACTCATACCAAACTTGAAAAGAAATTTTAGGTTATCTGGGAACATAGGAATGTGGAAAATAGCAATACAAGGAATTACATGCTCCAGAAGATAAAGAAGAGAAATGATGTGTGGTGGATTTTCATGCTACATCAATTATGAAAATACAAAAGCAGAACTTGCAGAACTGGGATCTCTGAAAACATTTCATAATGTCAGAGACCTAAAGGGGTGGGGTGTGGCCAAGGGGGAGAGGTAGACAAATGAAGAGAAGTCAGAGAGAATGCAGTCAGGAATTAACAAGAGTGAGAATGGTGAGGGGGCTGGCATTGATCAAGGTCTATTAATAAACTGCTTTGTTAAGTGGCAACCCCTGTTATAAAAAAGATTATAAAAAATAAATTTAAAAAATGTAGAGTAATCCTAGCTGCTTAGGAGGCTGAGCTCTAAGGATCATGGTTTCAAATCTGTGAGACTCTTCCCTCCAATAAAAAGTACTCAGTAGAAGCCAGAAGTGGCACTGTGGTTCAAGTGGTAGAACACTAGCCTTGAGTACAAAGAAGTTCAGGAACAGTACCCAGGCCCTGAGTTCAAGCCCCAGGACTGGGTGTGGGAGGGTGGGAGACATAGAGAGAGATGGGCATCTGTGTTGGCCAACAGTCTCTTCCGCACGTTAAAAGAGAAGTCATTCTAGAGCAATGATTCAATGCCAGTGTGAACTCAAGGAAGAGAGGGCATTGGCAGCCACTAAGGACATAAAGGTTGGACTAAGGCCTCCTGTCTTGACACTAGTGTCTGGACAGCTCAGGGTTTGTTGATGGGAGGAGCAGGAGGACGGGCCAATGATGGGGAAGATTCCTCCTGGAGGTTCACAGGGGTAGACAATGCTGTGACGTTGACAAGACCCTCCAACAACACAAAGGAACTCAGCACTCTGCTGAGACCAAGTCTTGAGCAGTGAGCACCAGGAGCTTTCATTTGAAATAGAATCACTTATCTAGTGAGAAAGGCTAGGCTTCCTCTGGAAGGCCCCACTCAGTGGATTAGTTGTTTTCCTCTTTGTTGTACATGTGTTTCACTACTCATAAAGTGACTCTTTTTCAAAATACTCTTTTCTTTAATGGCCAATGAAAGAAAACCCATGGTTAAGGGTGGGAATAGATGCAAAGATTTAGAAAGTGGCATTTTGTATGCAGTAAAAAGAATGTTGCACCTGGCAGCAGACATGTGAAATAAGCATGTTCATGTCCTTAGACTAGGGAAATTAGGAATTATATGCAGGAGTGTTCCAGCAAATGTAAAAACTGGAATTTAGGGGAGGGCCTTAATAATACAGCGATAGTCCCACATTGATGAATTATTGAAGTTCTTGGGACCTGTGCTTTAGGAACCACACCAGATTCTCAGACCCATTAGGGCAGACTTTGCCTGGTACTTTATAGAATTCCTATGTCTAGAAGGAAGCCTGGTATATAGGAGGTTGAAGACAGCCCACTGCCAAGAAGCATCGTGTAATAGGAAGCCTTTGGACAATTGTATGTAGAGGATCGACATGATTTCAGTCTTAAAAGGCCCATCTGCCGTATGGAGGGAAGATGGCAGGAGGGGCATGGGCAGGGAAGGTAGACTGGTCTTACTTTGAAGAACATTCCTACAATTTGTCCTGTGAGAGATCAAAGTGGTCCAAATTTGTGGTTATCAATTGGCTTAAGATTAATTGGAGATTGGAGCTAAGGAGACAAATTGAGGAGAGAGGTCTGGCATAATTTTGACAATAGGATTGCCATTTATTGAGAATGAGGAGAAAGAATTTGGTTCATTTAGGACATGTGAAGTTTGAGGAAATAGCAGACCTGGTGGGAATGGCTTAGACACCCAGGAAATTTAATAGAGTGTCTGCATCTGGAAGTCAAGCAGGTGTGAAGAGCTAGATATTTAAGTCTAGGCCAGAAAACAAAATAAACAAAAGCCCAAATGTCTGAAGGTAAAAGCATTCAGTTCTCTTTAGTTAAAAGAGTTAAAATGTATTTTACTTGCTGACAAAAAGGGGAAGCTGAATTGTTATTGTCCTGACATGGAACCCCCTTCCTATGACCCTAATTACACAAAACCTCAAAGAAATATTTAAGAGGTTTTTACTGTTATTTTTTAATGTAGGAAATGCTGGCTACTCTGTTCACTTAAATATAGTCATCTGTCCTAATCAGATAAGGTTGAAGGATATGTGAAAAAGAAGGAAAACAAACTTTTAAGCAGGAATTGTTCAAAGAAACATTCGAAGTTCGGCAAAGAAAAGGGAAGGAAATAAAAAATGGAAGTTGCTTTTTCTGAGGAAGAAAAATTCCATGCAACACTTCGCTCTGACTAACCAGGTGTGGTGTGGGGAAATCAAATTGAAATTACTTCTTCTTCACTACTACTACAAGGAAAGAGCCTCCATCTTTTTTAAAACAGTAGGCTGGAACTGTCGCTAACTTGGCCTGAAAATCTAGAAGAACTTATATTCAATGACAATTCCTTTGTACAATTATCTAATTAATAACAACAACAACAATAATAAGTGAACAAGGCCATAAAGAAAGTCAGGAGAAGCCATTGCTAAATTAAGTACAAGATTCAAATAGGGAAGGGAGGGCCCCATCACCAGCTACAGATAAAAGTTCTCAGTCACACTGATGGTCTATTACCCCTGACCTCTGGAAATGACTTGTCCTGGCTTCTATCCTCTCTGGAATATTGTAGGAGAGTGAACAAGCACACCAAAGAAGTACACTGTGTGCCACCGTTAAGATGTAGATTGTGTTGTGTTTCTGGGGAGGGAGTGGGAAAGGACAGGGGAGGAGCAGCGGTCTCTAGTACCTAACACTCAGAAGCCACAACAGTAGCCACTGTAATCCACACTTGCATGTTTGCTTTCTTCTAGATAGATGTTGGAATCTGAAATTTCCTGATAGAGTGGAAGGTATACATTTCTTTTCAGCAATGATACCTTGTCTCTAAAATGCAAGGAGAGTAATACAATGAGACAATCTCACTTACCACACCATGATCAGCTGAACCGGCTCTAACAGAGCTGAGAAGGATGATGGCCTGTGTGAATGACTGTCTTACAGACCATGATGATGATTAATACATTCAATTAATATTTGACCCAGTTACACACAACAGTGGCAGTGAGAAACAAGAACAAGCAGATGGATTTCACTGTTTGAAAGGTGAAGACTACCCTTTATCACATCCTTTACTTTTCTTATTTTCAGTTTAACCAAAACTCTGGGACTGAATATGGCACAAAATAATTTCAAAAGTACCTAATACATTCTAGCTGAGTAAGATTGTTAAAATATGTATTCTAGTTAGAAAGAGGGGGGAAGCTAATAATGTAAAAAAATGGTACAAATCTCATCCAAACTAGGCAGAACAAAGCAGGAGTTTGAAATATCATTCAAAAGTACAGAAAAGTTCCTATAATTGATCATGAGCAAGATGGAATCTTCTACTCAATTTTCTTCGGAAAGTCTTTGCAAAAAGGGTAGAATATGATTCCAAGATTTAGTTGTTCTGAATGTCTGTTACCAATCGACAACATTTCAATATTTCACATATTTCAATTCTTGCACGTAGTCAACAAGTATTGACAGTATTCAATTTCCTGCTGCCCACTCTCCACTAATCGCTGCAGAACAATAGTCATTTCTAAGCTACTGAAGTGCTCAGAACAAATGTCTGGAGATTTTAATCGAGTATTGGCCAAAACACACAGTTGGCCCTAAACATTTTGCTACTGAAATATGCATTCTTCACATTCAACTAAATTTGTCTCTTCCTTCCTCCTGGTCCACTGTCTCCAGTCCCAGGGAAAGCTGCAAGGAAATCAGAATCACTTTCATAACGGACGACTGTTGCTCTTATAAAAGGAAACTTAGGGTATTTTTTTTTAATATGGAAAGGGGATTCTCTAGGTTGGACAGCCGGGATGAAGAAGCAGATACTAAGGGAGCTAGGTGTTTTGTTTGTCCCACTCACTCATACCAACTCCACCAATGCCATGAAGACATATGTTACAAAGACACACGGTATGTTGATACACCATCAGTGCTCCTTTGTGTGGTTACCAGATTAGAGTGAGAATAATCTCTTCCTTATGCTGATGATTTAGCTAGGTTTTACTCTTGAGATCAAAAATGTAGTGGGTGTAATTTTGGTAAAGACTATCTTTTCCCTCTATAGCTACATATCTAGGGATTTTTCATGACAGAAATACGTGCCTGAATTGACATTAGAGTTGGTGAACACCTCTATAATTCTTTCTATTATTGTTAGGTGGCTTTCTTTTATAAATACATTCCCTAATCAATTGAGGCTATTTAGTTGTCCTTAAATACAGTTTCTTCCAGAAAAGACAAAAGAATCACTGGCTGAGAGATTTTGAGTAAATGTTAAGGGAAATAAAAGAGGAAATAAATGCTGAGGGTATTACTACTATAAAATACAGACTTGTTGGAGCTCACAAAGATTAAATTTGGTGCCCACAGGACTGCACAGCTCCAGGATCACCTTGCCTTAGTCCCTGAGCTGGTCCTGTCTGAAATCTTCCAAGCTTAAGGCCAAAAGAGCTCCTCTCTGTGCTGCTCTTCCAGGACCTGCTCCCCTCCATCTCTATTCCATGGCTATGAATCTGGCCTCTTCCCTAAGAAAGGGCTTTTTCTTTAAATGAGCCTCCCTAAGTTCTAATTAATACAGATGAGCACTGAATTCTTAAAGAATCATAACATGACCATTTCTAAATACACCACTAGAACATGTTCCCCTCTAAGTACACGGTAATAACCACAGTCTCCAGTAATCAGAAATGTTTAGAGTAACACAGGGGCTCATTTCCTGTGGCTTTCTTAACAAAAACGGGTAGAGGAACCCCTGGAGTCAAATTAGTTCCCCTGGAGCCCATCATCTACTATAATAAGAAATAGGATGTAACCCTGTGTAGTTCTAACACACACGTTCGTCCTGTCTGCTAAAATCAGCATCATGAAAGGTTTTTTTTTTTTGTTTTACTATATTTTTAACTCCTTGTCTTTTTCGGTTAAAAAGACAAGGTCTCACTTTGACAACCTCTATGCAGGTGCAGTCAAGATGGATGTAATGGAAGAATTTACCTTTTGCAATTCATGTGGTATGTCAGAATGACCCTGAAATGATGGGGCCAGGATTTGCAGGCTGCAAGTAGTTTCAAAGATGGGCCCCACTGAAATTTTCCCATTGTGTCTGAACCTATCAAAAGCATAAAATTAGAGGCATGATTTACTCCTGTCCATTATTAAAATCACGGGACCCTCCCCCATGGTATAGCCCTTGCTTTCACTGTATTTGATGTTGGTATGATTTGTGGAGGGGAAGGGAAAAAACCCTTTGCAACAATGGACCCATTGCAACAATGAGATGTACAAGTCGTTACATCGAAAATGAACTTTACAACTTTGGTGGGAGGGGGATTGGGGGGGGTGGGGGAAGGATGGGAAGGGATGGGAAGGGGAAACAAAGGAGGAGGCTACAATGCTTGATAAGAAATGTACTCATTATCTTGCCCATGTAATTGTAACTCCTCTGTACAGTATTTTCACAATAAAAAATAAAATCACAGGGAGATGGAACAATATTGAAGTGATTTTAAAGAACAAATGAGGCTGGATGCTAATGGTTCATGCCTGTAATCCTAGCTACTCAGGAGACTGAGATCTGAGGATCATGGTTTGAAGTCAGCCCAGGCAGGAAAGTCCATGGCATGACTCCTCTTGCCAATTAACCACTATAAACTGGAAGTGGAGATGTGGCTTAGTGTAAGTACATCACCCACCTTGAGTTTAAAAAAAAAAAGCTCAGGGACAGTGCCTAGGGCCCAAGTTATTGGCACAAATTTTTTTTTTAAATGAACAAATGAGCCGGGCACTGGTGGCTCATTCCTGTAATCCTAGCTACTCCTGAGGCTGAGATCTGAGGATCACAGTTCAAAAGCCTAGGCAGGAAAGTCTATGAGACTCATTTCCAACGAATCACCAGAAAACCAGAAGTGACGCTGTGGCTCAAGTGGTAAAGCACTCACCTTGAGCTGAAGAGCTGAGGGACAGCGCCCAGGCTCAGGGTTCAAGCCCCACGACCAACAAAAATGAAAGCAATAATCATGCTCAACATCTAGTACATAAAGTAAGAGACCAATCTGTCCATCATGTCTGTAAGATCTTAAAGGGAAAGTATCTGTCAGTATCCAATGGCACATTAAATTATGAACAAAGAAACAGCATGGAAATTTGAAGACAGACTCTCAAATCCAAGCCATGAGATCTGGGGACTCAGATCTTAAGACAAATACAAAGTGCATACTGAATAGGATTTGGGCCCTGGGATTCTGCACCTGTAGCTGGTGCACCGTCACTGTGAGGAATCTATGGAAAGTGTCTACTAATGAGCTAATCTATCAGATGAAATGTTTACAGATTTAGTTCAAATATCAGAGATTAATCTGGAGTCCCAGTGAGAAATTTGCCTACAAAAAGTAAACACCGGCGTAAAATAGAGTGACAAGTTGTCTGGTAAAGAAAGTTCCGTGGGTGCCTAAGTAATTGTCACACAGGGTGGTACGTGTGGACAACTTGGGAAGACACAATTGCATAAGCGGGAGAGGCTCTGACACTTCCCACATTAAGGGTTTCTTTTTGTGTATGTGTGTTCGTACCATGACTTCAACTCAGGGCCTCAGTCTCATTGGGCTTGCTGGCTGGCAGGCTCTCTATCACTTGAGCCATGCTTCCAGTCTACATTAAGGCTTTCTGATCTACGCCACTGAGCTCCCCCCTCCATATCCTCCTCATGGCCCACTCTCTTCCATTCGTTCTCCCTCGCTTACCTGTGCTTCTCTCCAGTGAATGCTTATGGAAAGAAGAGGTAAGAAGGTGGTTTGGAACCATAGCTATGGACTGCCTGTCTGGGTGGATGAGTCTACCCATCATGTTTTTAGAGTACTTAGCCTTTGAGGTTCCTAGCACCCAGAAGTACCAAGAAATCATCTGATAGATGCCACACATCTACCCTAAAAACCACAGGCTACAGATGGAATCCCATGCTAATGCAGATTTTAAATTAAGAACCCATATTGCACAGTACCTTAACACCAAGGGATTATGAAGGAGGTACAGATCCTGCACATTTATAATCTTGGGCTTCACACCAAAAATACCAGAAAGGATTTATGCACAGGGCTCAGGGCTTTCCTTCTCAGCTATAAAACAGCTCTGGACTTTCTCTCCATAGCTATTTTTTAGGTACAAAATGGGAGAAGAGAGTCCTTTAAATATCACAGCCATTGTATTATTATTTGGTAACAGAAAAAAGAATGGAATCCTGTCCTTTGCAACAAAAATGGATGGAATGGGAGACCATTATGTTCAGGCCCAGGCCCAGAAAGATAACTACCACACATTCTCATTCATTTGTGGAAGCTAAATAAACTCATCTCATAGAAGTCAAGAGCAGTGGTTATCAGAGACCAGGCAGGAGAGTCAGTGGAGAAAGGGATGGATGGGGAGAGGCTAGTTAATGAGTACAAAAGCACTAATAAATAGGGAAGATCTGTTCTATAAGTTCTATAGTACAATATGATGATAGCTAAACAATAATTTGTTACTTATTTCAAAACAGCTGGAAGAAAGGGTTCTGAATGTTTCCAATACAAAGAAATGATCAACATTTCAGGGAATAGGTGAGCTAATTATCCTGAATTGATAACTACATATTGCATCTGTGCATCAAAATGCTACATTGTACCCCATAAGTATGTACAGTTATTATGCATCTATTAAACTTTTTCTTAAAAATTATACTTGTTTCTATTAAAGTCCATCCCATAGAGATGGGTTTAATGTCAAACTAAGTATTTGTCCACATGAGCAAGTTAGTTGAAGTAGCTCTTCTCAGAAGAACTACCCACATTTTATAGCACCTCGGAGGACAGCCCTGGAGGTGTTGATGCAACTGTATGCATGGACTGAGGTCATGGATGCAATCTGTCCTTCCCTGCCTTATTCCCTTATTCCTGGCAAGTGTTGTTCCCAGGTGGTCTCTCGCATGCAAATCTAAGAATCTCGGTCTATTTCCCAGGGAAACCTGGCCAACAGCAAGCCCCCCCTACCAACCATGGTTCCATAGTCACAAGGATTTGTGGTTGTTTACTTGGGCCTGAGGAGCATGGACATGGCTTCATCTACAACCTTACTTTTGCCATCTGCTCTGGGCAATGCCTGTTCTCAGAGCCTGGAAGACCGCAGGAAGCCCAGAGCTTACATACATTTACAAAGCACTCCCAATAGGCTGGAAGCTGCCAGAAACACTTCACGTGCCGAATCTCATTTAATCATTGAAGTCCTGAGGGAAAGACACAATTAATTCTATTTCTTAAGAAGAATAACCAAGTCTCAGAGATAGCAACTAAGTTGCCCAAGGTCACACAGCTACTTGATGGCTGAGCTAGGAGTAGACTCTTGGCATTCTTGACTTTAAAACCAATGTTCTGCACTACCGCACCATTTCCTTCCACTTTTGCCAGTGCCTCTTTAATAGTCCCTTGGTTTTATAACCCCTTCGCCCCATTTCTCATCACTGCAGTCCTGGATTGCTCACTTGTCTAGACATCATTTAATCATTAGCACACCAAGTCTGGCGCTCACACCGTATCAAATCACAAAGTTCTCACCTTTCCTTAGTCATATCACACACAGAGCTACACAAAAACACAATTTCAGAGCAGTCCTCGGAGATTTCGTTCATAATGTTAAAATAGTTTAAACCTACATGCTACATGCTAACATTTCTAGCACCTGTGCAAGGGTCGTTTGCACAGCTCCTCCAGATAGAAAAGGAGGTTTTGCAAATAGGCCTCTGTGAACCCATAATGTTCCTTTTTTTTTTCCAGTCCTGGGGCTTGAACTCAGGGCCTGGGCACTGTTCCTGAGCTTCTTTTGCTCAAGGATAATGCTCTACCACTTGAGCCACAGTGCCACCACTTCCAGCTTTTTCTGTGCATGTGGTACTGAGGAATCAAACCCAGGGCTTCATGCATGCTAAGCAAGCACTCTACCACTAAGCCATATCCCCAGCCCCATAAAGTGCCTTTTTAAATTTGTTTTATTTTTATTGTTATTGTTACTGTAGAGTTGATATACAGAGGGATTATAGTTACATGAATCAGGTAATGAGTAATGTATATAATTCTTTTTGAACTATGTCTCCCCGTCCGTCACTTTCTCCTGGATTTTCTCTCCTGTGCCCACCCACAAGATACCACTTTATTTTCCACATAGTGTCTTGTGAGTATCACTGCTGTATTTGCTTGCCCTTGTGCCACCTTTCTGGGCCCTCCCTAGCCCTCCCAAATTAATGTAACTACTGCAATGGATGGAAAAAGTACCCTTCTGAAAAAACAACAGTTGAGCCAAAACTGCAGGAGCTGAGGGAGGGACACAGGGACTCTGCAGGGAAAGAATGTTTCTGCGATGGTTCTCTACGTAGCAAGAGCATTCCCGGCCTCCATAAGGCCCAAGTGCAAAGCCAGTGTGTTTAGAGCAAGTGAAAGGAGAGCAGCAGATGCTGAGAAATGGAGCCAGGGCTCAAAGATGAAGGGAACGATCCACGCAGTCCAGTGAGCTAGCTCCCCGTAAGGGGAGGGTGGAGGACTGACTTCTGGATTGGCAACACAGAAGCCACTGGTAACTCGTCCAGGAGCAGATTTTGTGAGAAAGGAAGAGGGAGAGATGAATGCCAAACTAAGGTGACCTTAAGAGAAAAAGTTAGAAGGAAAAACAACCCATGTATAGTTTTGCTGCAAAATAGAGAAAAGATGTGGGGGTTAGCTAATGGAAATAGGCTCAAGAGGAGATTGTGTTGGTTGGTCAGTTGGTTGGTTTTTGCTGTTCCTGGGGTTTGAACTCAGGGCCTGGACACTGTCCCTGAACTTTTGTCTCAAGGTTAGCCTTCAACCAACTTTGACCCACAATTCCACTGCCGCTTTTTTTGTGATTAATTGGAGATAAGAGTCTTTTCTGCCTGGTCTGGCTTTGAACTGAGATCCTTATATCTCAGCCTCCTGAGTAGCTAGCATTATAAGTACGAGCCACTAGCTCCTAGCTTCAAAAAAAGACTTTTTTAAGATTAGAAAAAAAAAGATAAGATACTTGGATGCTCATGAAACTAATCCAATGGAAAGAAATAGAAAATGAAGACCAAAAAAGTAGAGAACTGGTATGCTAAATATATGAACAAGTCAGAGGAGGTAGGACTAGAAAGGTGGGAAAAGTTGGAATAGAAGGCAAGCTATATAGATGGGGCAGGGCAAACAGAGGTAGCCTGGGCCCATGGGCAACTGGTATTCTGTCCTCTGGCCCCATAGTAAGTCTAGCTTTAATGGGGAGATGTATATTAGGAGCTGTGGACTTCAGACCTTTACTATTTTGATATCATGCATGGGGGTCTTGGTGAAGAGACCAGATACATTGTTAAGATGAAGATATCCAGTTTGTTTAGGCTTAGCAGCATTTGTCTCTTTTCTATGATCCTATTTCTTCCATATCTACACCGTTGCTTCTATTCTTTCTAACTTAACTCTACTTATAGATCTACCAACATGGAGAAAAAAGAAGCACTGGTCACATGAGCTACAGAGCTTTCCCTCTGATTCTTTATCTGTCAGTGTGGGAGCCCAGGGCCAGAGCAGCTCTGCGTCTCTACATTAGTCCTCTGAACCTGGTGTCCATGCATCTTCTCAGGAAGGACAGATCCACGCTCAGAATGCTGACAACACCATCACTTTTGAGTCCCACAACTGAGCACTGAATCAAAAGATCAAGTAACAGATGTCCTTGATAAGGTGGAGACGACAGATCATCCTTGGTGTCAGTGCTAGCAGAGAGAAGCTTTTTTTTCCCCAACATGTACAGACAATTTGCTCACTTTGAAGGGAATAGTCCAGCAAAACATACCCTACTGGATGTTGTCAGATGCCACAGAGTCTGAAGCCAAACTGCCTTGCCGTTGTGTCTCGATCTCACTCTGCTCCAAGGCCTACATGAATCCCTTTTCTCCCCAGAAAACCCTCTCCCCAAGTCCAGCCTCTGCTAGATTCTCCTTGTTCTGAGTTCTAATGCAGCGCCCTGCCCCAGTCTACATGGGGACACGCCAGCACACGTCATTTTGCACGCTCACCTCTGGATGTGGCAGCCTCCTTGGCTGCCTGAACACGTGCTGACGGCAGATGCTATTCCCTGCACATTTTACTCATGTTTCCTGAACCTCAGCCCTGCTCCAGAATTGGTTTTAGCCATGTCCACTCGTCCAGGCCCTTCCAGCTGCCAAAATGCAGGGTCAGACACACGCCCTTCCCTCCCTGGCATTACTTCCAACAGTGCTTGGCAAAGAGAAACCTGAATCCTCCCTCTCTTCTTAGATCTCTTGACCATCACTCTTTTGTTAAAATATTTTTTATGGTAAAGATACTGTACAGAGGGGTTACAGTTACATGAGCAAGGAAATGAGTCTATTTCCTATGGAGCATTGTTACCTCCTCCTTTGTTTTTCCCTTACCATCCCTTCCCTTCCCCCACCCCAACTCCTCCCTCTCCCAAAGTTGTAAAGCTGGTTTCAACATAGTGTCTTATACATCTCGTTGTTACAATGGGTCAACCTGTATTCTTTTTTTTTTTTTTTTTGGTCGGTCGTAGAGCTTGAACTCTGGGCCTGGGCACTGTCCCTGCACTCTTCAGCTCAAGGCGAGTGCTCTACCGCTTGAGCCACTGCACCACTTCCAGTTTTCTAGTGGTTTTTATTGGAGATAAGAGTCTCATGGACTTTCCTGCCCAGGCTGGCTTTGAACCGCGATCCTCAGATCTCAGCCTCCTGAGTAGCTAGGATAATAGGCATGAGTCACCAGTGCCCAGCTTATCAACCTGTATTCTTGTTTCAGCATTTTGTTATTTTCCTTCTCCTCCCCAAATTAGAAAAATAGAAGGTCAAAAGCTATGTACATATGACCATATAAGACAATGCTAAGTGAAATAAACCCCAAGATAGGAATATGGAGGTTTTTTCTTTGTTGCTGTTGTTGTACTATGTGATTTTGTTTGTTTGTTTCTTTGGTATGTTCTTTCCCCATGGTATAACTGCTGTTGGCCATCATTCTTGATATACTAAGATTGGGTCTCCTCTGGTAATGAATTTCTCCATAACTCTCCTTTCCTCTCTGCCACTGCTTGAGTTCCAGCTCCCTCCATGTCTGTCTCTCTGTCTATCTATCTGTCTTTCTCCAAGCTATATGACCTTGTTAGCATTTTCCACTATTAGCCCTTTTAACCCATAGGAGATTTTCCACTTGCCAGGCATGCTTTCATTTTATGGTTTATTTAAAACTCGTTGTGAAGATGAAGTAGGAAGTAATCCTGGCTCCAGGGGACAGATGGAATGACCCACTGGGATTGTGCCATGTCTGTCCTCAAGAGGAAAGTGGCAGAATGTATTTGTCTGAAGTGAATTTCTGTCAACCTGGGCTCACAGCCAGTGTGCAGAGAGCAAGCTTTCTCCATTAGTAACGTGCAGTGGAAGTGCTTCCCTGCTCAGCATTCTTGCTCAGGGAAAAAGCAAAACACCTTCCTTTGAATTTTCCACTTTACTCAGACATACAAACAAGGAAGTAAACAGGAGGCCAGCCATTTAAACAGCTGGAGGAGTCCAGAACCCTGTTCATTCCTGCTGCTTTGAGAGTAAGGCAGAGCTGGCGAAATCAACAGAATTTGGCCTCCTCTATAGTGAGACTTGTTTTCTCTCTTCTTTATGACATGCACACTCACATACACATGCAAAGAGAGAAAGAGAAACAGATCTAGAGACACACAGACAGACAGACACAGAGAGATGGTAAGGGCACAAAAAAATTAGCAGAAATTCTTTGAGAGTATCAAATTGAGTCTCTCCTAACAAACACTGAATACCTTCCCTTTATAGAGAATGGGTATGTCCACTGGGGAAAGAAACAGTAGAGGAAAGCAAGTTACATCAGAAGGAATATTTATCTCTTTCTTCAGCTAAAAGCCTCTATCTAGAGTGACAAGTCTGTTGGGGAGAGCAAGCAGAAGCCCAGACTTTCTTGGTGGAGCCAGTCCATCAGCAAGAGGGCTTTCAGCTCACAGGTCAGTCTTTCCTGCCACAGCTAACACTCACTGATGGCCCTTTGCTTGAGAATGTTTTTTGTTTAGACTCGGATGCATGGATCTAAGTAGGAGTAGCATGGTCCTTTACTAGAAAATTAGGAAGAGGAAAGCACTGGACAAGAGATCTGGGAATATGGTCACACCACTGGATACCATGGAATAAACATCCCTATTCACTTCTGCAACCTGGCAATTCACATCCAGAGTCTCAAACCCATCCCTGCTGGACCTCTAGGATTACTTTGACAACCAAGGCAAGGACCAACAGTGACACAATAATGTGTCCATTTCTCTCTGTGGCCTGCTACAACAGGGACAAATAAAAGCAAAAGAAATGCACACAGAGAAGAATGGGAAACTGAAGAGGCATCTGTGGTACCTCTTCTATCCATAAATATCATCTTACTGAAGTACTTTTAACAGTGCAAAATGGTTTCAATACGTTGTTACTTAAGAAAAAAAACAAACAAGACCACAAGTGTATAAGCAGAATCTTTCCAGGAAAAATCCAGTGAGATGAACACTTAAAGATAAATGCTCTTTAAGCATTTTGCTGCATGTGTATCTCAGAAGAGTTCAACACATGTAAATATAGTATGAGACCAATTCTGAAGAGTAGGTACATAGTGTTTCACACACTTATTTCCTTTTCGTGTTTTTTTTTTAACAGTTCCTTGCTTTTTCAGAATAAACCTGGCCTCTGTTTGCCCTTCTCTTGGGTCTTGGCCCTGCAGCTCTTGTCCCTTATTGCTAGAATGCTTCAGCCCTGCAGATCTTCATGTATCCCAAGGTATCTTCCTCTGTATCTGTGGTTCCACTGCCAGAAATCCTGTCCTCTTCTGCTTTCCCTTGACTGAATTCTTTCTTTGTACATTTTTTATTGTAAAAATGTTGCACAGAGGGGTTACAGTTACACGAGCAAGGACATTTCCTATTGAGCATTGTTGCCTCCTCCTTTGTTTCACCCCTACCATCCTTTCCCTTCTATCTCTCAGCTCTTTTTCTTTCTGAAACTCAGCTCAATATCACTACCTCTCAGAATCCTTCAGGGATCTCCTGCTTCATGAGAGGAGGTCAGGTATCATCACAGCCTGTAATTACAGGTTGATTTGGTAATTATCTATCTATTGACCACTAAGATCTTCTGGTTTTAAGATAATGCTTTACCTATCGTGATGCTCCCAGCACTCAATATAATGCCAGGTCATTAGTGAGATCTCAAAAAGCAACTGAGAGAGGTTCTTCCCATTCTGTTGTCAGATGGTCAGCTTATATATAAAACGTCAGGCAGTGTCTTTCCCCTTTCCCTTTCCCAGTGCAGAGAGGTAGTGCTGTGTCATCTGGGCGACAGGAAAGGCAGCCTTCCCTCTATCCTCCGCCGCCGTGTGGGATACAGACTCAGAATCTTAGCAGTACAAATCAACCAACAAGCAATAAAGCCACATAAATAAGCAACTGTCCATAAAGGAGCATTTCTGCCACTCAAACCCTTTGGATTCAATTTAGTATAGGCAATCTCCTTTAGGGGGCAAGGAAATTGAATAGTTTTAAGGTCCATAAAACAGATTATAAACTGCCACAGAAGAGTGGCAGAGTATACTGTGGGCTGGATGGCCTGCCTGTGAGGGCCTTAGTATAAAAATAAAGCAGAAGTAAGCCCAAGATTTCAACCAAACCCTTATTAAGAAAAAGATGTGAGTAGAAGGGGAAGGACACTTGTGTTCTTTAAAGAGAGCAGAAGTGCAAAGGAAGAAGGAAAATGTGGGAGGAATATGCAAAAGCAAGAGAGAATTAAAGAAGGAAGCAATGGAAACACAAACAAAATGGCGGCATACAGAGACCAAAGGGAAAATCAAGGGGTAATGGGAGCATGGACAGGCAGGAAGGGACTGAGCTAGCAAGAAACCTGAGCCCTCCTCCCTTTCCTCAAACAAGTACTCTCTGAGTGAAGTGTTTAAACCTTTAGAAATAGATAGGCCTTAAATACAAGGAAATAAATCCCTCTGGGTAATACGTATGGATTTGAAAGTGAGATACCTTGAGACTAATTTGCCATAGTCCTTGTGGGCTATTTATTCTCTTTGGGAGGGAAAACAGTACAGTGGTGTTCTGCTTAGGCCAGAACTCATGAATATGCTTTCAGTGCAGGAAGCAATGGGGGGCATAGGAGGGGGGGTGGGATCAGCAGAAGTAAACACAGGAAGAATATCCAAGGATTCCATCAGCAGGCTCCTGGGCCTCCAGGGATCCAGCCAACAGGTTATTAATAATACATACTACAAGCTTTTATTTTTATGATAGCTCCAGAGGAAGACACACACTCAACAATCATCATCTCTGACCTTATCACATCCCCTCCAGGGTGAGAACAAACCACCACACGGCTATAAAGAACTCTGTGCTGTTTAGAAGGGTTCCCCAGCATTAGTGTATTTGATCAGCCAAACAGCTGGGTGATATGGACAAAAGACAGATGTGACATTCTCATAGCTAAATGCCTTGCCTGAGGTTACTGCTACGGGTTGAACAGTGGCCCTTAAGAAGATGAGCCGATGGTCTGATCCCTGCAACCCACAAATGCAATCTGACTTGGAAATAAGGTCTTTGCTGATGTAACTGAAATGTGGGGTAAGGCAAGAGCAAACTGGTGGAAGGTGGGCCTTTACTCCAATATGACTAGTGCCTTGCAAGAGGAGAAGAGACACAGAGACAGGTACACTAGAAGCCTGTTCTGTAAAGAGGAGAAAGAGATTGGAACTATGTAGCTCAAGCCAAGGAACGTGGTAGATTGTCCAGAAACCATGGAAAGCCAGAAGAAAGAGCCTGGCTCTGCCAATATGTTGCTGGTGGACTTCTTGTCTCCACAACTCCGAGCCAATCAATCTGTTACTTTAAGCCGAACACTTTGTGGGACTTCATTCAGCAGCTGTGGGAAACTAACAGTCACATGGGCAGGAGCTGTAGGGTGAGACTTAAGTTTTGGTTCCCTCTCTTCATACCCAGAGATGTCCTAATGGCTCTGATAGTGGGCCTCACCTTGTCACTCAGCTGCCCGTCTGCCCACTTGCCCTGCTGGAGCAAAGTCTTTTCTCCAAGGCCCCCAGTCACCTCTCTGCTTACCAAAGTCCCTTCATGTAGGGCTGGAGTCCCCCCACACCCCAGCACCAAACGTTGCCACTCCAACCCCTGCAACCTTCATTACTTTCCATGTCTCTGCACAACGGCTCCAGTAGTGAGTGAGGAAAAGCTCTAATATCTCAACAAAACTTTGTTACAGAAACTTAGAGCTAATTTAGCATTGTGTTAAGATATATGTATAATATTGTATATAAATACATATATGAGAATTGTATGTATTTTTTTCCTCTCTAATCCTTAGGCTCCTTAGAATATCCTTACAAAGTGCACTGGAGATCATCCCACCTCCATTTAATACATAGGGAAACTGAGGCTCAAATGAGTTAAAAAATATGCTTCAGTTTGTCTAGGAACAAAGGAGTAGCACATGAATCAAAAGGCTTTACCCAAAAGTCCATGATGACGTTTGGGGGCATACAGCAAGATCATTAGGTCATCAGCATATAGTGTGTGTTCGGGGGAGGGGTGTTCTCTGAACTTCACTGGCGGTGTGACAGATGAAGACATTTTGTCCTTGAACTTTTTCACCTGAGTCTCCTGTTCACCTTGTGTGGGCCAACTTGAACCCAGAATGCCTCTAAGAAGGTCTGAAGATGGCAATCTGGTTCAAAGAGAGTTTTTGAAGTTGCATTTTACCTAATATTTTATGTAAGACTGAACAATAGGTGTCCTAATGAGAGAAGGGACAGAGATTCTGAGTCTACAATCTCCCCACACCGTTCTTGCTACTGTGACTGGGACTCAGATCTGTTCCATAGTTCATAACCTAATGACTTACTGAAGTTCTGTAGTTCAAACTAATGACTTACTGCAGCAAAAAGTCAAGAGACAATGCCTTTAAACCTTGATTTTCAGCTTTTATGGGAAAACTGGATCTGGTAACATTAAGCCAGTTCTTTCACACCATCATAGCTGAAGCTGAGCACTGACACAAGTTACCCCTGGCCCCCACCCCTCCCTATCATACCACACAGGAGCTGCAAGCTGCGTGACAGTGGCTTGTATATCCTTCCCACAGGGTTGCTTTTCTTATATCGGACTCATTTCACTCTTTTGAGTTACCTGCCTGGCCTGTAATCTTTGTTTCTGAGGTCTTGTTACCTAGCTACTTCCAGGCTGTTTGGGAGCTGGCTATGTATTCCAAATTTGAGATCTTCATGATTATTCCTCCTCAATGCTAGGATAACAGGCATGAATCACCATACCTGACTAGAGTAAATATTTTCATATGTGATCAGTGGTCCAACATTTTATATGTTCCTAATGCTTAGGAACAAATATTTATAAGAAGTGTTTACTTTGAAAGCCCAGAAACATAGCACAAACAGGTGTTTTTTCTCACTGTACTAAGACGGAACCTATTACTTTAGGGCAAGAAAAGAGGATTAAACCAGATATGTTCTGCATACTTATAATCCCAGAAGACAGAAGACAGAGGTAGGGAGATACAAGTTCAATAGGACCCTATCTCAATAAACCAGAAAGAAGAAGTAAGAGATGGAGAAGGAAGAAGAGGAGGAGGAGGAAAAACAGGAGGGAGAGGAAGAGAGGGTGTTCATCTTGTGAAGTAGGATTTGAAGGAGTTGCTTTTAAGATGAATCATATTTACTGTATTCAGAAAACATGTAAATCCTTGACTTCCAGAAGAAAGACCACTATAACTAGACCCAAAGTTGGTGTGTGTGTGTGTGTGTGTGTGTGTGTGTGTGTGTATTCATGGATGAAAAATATATAAGCAGTTATCAGGAGAGAGGTTAGCTAATTCATAGTCTTGTACATACCCTTGGGGTGACCACCCATCATATTTTCTCCCTATTTTAGGCTTAACTAAGTTCAAAACAGTACCTTGTTTCAAATGATCCGCTATGAGGGACCTCACTTCCACAGAAGCCTTCCACTACTTCACATGAAAGAGACACATGGGAAGGGCTAATTCTTAGTGACACAGAACGCTTGTTATGAGAAAGCACTCAGACTCATACCACAGAAACATGACCCATTCGCGCCAGAGGAGTGAGTGCAAGTCCTTGTTTATCACTTTCCTGATCTTCACTTTCCTCCACTTGAAAATTCAAATATTCCTGCCAGGCACAGGTGGTTCATGCCTATACACCTCACTACTCAGGAAGCTGAGATCTAAGGATGTGGTTTAAACCCAGACCAGGTAGAAAAGTCCATGAACCCCTATCTTCAATTTACCAATAAAAAGCCTGGAAGTAGGAGTATAGATCAAGTAGTAGAGTGCTAAGCATTGGCAAAAATGCCCAGGAAAGTGCAAGGCTCTGAAAGCTCAAAGTCCAGTACTGACACCCAGTATTCACATACACACACACAGAGGAAAGAGAAAGGAAGGAAGGAAGGAAGGAAGGAAGGAAGGAAGGAAGGAAGGAAGGAAGGAAGGAAGAGGGAGGGAGAGAGGGAAGGTAGGGAGGAAAGGAGAGAAGGAGGAGGGATGGAGGGAGGGAGAGAGGGAAGGAAGGAGGGAGAGAGGGAAGGAAGGAAGGAGGGAGGGAAGGAAGGAAGGAAGGAGGAAGGGAGGGAGGGAGGAAGGGAGAAAGGAAGGAAAGAAGGAAGGAAGGAAGGAAAAAATCCAAATATTCCCTTATTAACACCAAAGGATGATTTGGAAGATGCTGTCTTACATAGATGCCAGGTGAACTCTTATGGTAAATGACCAGCTAGAAGATACAGTCAATAGACCTTAGGAAGAAAGCGATGTGTAATGCATTTTGTTCAAAATAATTCGGCTCTTGATATAAGATCCTAAAGGACTTCCTAATTGTTTACCAACCCAGCCAAGACAACTCCCCAAGGTTTCACGCCAGCCCTGTTCATGAGTCACAATATTCTGACTCACATTAAGAGTCGCTCACTCTTATTTTTTTTCAATGCATTAATGAGCTACTCTGTCTTAGGCCTTTGGGACCTAAATGATGATTTTGTCCCTCTAAATTTTCTGCTCTGCCAATTCTCCAAAGGCCACTGGCATGGAAGTACTTGGCCTGTTTTGTTCCTGTAAGATAGATTTCTGCTTGCATTCCCAGTATTGGCCATACCTGCTCAAACAATTTCCTTCTGTGTCTGCTATGCTTCTGTCCATATCTGATTTCATCAGGGTCTTTCCAGATGGTTAGGAAGATAGACACTGGTGTGGATGGAACCAATTGCCCTCTGAGCCTCTGTCTGGGTGGTTTCCCTGTCACCTCATTCCTATATCTTGCAAACACTGAATGCATCTCTGCCCAGCCCCACTGAGTGAGCCCTTCCCACCCCCACCCCATCCCCTAGAACCAATAGCCCATGACCAGAAGTCTTGATGCTTTCTTTAACACTTTGATCATAAAATTATCTAGGCCTCCTTGTTCCACAGAGCTCTTTTTCTTTTAGTGGACAAATTAACAGTCTGGCTAATTAACAGGTCCTTTAAAAAATGTACACGTGTTGAGCTTTCACACTTAGGAGAGAATTGAAGAGGAAAGCTGCAGTTTTATAGGCACTATGGGAATAGCATTTTAGTCTGAAGCATGAGAACCGATCAGGCTATAGGCAACGTGTCTGTACACTTCAAAAAAAAAAAAGAAAAAAAGTCTCCTTTGTCAAGACTACAGTGCCATATACTTATTTTCTTGCAGGAAAATTTTGTGACTTTTGTCTCAGCCAATGGTCCTGGTAAAGGCCCAATGGCCAGTAGAAAGTAAAGGTCCCTAGAACTGCCTCAGTGCTGGGCAGAGATGACCTGTCATGTCTTAATCTGTGGGACCTACTGAAAAGCATGAAATGTGATCACCAGATAGTGAGGTCCCTCCCGTGAATCAGTGCACTAATTAGCAGTGGCATTTGTCAGACTGGCTCTTGCAGCAAAGGGGCTGGAAAGCCGAATTAATTTAGCCATGCACTAAAGATGCTTGGCTTGTAAAAATAATCAACCTTCTCACCTTCTCTCTTCTAAGAAGATAAATTTCTGTTTGTGGTCTATACTAGAGTTATACTTGGGTTTGCAAATTCTCAGGCCTACAGGTGCTGGTAGGCAGCTAATTTTAATGACTAAATGAGCCCAGTGTCAGAAACACAGCCCACTCTATCTACTCTTCCCTTTTCCCACACTTGGGGGAGACAGTTTCTGTTATGAGAAAAACAATGGTACAAAAGTGATGATAAACCCACAGCAAGCCTTGCTGTTGTGGAGACAATACAGACAGGGTAAAGTGTCAAACTACAGAGCGTTCTTCAAGCCAAACCAGGACAAGAGTCGAACCAAGTGCCGTGCAGAAATGCAGGTCATCTGGCCAAAATGGCTGACTTTCTAAGACAGACCACAAATATGGAGACACATATCAAATCTCCAGATTTTTAAATGTTGGTAATGAATCTTCAAAATGCATAAAGGATTTGCATCGAAGAACACGTGTCTTACCACATGAGATGTGTAGAATTATCTTACAAGCTCTGTTCGTGCTAGCCCTTCTCCAACAGCACCATAGATATATGGAGAAATTGAACATTTTCACATTTCAATTGGTTTCTTTTGGACTGGTTTTCTAGGGCTTCCCCCAAGGTACAGCCACTCTAGTTGGGTTGATCACTCTCTTCTTACTTTCTGTCTGCAAATCTTGCAGGGATGGAGAAGATAAATAGCCCCATGGAGCACCCAGGCATAGGAATATAAAGATCAGGGAAGTCAGTATCAGATGGTAGCTAGTCAGTCTCAGACCAAGGACAGAATTGAAGACCTCACATCAGCTTGACTCCATTGTAATGTTTCTTTCTTCTGGAAGAGAGCCCACAAGAGGTACCATGCCTTCCTCAGCTTAATACCTTTTGACCTTTTCATCTCCTCTTCTCTCTGCCTAGAGAAGCTCTACTCCTTGATCATTTCTCTTCCTCTGAGTCCTGAATTGCCCAGGGTGACTGATGTTCTCTCCACTGGCTGCACTAAAGGATCACTAAGGCACCTTCTATGTTTTTCTTCTACCAAAGACAATTCGATGATATTTTGGTCCCCAAAGGTCCTCTGAAATGTTTCTTACTTAACATAACATCTAAAGATCAGAGCCTAGGACTTGATTCTTAACTAAATGGAAAAAAACAGTCAAAACATTGTATTTTAAGCCCATGTCATTTAAGAATGTGTTTGGATGCAAGTATTAGAAATCTGACTCCATGAGAAGTTGTTTATTTATCCCACACAGCACTAAGTCTGCAAGGGGACATTAAAGAGTTGTAAGGACTCAAGAATGTCAGGATGATCTGTCCTCACTCTGTGTTTCTCTATGCTTCTAAGTCAGCTGCCACAGCTCCAGACAACATGCCTATATACTAACAAGCTGAACAGGAAGAGATGAATAGAAGAAAAAAAAGGATTTCCACTCAAGACAATCTAGCCTTTTATTTAGAATCAAAATTCTCTCCAGAAGCTTCCAGAAAATAACTCCTTTCCTCTTACTGGCTGTAATAGTCCCAAGGATGGTTGAGTTGTGTGGGAGGCTGGAAAGGGAATTGCTGTGGCTAGCTCATATCAATAATAACATACTCTAATATTGTCAAAAGAGATGACCATCTCTACCTTCACATTCCTATCCTTACCTGGGCAGAATCACAGCCTGGAAAATGGCTGATGGAACCTAGATATGAGCCACAGCAAGTTGAGATTTATTAGTAATCCTTGGAAGAATAGGTTGCCATCATGAATGTTTACAATCTTGTAAACGTAGGGTCGGCTAACAATTGAGTTAGGGAGAAGAGGTCTATTAGGAGAGACTGGAGTATTGGTGTGGATAGAGTGAATCTGAGAGGCTGAATGAGCGCCTGGCAGCTACGATATGGTAATGACAAAGAGAAATTCAACACAAAACTTTAATAATAGCATCAGGGACATTAATTATGCAAAGCTCAGTATAAGGAGAGCACCACGTTAGTAGGCTATACCCTGGGGCAGAGCTGATAAGCACTTTTTCACAGAGACCAAGTTTGCTGGGCAGAGGGGGAAGATCATCAAGATAGTCCATTACCAAGAAATACTGGAAAGCCATTGATTTTTAGATACTTGTGCAAAACTCCTGGGTTTTGTAGAAAAGGGTCACTCCACTCAAATATTTTCTGGTAGAGACATAGGCAAAGAGTGATTGTAGAATGTAGAGAAGAAGTTGACAGCTGAATCACAAGATTTAAGACTCCAATTGGGTGTGGTGGTGGCTCAGGTCTGCAATCTCAGCACTCAGGAGGCTGAGGCAAAAGAATCATGAGTTGGAGGCCATCCTGGAATGCATAGGAAGGTCCAGGACAGTCTTAACTACATAGAAAAAAAACCTGTCTCAAAAAAACTAAGAAATAAATAAAAGATTCCAAGTTCTGGGACAGAAACTTTGAGGATCAGATCAGTAACGGAAAGGGAATCTGTCAGCACCTTGGACAGCTCAGCCATGGCGGGAATGCTTATGCCCTGGGCTATAAAACACTTTATGTTGAATGCCCACCTGTTTAGGCTTACCTGGCTCCTCCTGGTTCTTCCTGTTCATCACAGACCTACCTCCTATCACTCAAGAATTAAGAGGCCTTGACATTGTTACTATAGCTTCCTCCCCTCTTTAAGAAAAAGCAGTGATCTTCCTCTGTCCTGGATCTCTCGCCATTCATGTCAGCTGAATGACGGATAAAAGGGTTGTTGGACGTCCTTAGGGGCCTCCAAGTTGCTCCAAGGCTCCAGAGTAGGGAGGGAAGCCTGTTTGGCTATGGTGCTGGTTTTTTCTCTTCAGATTTTTCATCATTTTAACTCCTTTTATTTCCTGACTTAGTCACCAGGTCTGAATGGCAGCCAAAGCCCTGACAATATTAGCAAGAACATTTGATTTCTTTCAATAAAGTTGGAGACAGTCCTGAAAAATGATCAGTATTCACCCTAGATCTCTCTCTCTCTCTCTCTCTCTCTTCCTTCCCAAAGAACAGTCCTTCATCCCTTCCATGTCTGTTATCACAGCCGCAAGCAGCCTGCTTGAGCAAACAGTTTACTTTACTCTAGCTGCCTTTGGTGATATTTTTTTCATTAACATGAATAACTTTGTTTCTTCCACAGAAAACAAAGAAGAAATTTTTTTTAAAAAACTCAAAAGAGGAAATTTTTAATCTTAAACAGAGAGCAGCTAGAATCTCTTAAACCCATAAAGGTATTCAAAATCAGTTCACAGAAAATGTGGAGAAAGCAGAAGACCCAGAGTCCTAAAGAGATAAAAGACAGGGAAACCAAAGCAATGTCTCAGGAGGAGGTGATGCAAGGGGTGATGGTTGAGGAATAAAGGATGTAGAAATGGAACTGAATGGGCAATGCAAATAAGAACCACAGAACACACCACAAAGGAATGGAGAGAATGGACAGAGAGTTAGGCGCTACAGACAGTTCCTAAAGCTTTAAAAGGTTTGACCTTAGAAGTTAATGATGGAGAGATATAAGGAAAAAGGTAAGAAAAGGGCAAGGGTAGCCATGAATTTTTTTAAATGAAATGGAATTTCATTTTTATCTCATAAGCAGACACATGCTTGTGCACCTACATGCTCAATGAACTTCTCGTTTTCCTGGAGTTATAGGTTGCCTTCATTACTTTGTCAAGACTGAGTTGCATGTTCTAAAGTTGTGGTATGAAAGAGAACCCATTGAGCACAGAAGAACCACCATAACACCAGAAATATTTCTACAGAATGCAATGTATTTCCCTGATACCATAAATTCTTTAGCATTTTTGAGGCTAACATATTCTCAGGAAAAGTATGAATATTTTTAGGATTATATTAAAAGCAAAGCAAGCTATTTGCTAGCACTCATATTCTGTAAGGTGCTGCTGTCCCCAGGAGAGCACAGAACCATGGGAGATGACCACCGAGGTATGCAAGGAGTTATGGAGAAGAGTTCACAGACTCCCCCAGTGCTGTTACAGGGATGTGGCCTGGTTCCTAGCTTTCCTTAGCAAATTATTTGATGCTCACATTTCTTTCTCTCATTTTATCCTCTATGAGGTAGAACTGGTAAGTTTATTCTTATTTGGCTAATGAGGAAACTGAGACTACCAGAGGTAAAGAGACTTCCTCAAGGTCAAATGGCTAGTAAGGGGCAAAGCAGCATATTCTGGCATCGAATCCAATGATCATTATGTGATATTTTTCTGCCTGCCCATCAGTGTAGCGAAAGTGAACATGTATCTCCCTCTTCTTTCTGGTTCAATTTCATCCATTCAATTAATATTTATTAAGTGCTAGTCGCTTGAGAAAGGATGAAAAGACAGGGTTACTCTCTTAAATGAGGTTCCAGAAATTGCACAAATCAGAAAGGAGACAATGGTAATAGAGAATCACCTAGTGGGAAAGAAGCAATGGAGCTCACACTTGAAATAGAAATGGAAGACTGAAGTCATCTGAGACAGCCAGAATAGCTGTCTCAGGTTCATCAACGGCATCTAAGTATCGCAGGCATCTTTTTGAGAATAACCTGCCCTCAATGAAAGTTGCAGTCTTTAGGCGGACAAGTGGGAGATGGATTATTCTTGCCACAGAGAAACAGTGTGTATAAGGCAAAATATCTGAGCAGTACTGGCAGCTCCAAGTAACTATCAATAGTTGTTTTCCTCAAAATAAAATGTGAGATGAGCCTGGAGAGATGGTGAGGTGAGAAAATGCCAACTCAATGAGGCTGTGCATCGCATGAGGGATTTCTTTTTTTACTGTGCATCTGTAGGTTCAGGGGTTCTATGGAGAAATGCTCTCAGAGGAATGACATGATCAGGGTCTGTGTGTTAGACATTCTGGCAACATCATAGACTTAGCCAATAGCTTGACAAAGAAGGAGGGGCTGAGATGAGGGACCCGTGAGAAGGTTGCATTGTAGCCATGGCAACGGATGAAGAGGACTAAATACTGAGTGGGTGGTGGAAGGGATGCATTCAAAGAGACATTTAGAAACCAAATCCATCGGGTTTTGTGATTGAAGGTAGAAATGAGGGAGAGAAAGCTACCCAAAGCAACACTAAAGGATCTGAAAAGAGAGAATACCTCAAAAAACAGAGGTTGCATGGTGTTTACTTTTGGTCTCTCTTTTCTCAAGCCAGACAACCTTGGATTACTTCTTCATTTCATCTACAAGAGTCCATCCACCACCCAAGGTGGGACGTATCACTTGGTGTTTCTTACCCCTGTGCACACTTGCTTTGAGAATCTCAAGTAGGAGGTGTTCAAAACAAAAAACTGGGGGAAATTTTCCAAGTTTTCAAAATCCGATGGAAGGAGGAAATAGACACACAGATGGAAGTACAAAGGGAAAGTGATGCCAGTCTTTGTGCAGATTTCTTATAAACATGGCCACATACATTCGACTTTCTCCTTGTAGTTACATTCCCTCACGGAGGACTTTGAAGCGTTTCCTAACTAGGGACAGTCTTATTTCCCTACCACTTTGGTCTGGGCTCACCTTGTGACTTGCTCTGAACAATGAAATTCGGCAATACTGACCTTGTACTTGTACAATTGTGCTGTATACAATACATCCTGCCCAACATGCTGTATCAGCATGTCCAGGTTGGCCTGGCTGAGACCAAATCGCGCCAGCCAGCCAGCCTAGAGCCCACTTCTTCTGACTCAGTTGTAAGAGTGAGCTCCTGGGAATTAAAAGCTTCCCAGCTGAGCTCAACTCGCAATGTCAGCTCAGAAACGTAGGTGGCTAAATAAATGTTGCTTTAATGCACTAAAGTTTGGGGTTGTTAAAAAAATTAAAGATAAGGATATTTATATTGTTCAACTATGTGTTAGTTGTTGGAAGGGGATATGCCATGAGAATCCACCCCTGCATACAGTCAGTCTAATCATGTATGCATACATAGGTCTAATTTCCACAAATGAGAGAAAACATAAGCCCTTTGTCTCCCTGAGTCTCTTGTCTGAGGTGGGTGTGGTTTAAGGGGAAGGGGTGGATAAATGGAGAGAGGGACCATGAGCTAGTATGATGTAATACTCAAAGTGCATACATGAAAATAGAACTAGGACATGAAGGAATGGGTGGGGTTGGAATTGATGGAGGGAACAATGGAAGGGCTGACACTTACCAAGACGCGCTGTATTCATAAACTGACATGTTGAATTGAATCCCCTTTGTACAACCAAAAACTAATATAAATAAATAAATGTCACAGAGGGAGAAAAAACTAAAAATAAATTATGTTTGTAAAAGGAACATGTAAACCACTCTTCCTTGGCACTTTTCTTTATTGGTGCTAGGGATTGACCTAAGCTTCACGATGCAGAGTAAGAAAACCCTGTACCCCTAAGCTACACACAGCCCACTCTCCCTACTTTGAATGAAACTGGTGCTGCTGACAGGAAGTATTGATTTTCACACAGACAACACCATTTCCTGCTGTATACACATGTATCTATCATTCAAATAGTGAGAACACCTGCTCCAAAGGATGTCAGAAGGTGAACAGGTCATATGTGGCCTAGGGACCGGCTCCACCCCTGCTGGAGAGGAGGAGCATGGGGAAGGACAAGATCTCCACAGGCTTTATGTGTCCCGGAACTGCCTGCTACTAAGCAAATGCTATTTCAAGCCCTGGGACTCAAGCAGTCTAAACCTCCAAGGAAAAGTGTGAGTGTGTGTGTGTGTGTGTGTGTGTGTGTGTGAGAGAGAGAGAGAGAGAGAGAGAGAGAGAGAGAAATAGAAATAGAAAAAAATCATTTAAAAGTGTATGTGGACGTTTTATAAATTGCTCTGTTTGCTGGGATATTTTAGAATTTAAAATTAAATTTTTTAACCTGGTTAAAGAAAGTTTTTTTTTCTTGCTGTAATAACATTACTTTCCTCTTCACTTTTCCGACTGTCTCCAGGGGATCCTATGTTAATATTGCTTTTTCTGCTCACTACTATATAAGGAGATACAAGGTCAGCAGCACCATATTTAATATATTCTTGTTTGGCAGCACTTCATTTCATTCAACAAATCTTATTAAGCATCTTCTATAAAGCAGGCATCGTTTCGGACAACAAGGATGTAGCAATGATCAGAACACTGACCCTTCTCACAGAGCGTCCATTCCAGTGGTGGAGAATAAAATGTAAATAACAATGGTAAGAAAGACACATACCATAAAATAAAATAGAGCATTGTCAGGGATTAACAGGACATTGAGAGGGCTCTTCTGCACAGGAAGGTCAAAGAAGGAAAGCTGGGACTGTGCCTGGATGAGGGAGCTCTATGGGTAGAGTGCTATAGTGCGATCACTGGTTTTCTTGGCTATGTATCTTTCCCCACTGTGACATCTTGGAGATAGGGACCACGTCTTCTTCTCTGCACCTGCAGACCCAGAATTTAGAGGAGACTCTCATTGTTAGTGGATGAACAGAGGCACAGACGAATGGAGCTCGATAGATGAGTAGATGGACAAATGGGATGGATAGATAGATGGACGGACAGATGGATGGATGGATGGAATGGATGGATGAGGAGTAGGTGGGAAGGTGATGGATGTTTGTGTGTGGAGATGAATGAACAGATGGATGTGTGTGTGTGTGTGTGTGTGTGTACAGATGGATAGAAGGAGATGGTTGGGTATAGATAGATAAAGATGGATGGATGGATCCTCTTCACAGCTTAGCATCTAGTAAAAATCAGTCAACATTGTAGGAGCTGCCATTATAGTGAGGATATTCAAAATCATATTCTGCTTTACCCCCAAATCCTTTTCTCTGATAAATCTCTCCTTTATTCCAAAGTAATTATCTGCCATATCAAATTGTTGACCAACCTGTTGTTTTTTTTATTCATTGTTTATCTGTCTCTGTCACCAGAATGGAAGCTTCTGGAGGACAGTGGCTTCAGATGTTTTTCTAGTTGTGGTAACCCAAGCACACAGGTAGTCCAGGAGCTGATGCAAAGGAGCCACATGTCTGTAAGGGACTCTGCCCACCTTAGTTTTTCTAAAGCCTAGATTGTGTCTAGATTGCTTTGCTGACTGTATTCTGTCTGCTTTAGGGATGAGCCATCCGTCATCTGTTCCCTGCAAAGGTTGGAGGTTACTCTCTTGAGTAACTGACATTTAAAAGCACATCATGTTTTGGGCAATCTAAAAATTCAAGCCAGCTTGATACAGAAAGAACACAGAAGCCAGAAATAGAATACTTCAAAAATAGAGAGCAATTCTGGTTTGTAAATAAACATTAAGTTGCTTCTATATTACTTAATAACAATGTTAATTAATCCCTCAATAAAGCACCGAAAAAATCTGGTAGAACATATATTGACATTGTTCTTTGCCAGTGTTTTTCTTTGCTGTGTGTCAGTCACTGTGGGTACATTTCCTGTACTGTCAGTCATCCATACCCACCACCAGTACCTGTCACGAACTCTGTCTCTCTCTCTCTCTCTCAACAGCTTCCTGATTGGCAGTGCTGCTCACTAATGCTCCGGTTTCTTTGTAACCTAGTTAAGGTTTCATTAGCTTAACTAGGGTAGGGATATTCTTTTTCAGACAAATATCAGTCTTCTACCCAGGGTAATACACATTAGCTTAAATGGCTCTTTTTCTTTACAGGTCCATTGGAAGCTCATATTCTGATTTCTCTGTAACCTAGTTAAGGTTTCATTAACTTAACTAGGCTGGTGATATTCTTGTCAGTTGAAATTCTCTTTCTGCCTGAAATTATCCACTCTCTTCTGGAAATGGCTACATTTTCTTCAGTCTAAATTAGATTAACTCATTTCAGACTATTCTCCTCCTCCACTGCAATTTGCCAAGATGGCCCAGAGATGGTCTCTTTCTTCCAGAATCCGGCCTTTCTTTCACCACTTGTTCCCAGTCAGCATGCCATGCCTCCGCTCCCCACAGACCTCATGCACACTGCCCATCTGAACTGCGGGTCAAACCCCACAGAGCACAGAATTTCTTCAGCCAAGAGTTTAGCCATAAAAAAAAAATCATACAAGTTAGGCTTAATTGCAGAAGAGACTTTGATTCATTGATTTTGTAATCTTATTTTTTAGAAGAGCAAACTCAATTTTTTTAAATGAAAACAACCCACAATGGCCCAAACCAAGTTGTTGTTGTTTTGTAAGATAAAACAAAAACAAAACAACAGAAATTAAAATGACCTCGCCAATAAAAATCTCAAAAGGAAGCAACGCATATTTAACTATGTTGCCAAATATGATTAGATTTATTTAAATCCTTTTCTTCCCCATCTCATAACTATTATTTTTAAAGGCTCTGTAGTCATGGATGCAGACCTCTGGAAATTAAGTTTTGAAAGGTTTTATGACAGAGGTTATTTGTGCAATCATCTTTCCTAAATAACCAGTGAGACACAGCAAGATTACCTCAGTGGTTTGTCCAGGGGGTGCATTCGTTACATACATTTTCCACTTGAGTGAATTTCACAATTGGCAGGAACAGGGAGGAAAAAAGAGGGCAGACAGGAAAGAATGTGGAAGGGAGGCAGGAAGGGGAGGGAGAGAGAAGGCAGAGGGCAGAAGGAAGGGTAGTGAGTAACAGAAAGAAGAGCGGGGTTTGGGCCAGTGCTTGTACAGAGACTTAATTCCTTATGGGGCAGAGGGAAGGAGCTCAAAGGAAGCCATGAACCTGCTGGCCCAGGAAATAGTCCAGTTATCATGGATCTCTCCACCGGGGCTTAAAGACAAACTTCTGCACACTGTGGTGGCTATGGTCCGAATAGGGTTTGTCCCCTCTCCTCTGAAACTAATGTTGACATTTAATCCCCATCATTAGATACTTGGGGGAAAGGACCTTTAAAAGAAGATTATAGCTCTGTTCCATAGAACACGTTATTCATGTGACTAAAGGGTTAATGGTTATCTGGAGAGTGGATCTGGTACAAAAGCCAGCTTGGGTAGGTCTCTCTCTCTCTCTCTCTCCTCCCTCTATCTCTCTCTCTCTCCCTAGCCCTTGCCAAGCAATGCCCTGAGCTGCTTCATCATTCTGCCAACAAGAAAACCATCACCAGATGCAGCTCCTCAACCTTGGACCAGAAGCATGAGCCAAAATAAACCTCTTGTCTTTATAACTTACCCAGTCTGTGGTTCTACTCACGAATGCAACAGAAAATAGACCAAGACATTGGCTTCTAAACATAAGCCACATACTTCATCTGCTGTTCAGCTGGCTGAACAGTGGCCTTCCTTCACTGCAGGAGAACCAGGCCTGCAAGGGGTCCTTAGAAACTGACACCAGCCACTGATGCAGCGCAGACTCAAGAGATTTTCATCTTCCACTCTAACTTATGAATCTACCCACAATAGCATGACTATTCTCCTCACCATATTTAAATGTCACAAAACCTAGCTAGAACCTTGTCTTCCTGACAGGACTCTGGTTCCTTACGGGGCAAGAAATATCTTGTCTTTCATTATGGATACTCACTTTGCAATCAAATGTACTTTTTAATGTTAAAGGGGTTATTTCTCTTAGCGTGTATATATTTTTACACACTATTATTATCTATGTGCCTTGTAGCTTGCTTGCTTGCTTTTCCTTTCTTCTATGTGGAAGAGAAGCATAAGGGACTCCATTAAAGATAATAATGAATTGTGTGTGTGTGTGTGTGTGTGTGTGTGTGTGTGTGTGTGTGTGTGTGTACTCATCTCTATACCCTAGATCTAACATGGCTAAAGTAAGAAAAGGGAAGAAATATAGACAATGGTTTCTACTTATAATGGGCTAATATGCCATGCACAAAACTGGTCATGAGTTAAGTACTAAAGGTGGATAATGTCTTAAAAGGGATTTTTTTCAGGTAACATTTTACATAAATACTAAAGTTGATAATAACTTCCAAGACTTGTGGGAAATGGTCTCAAATTGTATCTAGGTCTTTTTATTCTAAGACTTGATTTTTTAAAAACATGTTTCCCTTTTCTATATTTCTCTGTTTTGGTAAAGAGTTCCTATGCTTAGTATAGTAATTAAGTAAATACAGATAGGTAAGATCTGACCACATAAAACACAGTGAGTTTCCCACCTTCCACCACCTAGTGACTTCATGCCCAAAGGGCAGGTCTCAATTAATTATCAACTGTCTTAAAGTTTAAAGGTTAAAAATGTCAGTCTAGGCCAGGCACTGGTGGATCATGCCTGTAATCCTGAGTAGCTAGTAAGCCCAGGCAAAAAAGTCCATCAGACTCTTGAGACCCAAAAAAGAAGGAAGGAAGGAAGGAAGGAAGGAAGGAAGGAAGGAAGGAAGGAAGGAAGGAAGGAAGGAAGGAAGGAAGGAAGGAAAAGCAGTGCTAGTCTAAGGTTATAAGTCATGGTTAATATAAAATATTAAAAAAGGATCTTTTAAATGAATATTTGTAAGTTGAGTTAGTAATTAAGCTCTTTAGCTTTTTCATTATGACATAAATATCAATGTACTGGCCTTCTTCTGAATTTTCTATGAAATATCAACTATCTGAGCCAAACTTGAATAGAAGAAAAAGGATAGCATGACCCTCGTCAATATATCATGACTTATCTGGTGATAACAGTACCATTGCTGTGACAATGTCATCTTTACTGTGGCATGGTCAGAGAAGAGAACCAGCCCTACAATGAGGACAGAAAATAAAACCAGTATAGAAAGAGACATCTTACTTTTCTAGACTTTCTAAAAATCTATATTCCAGTCTCCCAAGATGGACAGCTGTATATAAAGACTTGATCATGGACTCAACTCTCTCATTAATTTTACTTGTAAACTTGGGAGATTTAGATACATAATTTTAGAGATTTAGATACATAATCTATTACTGATTTAGGTAGTGCAGATAATAAATTTGTACCAATTTGTCCAGGGTTGGGACAAATTGACTGTCTCTGACCTATAGATGTAAATAAAAGGGAAAGGATCCTAAACAAACCAGTAATGTAAATGAGAGCACATGGGTGCATTTGTAACTTCCTACTAACTTTAGGACACAATTTCTTTCCCAGCACTCTTTGATGTCACATTTGTATGTTACCACTAGCTGTAAGGTGTTTGTAAAAGCAGAACTCATTTCTTCCCTAATTTTTTTTTGTTAGCCATTAGTTCAAGTTCATTACTCAACTAATGGGTCATCACCAGAGATGTGACAGGGCCTTGTTTATCTCTTTAACTTTATGACGGAGACCACTGAGGCCTGGAAAGTTGGCTGACTTGTCTCAAGTACACATCTAGCTGGTGACAGAACTACAGCTAACATCTAGGTCTTCTGACTCCCATTCTTGACTCTCCCCAATGACTTTCAAATAAATCTTTGAATCTCTAAGGTCCTAAGTTGCAAGTATAGGGCCTTCTGTTTCTATCTTTATTGTTCTATATCTTAAATCTTTCTTACTAAGGATCTTTTCAGTAAAAGGAAATCATTAATGAAATCCAGGGCTCTGCAAGGTCATAAAAATCACATTTTAAAAACATTCCAAAGTGAAAAAAGTGACTAAATATATATTGTGGAAAGTTACCACAACTCTTTATTGTAGAGTGGAATTTGATTGAAGCTGTATATTTTCCATGTCATTTGATGATACAGTAACTAAAGGACCATAGATCTGGAGATTGAATTTTCAGTCAAAGACTGAGACCAATACCTCCAGCTTGTGATCCAGGACAAAGTACTTAACCACTCTAATGCTCAGCATCCCAATGTATAAAGTGGGACACAGACAACCACACAACATCAAAGGTTGAATTAGATGATCCATGTTTATGACTGCCGAGACTAATACTGCCTTTCTTAGACAATGTCACCTTTCTATTGATGCCCGAGAAGGGAAGTTTAGGGGCCAATGTTCTCTATTTTCAGACTTAACACAATTCAATATGCCCTTCCCTCTATAGTATAGAGAGTGTGATTTTACTCCCAAGAAGTTTGAGAATCACAGGCTATATCAGAAGACCAGGGACTGAAACAGCCAGCCACGCAACTGTCTCTAAAAGAACAAGCCACAGGAAGCCCAGGGGCCTCAAAAAGTGTTCCCACCCCAGTTGTGGCCTGTGACAGGCCTGATTCTAGGCTGAGCAGCTGTGAGAAGGTCAGCCTCCTGGATACTAGTCTGGCCTTATGCTCCAAGGTTGCAAAGGAGGTCAACCATAGGCCATGGAATTGAAGAGTGCCAACTCACAAACCTGTCTGGGGGTGTGGGAGAGGCCATTTAGCGTCGGGAAAACTCCAAGGCAGAATGCCAGGATCCGTCTGAGGGCACAGATGCATCTTGTTGCCTTTGCCCACTTCAGCATAAGACATAATTACCATGCATGGCTTTGGGATAGGCAAGGCTAGGGCTCGTGGTACAGGGATGAAGGCAGGTCTACAAGGTCTACCTACGTGAACGAAGTGGCAACAGTTCTTCAAGTGCGGTCCCTGGACTGGCAGCACAGAGCCTCACCCAGGAGCTTGTTAAAAGTATACATTCTTGGGCCTCAGCCAAGATCTACGGAGTCAGATACCCTGGAAAAGGGCTCCAGCATCTGGGCTTCAGCAGCTCCTCCAAGGCTGTCCCACTGAGATGAGATTGGCAAACCAGTGGTCTAAGGTATGTTTAGGCAGAGCAGCTAGACACGTGCAATGGAAAGCAAAATAATGACAGGAAGTTGGCATTCCGTCAGAATAGAGATCATGAGAACTCCACAGCGTGAAGTACCAGCCAGCGGTGGGCAGAGAAGTCGATCAAGCTGAGAGAAACTGAAGACTGATGCGCCGTAAGATAGGTCAGAGAATCTCACACCTCACTGATCGCAGAAACTCAAATTGGAAAAAAAAACAACCAAAAACAAAATCAACAAAAAACACAAAAAACCAGGAGTGATTGAGTCACGGGGATGTGTGAAGAGTTTGGTTAAAGTGGATACGGAGCTTGCTTCTTCACTGTGTCTAGGGAAGGACATTATGCTTCAACTTGCCCCCAAAAAGATTCCTTGTTAATCAAGGGGCCAAACTTCCTTTAACCTCAATTAGTGTAAAGCATTAACTGAGAATTCTGACCTTCTGGAAGGTCATCCAAACGACCCCAGCTACAAGAAGGAATTAAAGATAAAATAAGCCTTTGTAGCCAGGCACCAGTGGCTCACCCTTGTAATCCTTAGCTGCTCAGGAGGCCTTATTCCATAGGCCTATCCCAAAATAGTGTCCACTTATAGGATCTAAGAAATTGCTCCATATATATAATTGTGTATGTGTGAGCACACAATGTTCACTCTCATTCTGGGGCTTGAACTCAAGGCCTCTGCAGTCTCATTCAGCTTTCTTGCAAACAGTTGCTGTTCTGTCACTTGAGCTATGTCTCCAACAGAGCATTTTGCTGGTTCAATCTCACAGACTTTTCTGTCTAAGATGGCTTTGAACTTTGATTATCAAGGCCTCAGCCTCCTGAGTGGTTAGAATTATGGGTGTGAGTCCTTGGTGCCCAGTTGATTTTTTTTTAAGTTATGCGTTGGTGGGGGTGGGAGGTGAGGGGTGGTACTGGGACTCGAACTTGGGGCTGTGCACTCTAACTTGGCTTTTCTTTTTTTTTTTTGTTCAAGGCTAGTACTCTGCAACTTGAGTTATATCAGCTTTTTGGTGGTTAATTGGAAATGAGTCTTAAGGATTTCTCTGCCCAAGCTGGCCTCAAACAGTGATCTTCATATCTCAGCTTCCTGGGTAGCTAGGATTACAGGTTTGAGTCACCAGTCCCTGCCCCAACTGTGCATTTTTTATGTACTACAATATGTAACATTTTTGTTTATTAATTTTTATTGTGAAAATACCATACAGAGGGCTTAAATTACATGAGCAAGGTAATGAGTACATTTCTTATCAAGCATTGTTGCCTCCACCTTTGTTTCCCCTTACCATCCCTGCCCTCCCATTCTCTCCCTGCAAAGTTGTAAAGTTTGTTTTCAACATAGCATTTTGTACATTTCATTGTTGCAATGGGTCCAATCTGTATTCCTATCTAAACAATTGTTTTTTTCCCTTCCCCTCCCCAAATTATACCAACATCAAATACAGTGAAAACAGGGGTTTTACCGTGGGGGAGGGACATACAAAGCAACAACAACAAAAAATCACCTTATATGTCAGAAGCAATAGCAAGAAAGAAAAACCATTTGAGTCCTTATCTTGGGGTTCATTTCACCTAATATCAACTATCTGACCTTTTTTGCTTGTCTCAGACATATACTAGTTATTGCAAATAAGGGAAACCATGGGACCTAGGTTTCTTTGGGCCTGGCTTACTTCACTTAATATAATTTTTTCCAAGTCTTTCCATTTCCTAACAAATGGGGCAATGTCATTCTTTCTGATGGAGGCATAGAATTCCATTGTGTATATATACCAATGGTTGTGGGCCTGAACTCTGGGCTGGGCGCTGTCCCTCAGCTCTTCAGCTCAAGGCTAGTCTCTTCCACTTGAGCCACAATGCCACTTCTGTTTTTTTTCTGCTTATGTGGTGCTGAGGAATTGAACCCAGGGCCTCATGCATGAGAGGTAAGCACTCTACCACCTTCCAGGCCCCAACTGTGCATTTTTAATACAGGATTTCACCTTTCCTGGTTTGGATGGTTACATTTGAGAAATATGTTAGTGATTCACAAAACAGAAAGATTACACAAAACAGAAGGAGGGCCGGGTGCCAGTGGCTCAGCCCTGTAACTCTAGCTACTCAGGAGGCTGAGATGAGATCTCAGGATCACGGTTCAAAGCCAACCGGGGCAGGAAAGTCCATGTGACTCTTATCTCCAATTAGCCACCAGAAAACCGAAGTGGCGCTGTGGCTCAAGCAGTAGAATGCTTGCCTTGAGCTGAAGAGCATAGGGTCAGCACCCATACCCAGAGTTCAAGCCCCACAACCGACAAAAATAAAAATAAAAGCAGAGGTTAGAAACAATGATACCAAAATAACTATATTCTTCATTTTACTTCACTCTTGTTTAAGTCATACATTTGATATAACTTGTCATTTTCTACCAGAAGACACTTGAGAAGGCCAGGACCAATTTCTCAAGTGGAAAAAAAAATCACTGGAATTGGAAAAACAGGAAATACTAAGGTCAAGGTCTAACGGGGCTGAGGAAGAGCTGTAGAAGCTTTCTGGACTTTTCAAGCCAAGCTCCTTGCCATCATTTTCTTTTTTGAGTTATAAAGGAATGAATGTGATATTCTTACACGCAGTCCTGTTTCCAAGTGAAGTGCTAGAAATGATGGGTCATGTACAAGCAGAAACCCCAGGGGTCACCCTGGCTACCTCAAGCAGCCCTTCCTTGGCCCTGAGAGATTGAAGCCATCCAATCAGAAGACAGGCATTTGCTGGTGAATAAGAGAGTTCTGTGGTGGGCACACTTCCCCTTAGAGAGAAATAGAGATGGCTATGCTACCTTCAGATTAGAGCGTAGATTCTTTGTTCTTTTTAAGAAGAAAGGTGCTGGGCACAAATGGCTCACGTATGTAATCCTAGCTATTTGTGAGGTGGACATCAGGAGAACTGAGGTTCAAAGCCAGCCTAGGCAAAGAGTTTGTAAGACATCATAACTCAGCCAACAACAGGGTGTAGTGGTACACTCCAGGTATTCCAGCTACACAGGATACTGAGGCTGGGAAAAATCAAATATCCTGGCCACTTTGAGCCCAAAATAGGAAAACCCCAATCTTAATAGAAAACATGGGCATGGTAGCATATACCTGCCACCCCAGCTACAGCAGGAATGAGTTGTCCAGGCTGTTCCAGCCAACAAAGTGAGACCTGACCTCAAAAATAATGAGAGCTAAAACAGTTGGAAGCGTGGTTTAGGTGGTAGAGCCTGTGCCCAGCAAGTGCAAAGCCCTGAGTTCAAACCCCAATATCCCCACACACAAGAAAACGAGCAGTGATTAAAATTCAGAGAAAATTCTTGGGTTATTCAGATAAAGCAGGTAACAGAAGGCAAAAACCTTGTCTTTTCTCTTCTTAAAATCCCCTTCCCCACACTTTACAGGCTTAGAACTACTGAGTTTACCAGGTTGCAATGGTACAGTGAAGAGAAAAGAAAGAGAAACTCATTTTGTTTTGTTTTGTTTTTGTTTCATCCTTGGATGTCATCTTATTCCTTCATTTTTGTGGCCTTTTGTCTCTGCCAGTTTCCATGGCAACAACAACCAGCAAGCAGTTTGCCTCCAACTCTCCAGCATGTGCACAGAGAACTCCAAATGGGGTCAAAAACAGTACTGGATTGAGGAAGAATGTAGAAAATGTCTTTCTTTTCATCTGTGTATATGCATGGGTGTGTTGTGATGGGTCAGGTATGTTCCTGTGCATTGATCCCACTTAATAGTTTGTCTGCAAGTGATATACAGATATAGAAAGGAGATAGATACTTAGAGCACCCTCTAAGTATATACTATCTATATACTATATCTATATACTATATATACATATATATGTATATTTCTATATGGAGACAAGAGAGATGTAGGTAGACAGGTATATAGATAGATAAATGATAGATAGATCATGTTTTTGTTTCTGATCTTGGAGAAGGGAGTTGTGATTTTCATACTTAGTGATATATCACAGAAATAAAAACACGGTATTCCATCTGTATTTGGGAAGGAGGGAGACTATTTTCTGAGAGTGTTATAGGTGCTCAGAATATTTATAAAACCTATCAGTGACCCACCAAACTATGAGACACAATTTCATGTCGAGACATGATATTTGTTTTTACTTTTCAACAAGTGAAAACATGCTACCTGTGCGTCCTTTCTGTTGCAGGTCTCTCCATGTGCTTTGTGCTTGCCTTCCACATTTTATTCTCCTAAAAGAAGATTGTGTTGGAACAGGTAGTGGTGTGGCTACAATTGGCTTCATCTGAGAAGCACACACCATCTGTTGACATGGATGTTTTGGCTAAGACTAAAATAAGCATGATTTTATTCCTGTACAAGACATTAATCCTTAGTTAAGTACAATGTTGCCAATGTTATACAAACCAAAGTATAATTCTAGATGGGATTTCTAGACCCTATTAAAGGAAAATAAGTATCTAGAAGAAATTGGTTGGAGGTATCCATTTTCTATTGCTGCTTTAAAATAAAATGTCATAAATCTAGCAGCTAAATAGACCACTTTGGGTTTCACTAGGCTGGGCTCCCCACCGAGTCTGTAGAGGAAAATCTGAGTATGCCTTGCTTCATCTTCATCTTGGATTCCCCACTTCCTCTTCAAATCCAACAGTATAGCATCTTCAGATCTCCCTTAAACACATCTGTGATTTTCTCTGCAGTTCCATAAGGTAATGTGTCCATGGGCTATGGACATGCTATGGGGGGAGCCATTATTTTGTCTACCACAGGGCCTCTTTGATCAAATCATGTCTAACAATAATCATCTTTTAACTTGATATTGATCTTACTCTAAGACTTTAACAAAATGACCTTTCCCAACTCACCCTAAATCCTATTGTACAGTCAAATGTCCTGCTATTTGGCTTCAAGCCAAGGCAAAGGCAGTTGTTTGATAGTGTGCCCGTGAGCGCATCTTCCCAAGGACAGTCTGTGGCCGTGGTAGATCCTGCATCCTGTTCTCCTTGTACCAATGCTTGCTGGCCCCCATCCCAGACAGGTGCTTCCCCATCCGGTTCTGCACCTATCGCATGCAGGGCCAGCTTCCACCAGGTAGGTGACAAAACCTTGAAATGAAATGAGGAGTTGCTTTAACATTCAAGCTTTCTTTCATGAAGCACATGAGTATCTCACTTTTGTATCTGATTATAGCTCTGTGCCTTCGATTATGTCAACTCTACGTTTTAAAGTATCTCTTGGTTTATTAATTGGTGGTTCTAGTTGTGTTTTTTTTAACTGAAGGTCTTTTACTTGCTAAGTAGGCACTTTCCATTTGAGCCGCACTCTCGCATAGCCTAGGATCACAGCCTTCCTACCTAGCACCTACTACATAGGCGAGATGTTAAGTATAGTACCCAGTTTGCTGGTTGAGATGAGATCTTGCTAACCCCACCCCTGGCTAGTCTCCAACCATGATTCTCCTGATTTCTGCCTCCCAAATTGCTGGGAATACAGACATGAGCCACTGTGCACCCAGCTCAATGTTGTTTGCTAGTTTCAGTCTTTTGGGGTCAGTTGTATGAAGTATAGACTCCTGACTTTTGAAACCTCTACTTACGCTAGTCACTGCTACTGCTGTTTCATAAATTCTACCACCTTCTTCTTGGATGCTGTGCACTGATGTGCAGCACATTAGTGCTGACCTGCCCTACTGATTCCCATCAGGCTACTACCTTACCCATCCTGGCCTGTGAGCTGTCCACTGCTAAAATGAGCCAACACTGGCATCAGACCCCTACAGCCAAAGAAAAATGGCAGCTGGAAGGTCATTGTGATAGGCATCACTAATCAGGGTATGAAGACATTGCCCTGCTCAGGGGTTCACAATGCACACATACTACATGTTAAAGCCAAAATCACATTTGAACACATGTGCACATGTACACATGCACACGCATGAGCGCACGCGTGCACACACACACACACACATCTTCTCTCCCAACACCTGCCACAGACGTCCCCATATGGTTGTTGAAATAACTATTTACATTTTAATTGGTAGCTCCAGCCTCTGGGTCAGAGGTAACTCCCCATAGCACAATTATTTGTGATGGCTAAGAAACGCACCCAGAGCAAACATCCTTCAAAGGCCCTGTTTCCTAAAATATAGATCAATGTGACTTTATGCACAGATGTCACCTCTGCCACTCCAGCCTGCAGTGGCTCAGACAGCTGTGAGAGGTGGAATGATGCAGTCAGCCCTCATCATCCACTGGACACCCCATCTCCTACCCAGCTGCATGGGCCTGTTGCTGGCCAGAGGGAGAATTCAGCTTCTGCTCTCCTCCATACTATGTCAAACATCATGAACTCACTCAGCAATCCCAGCAGTCCAGATCTGACAGGCAATGTGGCACTGATACCTGAAATCACTGAGCCAAGAGTTTTCTTTTGCCTTCATTCTAAACAAGGGAAAATATATCACTCCCGCCTCCCTTCCACCACTGTCAAGTAGAAGACAGGTGCACTAGAGTTCTAGGTGTTTCCACTACTAACTACCTTAGTGAGATGTTTCCGGCCAGAATAAGTGTGTTCTCCAACTTCAACACCTAAAGTTGCTTTTATGTGGTTGGTTTCCAAGAAAGAAAACAAAGTTAAGAGTGAATACAAGGAGAGGAAGAGAAGAAAGAAGGGTTATATAATTAACTAATTGACAGCATTTCTCCATTGATTATAATAACAGTTAAACAAAGTGTGCTTACTATTGATGGTTTTAATTGAATTATGGCCAAAATTTCACTGTCCTTCTGTATCTTACACCTGCACTGCTCTAATTAATTTCTGTCATAGAAGTTCAAAAATAACATTGTTTTAAAAAAAAACAGTATCTTCTGGTACCTGCTGGATCTCTCCTAAATATTTTCTTTTTTTTTATTGTGAAAATACTATACAGAGGGGATACAATTGCATGGGCAAGATAATGAGTACATTTCTTATCAAGCATTGTAGCCTCCTCCTTTGTTTCTCCTTCCCATCCCTTCCCATCCTCTCCCCCTCCTCCGCCCCCTCACCCAATCCTCCTCCCCACCCCCACCCAAGCTGCAAAGTTCATTTTCGACATAACAACTTGTACATCTCATTGTTGCAATGGGTCCACCTGTATCCCTATTTAAATGATTTGTTTTTTTCCTTCCCCTCCACAAATTATACCAACATCAAATACAGTGAAAGCAGGGGTTGTCTGTGGGGGAGGGACATACAAAGCAACAAAGAAATCATCTTATAAATGTGTTAGAAACAATCACATAAAAGAAAAAAAACATTTGAATACATACCTTAGGGTTCATTTCCCTAACATCACCTTATCTGACCTTTTCTGCTTGACTCAGACATATACTAGTTATTGCAAATAAGGGAAACCATGGGACCTATGTTTCTTTGGGCCTGGCTTACTTCACTTAATAGTCTTTCCATTTCCTAACAAATGGGGCAATGTCATTCTTTCTGATGGAGGCATAGAATTCCATTGTGTGTATATACCACATTTTCTTGATCCATTTGTCTACTGAGGGGCATCTGGGGTGGTTCCATATCTTAGCTATGGTAAATAAGGCTGAAATAAACATAGTCGTGCTGGTAGTTTTAGTGTGGTCTTGTTTGTGAACATTTGGGTAAATGCCCAAAAGTTGGATTGCTGGGTCATAGGGGAGCTCTATGTCTCTCCTAAATATTTTCTACCTTTGTTGTTTTCAATGTTTTTGCTTAAAAGTCTCTGTGACCTCCTCACTGTCAAAATGATGAAGTATGTCCTGACTTAAATAGAAACACTTGGTACATAGGCATCTGGTTAGAAAAGCACAGACACAAAGAACCTGAAAGCTATGGCCAAATGGATATTGAAGACGATCCTTTGCCATTGTCTAGCTCTGTAATCATGCACAGACAAGTGAGTATTTGAGACTTGCATTTGTCATCTATGAAACAAAGCTATTCATATCAAAAATTGAAGCTGGGTACCAGTGGCTCACACCTGTAATCCTAGCTACTCAGGAGATCTAAAGATCACAGTTCAAAGCCAGCCCCGGCAGAAAAGTACGTGGGAATCTTATCTCCAATAAATCACTCAGAAATCCAGAAGTGGCGCAGTGGCTCAAATGTTTAGAGCACTAGCCTTGAGCTGAAGAGCTGAGGGACAGCACACAGGCCCAGAGTTCAAGCCCCACGACCGACCCCCCAAAAAAATAATAAAGCTGATAACGTTTGAAGATTTCATAGTGGTTTTTGTGCGAATTAAGTGTAACAGTGCTTGGCAAATAAGTCCAACCAGAATTTCTTGTTATTGTTTATAACGATGGCGATGGTGGGAGTAGGTAGTGATGGTGGTGGCAAAAATGATGGTTTTTGGTGATGACAGTGGTGATGGTGGTGCTAATGATGGTTGTGGGGGGGGGATAGCAGTAGTGGTAATAACTGATGGTAATATTGATGTTGTGGTGACCTCCATGGTGGTAATGTTAGTGCTGATTGTGGTGGTAGCAATAGTGGTAATAACAGATGGTGGAGATGCTGGTGGTAGGGATGATGTCACAAGTAATGATAGAGCCATAGAATAAGTAGTTCAAGTTCACCGGGCAAGAGAATCAGTAGTAAAACTGTTCATGGATTATAATACACATGATTCTTGAAATACTCAGTCCCATGATGATCAAACAACTTGCTTGAGCCAGTCCTTGTGTTAGGGATTTGACAACATCAGTTCTAGAAATCACAGCCACCCAGATAGACAGGCATTTCCTGACTCAATTTACAAATGGGGAAACAGGCCTGAACTGGGAAAGGAGGAAGCACCACGGCCACAGTGGCCCAGCATTCTGTCAGTCAGCAGACATTCTCTTCCCTGTCAGTCTCACTCCTAAGCTCAGCATGGCCCATGGTCTGGTACTGCAGGCGGGCAGAGATTCACACTCTCAGCTTGCAACAGATGAGAAAAATGTAGGCAGACCAGCTGGATCTGGGGGAAAGACTGGAATGCAAATTGTGTGAGGATGGGGATCAGGAGATGGGGAGGTGAGAACAGCCCCTGAGGTGGGTAAGAACCAATAAAGATGAGGAAGAGCCACCAATGAAGTCCCTCTGCTCACCCCTGAGGACCAGGGCGGAGCCAGCCAGATTCTTCCAGTGGACTCTGCTCAGTAACAGCACCTCCCTGAGTCTGCTTATGGCAAGTGATGATTACTCTTTTTCAGTTGAAAAGACTGTCAAACATTTTAAATTACAATTGTCAGTGGTGAGATGGTGTTTCATCATGTGAAATGATCTAAAGCTGCAAAGCATAAAGCTTTCTTTAAACAGCCAGGAATGGCTCCCTGCAGAGAACTAAACCTCAAGCACAGAGCTGGCTCTCTTCTCCCAGAGATAGAAGGAGGAAAATTAGCAAGTTCCCCTGGCTTTTGGAGGGGGGAGAAGGGGAATACCATGGCTTTGGAAAAGCTAGGACACATGCCCACCACAGTGGCAGCCTTCTATAACATTCTCCAAGCTGCTCACCTGAATCACCAAGCCTTCCTAACAGAAACGGCCATTAGTCTACTACAAATGTATCAGGAACGCCGACCCGGTCCTGTCCTGTGGTGCTTATGGGGAAAGAGGTGAGGCCATGAGATGTTGAAAGAGAAGCAAAAATAGCAATCCCAAGCCGCATGCCGTATTACCACCGAGTTCACGGGGTCCCCTCCCCAGGCACAAGTTACTAATGAGCAGCAACATTGTCTATTTGTGGGCTCTTTTCTTTTGTTCTTCCATAACCATGGAAGGTACAAATGAGCCATAGGTCTGTAATGGACCAGGCAGTTGGAAAAGAGTGAGGGGAAGGCAGGGATCTGCTTCAGTCCCTGCCAGATCCTGAGTCATGCTGAGACCACTGGAGTCCAGACTAAAGAGGAGGGGCCTAGGGGAGCAGAGTCGCCAGGCACATGGGGCCAGAGACCGGATAGAGAGAGAAGAAAGATCAGCTGTGGGTGTCATTTATGGGGCCCCAGGGGTGCTTCTGGACCATCTGTCCCTTTGCTTGGGGATGTTCCTTCTGACCCAAAGCCCAGCAGCCAAGAGTTTCCAAATGACAGGAGGCACATGGATGTCAGGTCATGAGGCACACCCCCCCACCCCCCCTCAAATTGAAGGCCTCAGCAGACGGGTGCACAGGGTTGGTTGCCTGAAGGTTTCTAGCACTGAGAATCATCTTAGAATAACTGAAAACAAAGGAAGGCAGAGTCTCTTGTTCATTCAACAAATATTTACAGAACATGTGCACGGTGCCAGGAAGTGTTCAGAGAACCAGGAATACTGCAATAAACAAGACTGAGAGGAAGAAAGGGCATGAACAGAAAAGCTCAGCCAGCAGCAGGTGCAAGAACTGCAGGCATTCAGGTAGCCCCTTAGCTGTCACCAGAGGCTCTGCTGGAAGATGCCTCGCCAGTACACCAGAACTAAAATCAACTGTGATCCAGGAACCCCATGCTCGGCCATTCATCCACAAGATTACAAGTCAGGACATAGTGAAGACACTTGCACACCCATGCTCATTGCTGCGCTATCCAAAGTGACACTACTGGCAAGTTATGGAAACAGCCCACATGCCTTCAGTGGATGGACAGATCAAGAAAATATAAGCTATATATATATATATATATATATATTACATATATATATATAATTTTACTCATCCATCCCAAAGAATGATATTATATCCATTTGCAAGGAAAAAGATGGGGAAAAAATCATATCAAGAGAAGCCAGGCTCAAAGAGACAAAGCATGGGTGTTTTCTCTCTTGTATGTAGAATTTATATCTAACTTACATTTGTGTGTGTGTGTGTGTGTGTGTGTAAACATGCCCAGGGTCATATATGTATATTCTATACACAAACATATTCACTAAAGTATGGTATATGCAGGGGAGGATTGCAATGGTGTAACTCCTTTGAACAACTAACTTACACTTTAACAAAGTGAATGTCAGGAAGTTGGAACGTGTGTTGGGTGGTGGGCAGGAGCTGGGGTCAAAGGAAGTAGCTTAGAGGAATGGAGAGAAGAAGGGTAGGCAAATGCAGTCGTGCATTTCACATATTCGTGTGATAATGGAACTAGTTAAATGAAGGAGATGGGGAGGGTTAGGAGAGATGAGGGAGGGTGAAAGGGGTGACACTGATCAAGATGCGGTGTACCCATAAACTGACACGAGGAACCGAACCTCCTTCGTACAATGCCTGAAGAATAATAAAATTAATAAAACAATCATGTGTCACCTGACCTCACTTCCCATTTCCATTCTCAAGACCCAACTGACTATACCATTTATAGAGAATCATGGAGGGCCAAGCCCCAGCACAGGTAGGGGATGGGAGCTGGTGGAGGCAGATGCTGACCTCAGTGCCCAGGTCAGGAGCTCTTGGGGCCGAGGCCGAGCTGAGGGTCAGGGTAGCACCATCGCTTTCACCCACCCTTAATGGAAGAGACACGTCTAGCTGGGCCTGACTTCCTTGGTTCCCTTGACCTCAATTTCCCTTCCCTTATGTAAGACTCCATCCAGGCTGCCCTTCCCTGCCTCCCTTCCCCTACCCCCAGCCAAGTATCTTGTTGATGCACTTGGATTGGAATCAGGGAGGATACACGGACCAAGCAGCACTGTCATTGTCTGCTATTGACTGGGTGGCCCTGAAGGAAACTGCAGGCACCTCACAGGCAAAGACGAAGGAGAGACAGAAGATGCTGCAGATGGTTTTGTTTCCCACCCCTCTTAGGACCTGCCCTGGCCTGAGAACCATTTTCCAAATCTTTACCAGCTGCCTGGCAGCCTGCCACAGATCAATAAGTCTTCTTCAGAGCTCCAACTTGCAAAAATATTTACTGTACATAATTTAATAGAAGCCTCTCCTGGATAAGGAGCTGACACTTTTAATTACCTGCATCAAGTGCTCTCCTCCTACAGGACACGAATGCCAACTGCATGCATTTCTCAGGCTTTTCACAACTGATTTGTAAAGATGAGGAAGAAGAGGAAGAGGAAGACAAGGGTTAGTGAGCTGCGGATCTCTAAATGCAGACCAATCAGGTAAGGAGAGCAAGAGATCCAACTTGTGACCCTTTTCTAGTGAAGACTTCCAAACACTGGCCTTTTCCCCCACCATTCTCTTCTTCTACCCAGTCCAAGATCTTCACACAACAAGATCCACATTTCTCCCTCTCTTATTCCCAAGGAATTTGGGTGCGTGCCTTCTTTGGGACTGTGGCTAAAGTCACTGCCCCCTGGCCTTCATCTTCTTCAGGTCCTTAAGGCCACATGACTGAACCTAGAGGCTCAAAAGGAACAGTGAGGGGGACCTCATCTGCTGAGAGTCAGATGTCTCAATAGTCTCCATTTCTAAGCTGCAAAATAAGCAGCCTGTATGGAGGTGCATTGACATCCATTTTCCATCTAAGATGACTGAGGCCCCAATATCATATGACTTATGGATTGCTGAGCCAGGTCTCGAGCACACCACAGCCCGGCTGCATCCAGGCCCAGCCAGAGGAAGCCCCACATACTGCCAGAGAATCACCAGGAATTCCTTCCTACATTGTAGCCAAGGTTGTGTCCATGGAGATGGAATAAATGCTGGACAGTTGCCAAGGCTCTTCGGGCCACCCCCCTAGAGCTTGGCTCCTCCTCCTTTTTCAACCTCCTCGTTTTATTTTTCCGGGGGAGCTACTAAGAAGACACCCCCTAACATAATGACAGAGTCTGAGCCCAGCCCTCATTCAATTTGGCCTATTCTGCTAGTGTGAAGCCTCTTTCCCAGCAGTCAGGTCATTCGCTAATGCAAGCATTTCTCTCAAATGCTCATTAACTTCCTTTGGCATCTTAGACAAAAGCAATCCCCTGGCAATCGCGTTCTGAATAGCACCTAAAACTTTGTGGGTGTACAATAAATATTCAGCTCCTAACAATTCCCACACATGCTAATGATTGTGTGGGAGCATTTGGTTTCCCAGGCAGAAAAGCCAAATAAGAGATTGCTGAAACCAGAAAGGGAATTAGAAACCCAAAGTAGTTGTGCTTGGCTGTGACAAAGAGCTGGGGGCTGGGGAAGCGGAGAGGGTGGAAAATGAAAACCTCGAAACCTACATGAATCATGTGTAATCGCAGACTGGCAAGGCCCGTCAGCTGACATGTGATTGAGCCATAGGAATGTTTGTGTCTAATGCTGTTTTCAATACCATGCAATTTCACTGAGATGCTATTGGAACAGGGGAAAAGACAGTGTTAATTCTGGGCCACTGATAGGGACAGCCACTCCCTGATAGGGAAGAGGAGCTTAGATGTTTCCTACAGGTGGGAGACTCAAATGGGAGCAATTCTTCAGCTAAGTGCTCTTTTATGTGGGCAGAAAGAGAGTTTGCCATCTAGGAAAGCTGTAGCATCCAGCAAGTAAGGACCTGGGTGGCAAAGCACCAAAAGCCATCCAGGCTCAAAATGCTGCAACAAGCATTTGGGCTGATGAGTATGGGATTTTTGTTTGCAACCCACCCTCCAAGACGGAGGAAACACTAAGGAAACGGGATACATTGGCATGCTGCAGGGGGGATGGGCAATGGCTAAGTTCTTGTGCAGAAAGACAGGGCTGCAAGCAGAAAACAAACACATCTGCATTTCACGTCTATATCCTGGAGACAAAAATCAATTGTCGCCCTCCTGTGCACACACACTGTGATTTTCTATCATTTGAAAATAATGTTTCGAAAGAAATACTTGAGAGCCTTCATGGACAGTCGTGTGGCAGTGCCACGTGTCCCTACACTGACAGCACCTCTGTAAACAAAGGGGGCTGGAGAGATCACAACTGAAGGGAGGAAGGAGAGCACAAAGGAACACGAAGGGATGGGTCACAAAGACACAGCTCCCATGGACCTGACTGGTCTGAATCGGGAGCCCTACCGGAGATCTTTCTTTTCTTTTCTCTTCTATTTCTTTCTTTCCTTCCTTTCTTTGCTTCCTTCCTTTCTTTCTTCCTTTCTTTCTTTCTTGTCGGCTGTGGGGCTTGAACTCTGGGCCTGGGCGCTGTCCCTCAGATCTTCAGCTCAAGGCTAGCACTCTACCACTTGAGCCACAGCACCACTTCTGGTTTTCTGGTGGTTAACTGCGGGTAAGAGTCTCACAGATTTTGCCTCCCAGGCTGGGTTTGAACCATGATCCTCAGATCTCAGCCTCCTGAGTAGCTAGGATTACAAGCGTGAGCCACCGGTGCCCAGCTTCTTTTCTTCTTTTTCTTCCTTCTTCCCTTCCTTCCTTTCTTCCTTTTTTCTTTTTTAAGTATCTTTAATTGGTTGTACAAAAGGGTTTCAACTCAAGCTCTCCATCTGTAAATATATCTTGATCAATGTCACCCCTTGCGTTGTTCTGCCCCATTTCTCCTACCCCCCCCATTTCAATTTAACTAGTTTCATTGTCACGTATGTATTCAATATTACAACTGTACCCCCATCCTTCCTCTCTCAATTCCTCTCTTTCCTCCTGTCTCCCAACACATGTTCCAGCTTCCTAGTATTCATCTTGTTAAGCCATAAGTTCATTGGTATGTGTTTTTTTCATTTTGTTTGAGTATATTCTAATTTAAAAATAATGTATCATCTGGGTACTTAGAATAGAAGCTTAAAATATTTATAAGATGCAATAATTAATTAGTACTTCAATGATGTATTAATGAACAAAACTGTACACGGAGACTTAGAAGTGGGTTCTGGACCCTGGGCACCAATGTAAAGCTATCCAGAACTATGAGTTAGGCTGACTTAGAATGATAAGATGTGACGGCCAGGGCTGCAGAGAAGGAGGGGACTTCGCCTGGAAGTTATCCTCTGCTCACTGGAAGGCCTCAGATAAATGACCTGAGAACATAGGAAAAGCCAGTGTGAAGGACACAGGTTTCTGAATTAGAAACCAAATGGGTTACACCAGTAAGCACATATAAGTAAGTACATCTATGGGGGATTACAAGCCAGGAGACCAAGAAAAACCCCAAGGCTGGTCACTGGTCCAGAAGTGGCAGTAACTAAAAAGAAAAACTCACCTTTTTCTGAGGCTGAACACTTGTATTATCTCTAACTGCTCCTTCTCCACAGCAACAACCCTGAACCTGCTCATCAAACACCAGCCGCTTCCTGGACCCACCTTCTACTTTCAACCACCCCTTCCTATTTCCCTCCCTTCTTTTGTAGTGGAATTCTTCCAAAACACTATCTGTAGTCATTGGGCTCCAGTTTCTCATCTCTCAGTACAAGTCAAGTGCTGCTTCCTCTACTTCCCCAAACCAGTTGTGATGACGCTCACCATTGCATTTCGAGCTGCTAAACCCAATGGGGACTCATCCATCTGCTTTAAAAGAAAAATTTGCCCTATCAGCAGCATTTGTCACAGTCCATCATTTCTTCACCTGGAAATGCTTTACTCGTCTGCTTCCCAGCCCCACACGGTGACATTTCCCTACTAATTTACAGAGCACAGCTTTTTCCATCTGTTATTTTCTTCCTTCTTTCTTCGTTGGCATGTCCCAGGACTCAAACCAACACTCATCTTTTCCATTTCCATTTACTCCCTTGGTGATATTGTCTAGTCTATGGCTTTAAAGGGCCATCTGGATGTCAGAGCCTTCCAAATTTATGTCTTTCGTCTGTACCTCCCATTGAACTCAACATGGAATCCTTTCGCCTACTAGATATCTCTGTGGGAATGTCTAATCAACATCCACCCCTTTCCCCATCAATGCAACCTTTATGTTCTCACCTCAGTGAGAATAAGCCCAAAGCCTTGGAATCAGCTCCGGCTCCTTCATACCTTACATCTTGTCTGTGAGCAAATCCTGCTGGCTAGACCTTCAAAATAAAGACAGAATTCAACTCCCTCCCACAGCCTCCATCCACTGTCATCCTGGTCAAAGCCTGCCATCACTTTTTTTTAGATGAGTATGATGGCTTTTCTCTGCTAATGCCCTCTTCAGACCCCAGTATGTACTCAACACAGGAGCCAGAGAGATACATTTAAACATAGCTGTCAGTCTTCTCAAAATTTTCCTACGACCTCCCCCTGAAGTTTTCCTCAAAGCTTTTCATTTCCTTTCAGCTATCTTCAACTCCCTGTTCCTGGGTCAAGAACACCCCAATACCCCCCTCCCCACACTCCCCATGTTATTCTCCACCCAGCAGTCCGTGCAATCTTTCTGAGACATCTGATCAGCTCTCTGAAGAATCTTTGTGCCCTCAGAATGAAGTCTAAATACCTCAAGGTTCCCACAGGTTTCTTGAAGAGCTCATCTCATCGTCCTGAGCTGTTTAGCAATGGCCCCAGGGCATCTCTGGGGCTTGGGCTCAGGTGAGCTCCAGCCAGCACTGACTGTGTGTGTACATTGTTTTAGTTAAGCTGTCACTAGAATACTTCCTGATGAATTGCTTCTTTGGGTGAGTTTGATCTCCCCAAACAGATTGTTTTTAGCTAGAATGATGCCTTCTCTTTTCAGTCCCTTTATAAGATTTGTGATTATATAAATATTCCCATGTTGTGGAGAGGAACAGAATGTGTGTCTTGTCTAAAAGGATGCTGGGTAAATATTCCTGGACCATAGGTTGGTTTTCTTCCCCAAACATATTGACAGTGGCTATTCTAAAATGCGGTATAGAATCGTTGCTGTGCTAGACCTCTGATACAACTGTTTGTTGTTGTTGTTGCAGGTTCTCTAGGCAAAAACTCCAAAAACAAATGATTTTACCTGAACATATTCCAATGATATAAAAGTTTTATCTCCTGGAATAAGAAGAAAAAATAGCTCTATTGACTTGATAAGCATCAGGACAAAAGTTGATGTGGTCATTAGACAGCTGTCCACTAGCTTGCTGTAGAAGCTGTTGTGCAGTCATGGGAGAAAACTGATAATGAGGAGAAAAACCAAGATGGCCAAGGCATCCTGGTCTCTCAAGGGAGAGTGCCTGAGACTCTGTCCACACACTGCTTCTCTTCTCTTCTCTCCCCCCTCCCCCCAGGCCCCTCATTAGATTGGTTCAGAGAGTAATAGATATTGTCCCCCTTGGGGAAGATTGGAATATCCCCTATGAGTGCTTCAAGTACTCTGCCTCATCATTCCAAAGCTCACTAGTTTGAGGACAATAAATCTGAAGGCACCATAGATTTGGGAGGGAAATATTAACTTATAAAGACCAATCAGGTAAAAAAAAAATCCACCACATATTAAAATGATCGGTGAGTCATAAGGTCTGATTCTAACCACTGATACTCCAGAGTCACCTTGAGCTAAGCCCAGAAGCTCTCTGAGCCTGACCTGTGCACAGGACTTGGCAGGATAGCCGATCTCACACTAGCTGGCCTTTGAAGACCTTTGCAGGCCACCAGACTGAGGATTTGTCATAGGAAAGGAAAAGGAAAGGCATATTTGACCTGGATCATTTAACTTGGGGATGGTAAATGACAGTGGCCAGGCACTTGGGCCCATGTCAAAGAAGATTCATGACAACTGCTTCAACCTCGCTTCCTGACCAGAATACAAACTTCTGCCCGGGGCTACAGCAGGACACAGCACAAGGGGAAAACATAGCAGTTTATACACCACTGTGAGGACTTAAAAAAGCTTACGTATACTTCTCCTTCGTTGCTTCTTTTGATCAAAGAACTTGAGCTAGCCAGTCATGTTCTCAGAGTGTCTTCTCTCTTAGGCCAGAGCTCTTCTATATTTTCTTACAGACTAGGAAAAAACTACCTCAGCCTCTGGCTTCCCTGAGAGAGAACAAAAAGAAATGACGTGTTTCTGTTGCTATCAGAGATCCTGTGTCTTCCGGCCCCTTCTATGATCTTCCCATCAAAGAAAGGCACGAGAGATGTGATACCATTTGAGTGAAGTTTGGAAAGAATTCCTTTCCTTTCCACCACTCAAGTCATGGTACCTGTACCTCCAGAAGGAAAAAAGAAATGAGCAGAAAGGAAAATATATACTGTGCATTTTCTGTCAGGAGTGACCTCCCACTTTCCCTCTTGCGGATCTTATAACTTGTAACTATGAGGGACAATGAAGATGTGAAGTTGTCTTTTTGCTTTTTTATCTGACCATCCTTGAAGGATTCAATCTTCCACTTTCCAAGCTGGCTGAAGACAGACTCAGGGTCTATACTTCAGAATGTATTAGGAAACCTGGAAAGGATATCTCTCCAAATTTGCTACTAACCTTCAGTTACAATTCATGTGGAATTAGGCACAGTATACATTATGGGTACTAGTTTAGAAAATATTTCAATTGGACAACTTTAATAGAATAGTTTCTATTAAAAATACAACTGGGCCAGACTCCAATGGCCGATGTGTATAATCTTGGCTATTCAGGAGGCTAAGATCTAAAAGATTTTGGTTTGAAACTAGCCCAGGGAGACAAATCCAAGAGACTCTTATCTCCAATGAACTGGCAAAAAAAAAAAAAGAGCTGGATCTGGTGTGATGGCTTAAGTGTGATAGAGTGCCAGCCATGAGAGAAAAAAACAGGAGGAGGTCTTGGGTTCTAGCACTAGTACCAGGATACACAGAAAAGTATACCTGTGTAGTTTAATAGGCTCCCATTTGGGCCCAATCATGTTAATAGTTTGGGATGTCAAAGCTTCATAAAAGCCTCATGATATAAATAATGGAAGTTAAGTTGTCTCATTATTTTTATTATTATGCTATTATTTTACAGATCACCTCTTATATTCCCAATGAAAGTTTCATACCACCTATATTTCATTTTGGCTACAAATGCATTAAAGACACTAATAAATTGTCCAGATATCCAGTAGTGATAAAACAAAATTTAAGATTATTCCTGAAAAGACTTGGAAAAAATTATATTAAGTGAAGTAAGCCAGGACAAAGGAAACATAGGTCCCATGCTTTCCCTTATTTGCAATATCTAGTATATGTGTGAGTCAAGCAGAAAAGGTCAGATAAGGTGATGTTAGGGAAATGAACCCTAAGATATGTATTCAAATGTTTTTTTTCTTTCATGTGATTGTTTCTAACACATTTATAAGATTATTTCTTTGTTGCTTTGTATGTCCCTCCCCAACGGTATAACCCCTGCTTTCACTGTATTTGATGTTGGTATAATTTGTGGAGGGGAAGGGAAAAAACAAATCGTTTAAATAGAGATATAGATGGACCCATTGCAACAATGAGATGTACAAGTCGTTAAGTTGAAAACGAACTTTACAACTTGGGTGGGGGGTGGGGAGGAGGATTGGGTGAGAGGGTGGGGGAGGGGGAGGATGGGAAGGGATGGGAAGGGGAAACAAAGGAGGAGGCTACAATGCTTGATAAGAAATGTACTCATTATCTTGTCCATGTAATTGTAACCCCTCTGTACAGTATTTTCACAATAAAAAAAAAAAAGAATTTAAACCAGTACAAAAAGTCAGGACACATTGACAGTCTCAGGCACTCAGGATGGACAATAAGTTTACAGAAAAAAAAAAGATTATTCCTAAAAGACACTGATATTCTTACAATGTCCTTCTAGTATGTGTCATTCAGTTAGATATTGGAGGGGATACATGGTATTAGATTATTACTAAGCCCTGAAACTTTGAATTAAGTGTGACACTATAATGACAATGTGCCTCATGAAGGTTAAAATGTGTTTGTGACTATCACTATCCCACAATACTGTGAAATTTGTGAAATTTATATAACCACTTAATCTCAATAAAAAATTACTAAAAAATTATAACATGTTGCTTAAAACTGGAACTCAGGATAAAGCCACATATATGTATCCTGGCAAAGAGTAAGTTTTAATTCAACCTTGGAGTATTCACAGAATAACTGAAAAAGGCCACATTCAAAAACAGGGCTCTTGGAGCTTATGGTGTTGTTTAGGGTGAGTGTTATTTGAACATGAAATCCATCAGGAAGTGAGCGCTCTGTGCGCTCCCACAAGAACAGTAAATATCCCCGGGAATATACGTCTTCCAAAGGTAGGACACACAGGCTGGCTGTTGCCGACATTGTTCTCTATTAGATTTATGGGATGTCTCCTGAAAGCCCTTGACATAAGTAGGAGAAACTCAGATTTCACCCTCTACAATCCTGAGAGCAAGTGGTAGAGTATGCCTGAGGTGGATGGAGCTCCTATCCACAGAGTTTTGCACACCCACCCTCAGCTTTCAGCAAATAAAAAGATTGTATTGAATATTTTTCTTTTGGTCAATTGTGGGGCTTGAACTCTGGGCCTTAGCACTGTCCCGAAACTCTTCAGCTCAAGGCTAGAGCTCTACCGCTTGAGCCACAGTGCCACTTCCAGTGTTCTGGTATTTTATTGGAGATAAGACTTTCCTGCCTGCCCTGACTTTGAACAGTGATCCTCAGATCTCAGCCTCCTGAGTAGCTAAGATTACAGGCATGAGCCACTGGCACCTGGTTTGTATTGAAATTTTAAAGCAAATATATGTTTTCTTCACTCCCTCTCTCTCCTTTCAGAACTGTCTCATAACACCAAGAATGAACTCAAAGGTAAATGGTGGACTTTGAGAGATAAATGTGCCAATGTAGGTTCATCTCTTTTAGCAAACGGAGGAGACTGGGCATGTGTTGGCACAGGGAGGGGGTATAAGGATCTCCTTCCTTCTGCTCAGTTTCACTGCAAACCGTTTACTGCTCTAAAATACAAAGTTTATTAATTTTTGAAAGAAAGAAATTGCCACATTAGTCAGTATCTTCTTCTGAAAATTCTGACTCTCCCATGACATTTCTCAGATGAAAACTTCATAAAATCTGTACTTCATTAAAAAAGAAGAAGGCTCAGTCTACCAGATTTAGGAATAGAGAAGACATATTTAAAAGAAAGGTATTCCAGTCAAACAGAGTCTAGAAAGAAGCCAGAGGCAGGGATCTGTGTTGAAAGGACACAGAACATAGAAGCAGGAGAACAAATGAAAAGAATCTATGATATGGTCTAAAGTGGCAACCACCACTACAGTAGTCGCTGGCCACAGGTGGGCTTTTTATATTCACCTGTGAATTAATTAAAATGTTAGCACCTCTATCCGATTAACTACACTTCAGGAATTCAGGGCATACATATGTCTAGTGGCTACCACATTGGGCAGCACAGATACAGAACATTTCTATTGAACAGAACTATTCCAGAATAGGAGTTCAAAAAACTTGCTTATAAAGGGCTCTGCCCACAGGCATGAAGCGATGACATTATCCCCAGTAGGTTCCTAATAGGAGGACAAGTTCAGTCAATGTTTTAGGTTTTGAAGACTAGACCTGGTCAATGACTGCTTTTGTCATATCTAATTATTCTCTGTTATTCTGGTGTGGAAATGGCCATTAATGATATACGGATATGGATCTGACTGTGTCCCAGCTCTTCACAGAAGCAGATGGCAGTCTACGGGCCAACTTTGCCAAGCCCTGGTTAAGAGGCACTATTCCTAATCCAGGGACACTCAATTCACAGAGGCCTGAATTAGGGCAAGACATCTACCCAGAGACACCTACCTTTAAGTAACTTAAGTAATAATCAAAGACTGAAATAAGAGAGCTGAGGAAGTAGCTTAGTGGTAGAGTGCTTGCCCAGCATGTGTGAAGCCCTGGGTTCGATTTCTCAGTATCACATAAACTGAAAAAGCTGGAAGTGGAGCTGTGGCTTAAGTGGTAGAGTGCTAGCCTTGAAAAAAAGAAGCTCAGGGACAATGCCCAGGCCCTGAGTTCAAGCCACAAGACTGGCAAAATTAAGAAAAAGACTGGATGAGAAATATGTCCAGCTGGGTACTGGTGGCCCACACCTGTAATCCAAGCTACTTAGGAGTCTCTGATTCAGAGAATCATGGTTCAAGTCCAGCCCAGTCAAAAAAGTCTATAAGAATCATTCCAAAATAACTGGCCAAAAGCTAGGCTGGGGGCATGGCTCAAATAGTAGAGCACCAGCCTAGCAAGCAAGCTGATCAAGTGTGAAGGCCTAACTTCAAACCCCAGAAGCAGCAAAAAGAAACAAAATGTCTAGCAATATCGCTATATTATCATCACTGATAAAATACAAATTCATTTTCAAATCATTACTGCTTTCCAAGGAGCATTTGTCATCATGTATTGTTCTCAAGAAATGAACCATGAATTTTGTCTCCTTTATTATGCTTGTCTAATACAAATAATGAATGTTTGGTTTAGAAAAATGAAAAAGCAAGATAAAAATAAAAGAAAGGAAAAGGCAAACTACCTGAGTTTATACTCAGGAGATTTTTAAACAATGTTGGAATACGTAAATATAAATACATAGCTCCTTTGTTTACAGCTAGGACAGTATTGAATGTATGGTAGACACAATAAGTGCATATCAAATATTACACAAACAGGAGTATTCGTGGATGAACTTCAAGAACTTCTGAAGACATTAGTAATGCTGGGTGCAGGTAAGTGTTTCTGCAGTAGCTGCTGATTTATTCGGAGTATCAAAGATGTCTCAAGACATTTTTTTTAAAAAGTGAAGAAGTCCTTAGCCATCCCCAGGGCTGAATCTATAAGGCTTTTATGTTTCTGTACATCTACAACCCAGTTCCCTAGAGAGACAGACATTATTTTCCCAGGCAGTCTTCCATGACTAACCAAAGTCATCTATCTGTATCCAAACCATTCCAGGTGGAAAAGCTGTCTGGTTTGAAGCTAATTCACTTGCAGGGTGGGGGGTGGGGGGGGGAATGGAGGAAGAAAGGAGTTTCTGATCTGCTTTTCTCCAAGTCTGAGGATAGCGATTCAGTATAATAATATGTATATATGTGAGTGTGTGTATATACATATATATGTCTGTGTGTACACACACACAGACAGCCTTACGGCCTTCTCAAGAAGTCCAGATTGGTTTCACCTTCTTTTGGCCCTGTCAGTTCAGCAAGTTTGAGCATGATGCTAATGAAGTCCAGTCAGAAGCCCAATCTCTACAAATACCAACTGACACAGAAGGGTCACTGTTAGCAAGCAATAAAACAAAGACCACTGTCCCACAGAAGATGGTAAACGAGCCAAGCCTGATCCACAGTACTGGCACATCCCCTGTTACATAGGCACCACCCAGATTACAGACAAAAGCATAGCATGGACATTTGTTCTTGTCTCAATGAAGAGTTAACAGAAAGGCTGGGAGTGTTTCTTCCTTAAGATGCTTTTATATTCTGGAGGGAAAATGACTTTGAGATTTATACAACCCATTTAGAGTTCTCTTAGGCATTTTACCTGCATCTGTTCCATAAGAATGCAAGTTTAGCTTTCTTTTCTCAGCCTTCATCATATAGCACACTCAAATCACAGTGTCATTAATTGCTAAGTGTAAAGGGCTTTCTGATGCCTAATGAAATCTTTAGGAAAGGCTCTTCAGAAGCAGTTCTATTTATAGATTCTACATTTTCCTGGCCTCCTTCTCTCAGTTCTGGGATAATGGCAAGAAGGCAGGGATTTTTTTTCTTCTTTTGAGAAAATGACCATCTGCCCCTTGTACTTATTCTCCACCTGGCATCCTAATCTCAATTTTGACATCCTAATCATCTCCAAGAGCAACTACCATGCTGTCACAAAGAGCCGATTATGACTTCAATGGGTGAATGTAGCAACAAAAAGACCTGTTTTTATGCAAATGGACATCATTAAAAAGAATCGACAGAGATGGCCAACCAAAAATGTAATCTACAGTAAACAGATTTTATGGCCAAAGCATGGCAGGTTCTCTCTCTCTCTCTCTCTCTCTCTCTCTCTCTCTCACACACACACACACACACACACACACGTATATACAAGCAAGCAATTATAGAAAGAGCTGTTAGACTGTTTAAAACTGTGATGAGGAAATCCCCTAAATCAAACAGTTTCATTTCTCAAAACTGAGAGCCAACCTGTGCCTTAAATGAAACACAGCTGTAAAGAGAAATTGTTTTTGAAGTAATACAACATCTCGAATGTCACTAAGCCTGAAACTCAGCTTCTATAGCCCCTTTAGCTATGGTTTGAACATGGCTTGTTCCCTCCAAATTGATGTATAATTCCCACTGTGAGGGATGAAGGGAGTGAACTACTGTGGTGGTCTGGGGTGAGACCTTTGAAAAGTGATTACAAGTAAATCAGGTGATCAGGGATGAAGCTCCATGATTGAATATTAACATCTTTATGAGAGACAGAAGATACAAAACACAGCCCTGTAATGCCCAGAGCCATTTTGGGATTCTCCCAGCAAGATGATCATCTCAAGATGATCATCCTTTGTCC